>NC_134406.1:173703556-174303556 GCF_038048845.1 Mixophyes fleayi
GGGGACCACTCCACTACGCAGTCCAGATACTTTTTTGGTGGAATTCAGACCAGTTGAGGGTTTTTTTTATTATATTGTGGCCCCGGTATCAAATTGGGTATCAGGGCCACTCCACTATGCAGTCCAGATACTTTTTTGGTGGAATTCAGACCAGTTGAGGTTTTTTTTATTATATTGTGGGGACCACTCCACTACGCAGTTCAGATACTTTTTTGGTAAAATTCAGACCAGTTGAGGGTTTTTTTATTATATTGTGGCCCCGGTATCAAATTGGGTACCGGGGCCACTCCACTACGCAGTCCAGATACTTGTTTGGTGGAATTCAGACCAGTTGAGGGTTTTTTTATTATATTGTGGGGACCACTCCACTACGCAGTCCAGATACTTGTTTGGTGGAATTCAGACCAGTTGAGGGTTTTTTTATTATATTGTGGGGACCACTCCACTACGCAGTCCAGATACTTTTTTGGTAAAATTCAGACCAGTTGAGGTTTTTTTTATTATATTGTGGCCCCGGTATCAAATTGGGTACCGGGGCCACTCCACTACGCAGTCCAGATACTTGTTTGGTGGAATTCAGACCAGTTGAGGTTTTTTTTATTATATTGTGGGGACCACTCCACTACGCAGTCCAGATACTTGTTTGGTGGAATTCAGACCAGTTGAGGTTTTTTTTATTATATTGTGGGGACCACTACACTACGCAGTCCAGATACTTTTTTGGTAAAATTCAGACCAGTTGAGGTTTTTTTTATTATATTGTGGCCCCGGTATCAAATTGGGTACCGGGGCCACTCCACTACGCAGTCCAGATACTTTTTTGGTGGAATTCAGACCAGTTGAGGTTTTTTTTATTATATTGTGGGGACCACTCCACTACGCAGTCCAGATACTTGTTTGGTGGAATTCAGACCAGTTGAGGTTTTTTTTATTATATTGTGGGGACCACTCCACTACGCAGTCCAGATACTTTTTTGGTAAAATTCAGACCAGTTGAGGTTTTTTTTATTATATTGTGGGGACCACTCCACTACGCAATCCAGATACTTTTTTGGTAAAATTCAGACCAGATGAGGGTTTTTTTATTATATTGTGGCCCCGGTATCAAATTGGGTACCGGGGCCACTCCACTACGCAGTCCAGATACTTGTTTGGTGGAATTCAGACCAGTTGAGGGTTTTTTTATTATAGTATGGGGACCACTCCACTACGCAGTCCAGATACTTTTTTGGTGGAATTCAGACCATTTTAGGGTTTTTTTATTATATTGTGGCCCCGGTATCAAATTGGGTATCAGGGCCACTCCACTATGCAGTCCAGATACTTTTTTGGTGGAATTCAGACCAGTTGAGGTTTTTTTTATTATATTGTGGGGACCACTCCACTACGCAGTCCAGATACTTTTTTGGTAAAATTCAGACCAGTTGAGGGTTTCTTTATTATATTCTGGCCCCGGTATCAAATTGGGTACCGGGGCCACTCCACTACACAGTCCAGATACTTGTTTGGTGGAATTCAGACCAGTTGAGGGTTTTTTTCATTATATTGTGGGGACCACTCCACTACGCAGTCCAGATACTTGTTTGGTGGAATTGAGACCAGTTGAGGTTTTTTTTTATTATATTGTGGCCCCGGTATCAAATTGGGTACCGGGGCCACTCCACTACGCAGTCCAGATACTTGTTTGGTGGAATTCAGACCAGTGGAGGGTTTTTTTATTATATTGTGGGGACCACTCCACTACGCAGTCCAGATACTTTTTTGGTAAAATTCAGACCAGTTGAGGTTTTTTTTATTATATTGTGGGTACCACTCCACTACGCAGTCCAGATACTTTTTTGGTGGAATTCAGACCAGTTGAGGTTTTTTTTATTATATTGTGGGGACCACTCCACTACGCAATCCAGATACTTTTTTGGTAAAATTCAGACCAGATGAGTTTTTTTTTATTATATTGTGGCCCCGGTATCAAATTGGGTACCGGGGCCACTCCACTACGCAGTCCAGATACTTGTTTGGTGGAATTCAGACCAGTTGAGGGTTTTTTTATTATAGTGTGGGGACCACTCCACTACGCAGTCCAGATACTTTTTTGGTGGAATTCAGACCAGTTGAGGGTTTTTTTATTATATTGTGGCCCCGGTATCAAATTGGGTATCAGGGCCACTCCACTATGCAGTCCAGATACTTTTTTGGTGGAATTCAGACCAGTTGAGGTTTTTTTTATTATATTGTGGGGACCACTCCACTACGCAGTTCAGATACTTTTTTGGTAAAATTCAGACCAGTTGAGGTTTTTTTTTATTATATTGTGGCCCCGGTATCAAATTGGGTACCGGGGCCACTCCACTACGCAGTCCAGATACTTGTTTGGTGGAATTCAGACCAGTTGAGGGTTTTTTTATTATATTGTGGGGACCACTCCACTACGCAGTCCAGATACTTGTTTGGTGGAATTCAGACCAGTTGAGGGTTTTTTTATTATATTGTGGGGACCACTCCACTACGCAGTCCAGATACTTTTTTGGTAAAATTCAGACCAGTTGAGGTTTTTTTTATTATATTGTGGCCCCGGTATCAAATTGGGTACCGGGGCCACTCCACTACGCAGTCCAGATACTTGTTTGGTGGAATTCAGACCAGTTGAGTTTTTTTTTATTATATTGTGGGGACCACTCCACTACGCAGTCCAGATACTTGTTTGGTGGAATTCAGACCAGTTGAGGGTTTTTTTATTATATTGTGGGGACCACTCCACTACGCAGTCCAGATACTTTTTTGGTAAAATTCAGACCAGTTGAGGTTTTTTTTATTATATTGTGGCCCCGGTATCAAATTGGGTACCGGGGCCACTCCACTACGCAGTCCAGATACTTTTTTGGTGGAATTCAGACCAGTTGAGTTTTTTTTTATTATATTGTGGGGACCACTCCACTACGCAGTCCAGATACTTGTTTGGTGGAATTCAGACCAGTTGAGGTTTTTTTTATTATATTGTGGGGACCACTCCACTACGCAGTCCAGATACTTTTTTGGTAAAATTCAGACCAGTTGAGGTTTTTTTTATTATATTGTGGCCCCGGTATCAAATTGGGTACCGGGGCCACTCCACTACGCAGTCCAGATACTTGTTTGGTGGAATTCAGACCAGTTGAGGGTTTTTTTATTATATTGTGGGGACCACTCCACTACGCAGTCCAGATACTTTTTTGGTGGAATTCAGACCAGTTGAGGTTTTTTTTATTATATTGTGGGGATCACTCCACTACGCAGTCCAGATACTTTTTTGGTGGAATTGAGACCAGTTGAGGGTGATATATTGTGGCCCCGGTACCAAATTGTGTACCGGGACCACTGCACTATGCAGTCCAGAAAGCTACCTCGGTGAAACGTTTTGGACTAAAAACAATATTGTGAGGTGTGAGGTGTTCAGAATAGACTGGGAATTAGTGGAAATGATTGCTAATGAATGTTATTGAGGTTAATAATAGCGTAGGAGTGAAAATAAACCCAAAAAACTTGATTTTAACACTTTTTATGTTTTTTTTCAAAATAAATCCAAATCCAAAACCTTAAATCGGAACCAAAACCTTTCGTCAGGTGTTTTGCGAAACAAATCCGAACCCAAAACCTCAAGCAAATCCGAATACAAAACACAAAACACGAGAGACCAAAAGTGGCCGGTGCACATCCCTATTATTATTATTAATCTGAAAGTTATGGTAAAAAAATAACAACAAGCAGTCCATCATCAGCTAGGACCCTTCTCTCACCTACATCCCGACGCCTGCAATCTACACCCTCAACATCGTCCCCATCAATATCCTCAGTAGCGATCGGAGTTAGTCCTGCATTCAAGTTGCTAAGGCTAAATGACTCCTGCACTATCCTTGATTCCTCTGAAGAATTCTTGAGCGTTAGTCCCACTGCTGCTGCTGTTACTGCTGCTGGGGGTGAATCTTCATCCCAGAAGCAGACCAAGAAGAAAACTACTAGTAGTTTACAACAATTGACTGTTAAACAATCCTTTGCAAGAGGAAGCAAGTATGAAAGCTGTCAAAGCGGATCACAGACGCCATGGCGACTATGCTCGTATTAGATCTGTGTCCAATATCCAAAATTAATGCAGCTGAATTTAGACAATTACTTGTATCTTGTGTCCCCGTTATCAAATTCCATCACGACACCATTTCAATAGAAAAGCTATTCCTCACCTCTACCACAAGGTTCGTAAAAGTTTTATTATTGGGCTGAAAAATGCCATTCTACCCACTGTACACTTAACCACAGATATGTGGACAAGTGGAACTGGGCAAACTAAAGATTATATGACTGTGACAGCCCACTGGGTTGGTGATTCGCCTTTACCAGCAGGAACAGCAGCAACATGTACCCAAGTACGTCACATTTGTCAAAGGCAGGCTACTCTGTGTATCAACGGCTTCACTAAGAAGCATAGAGTTGACAATCTGTTACAAAAACTAAAGGATGTAATTGCAACATGGCTTATCCCGCTTGGACTCTCCTCAGGATATGCCATTTCTGATAATGCCATCAATATTTTGAGAGCATTACAGCTGGCTGAATTCTATCACATTCCCTGTTTTGCTCACACAATAAACTTGGTGGTGCAGAGCTTTTTAAAAAATGACAGGGACGTGGAGGAGATGCTGTTTGTGGCCCGTAAAATATCTGGACATTTCCGGCATTCGGCAACAACGTGTAGGAGATTGCAGCAGCTGTAAGAGCAATTTAATTTGCCTTGCCACCAACTGAAGCAAGAGGTGGTGACAAGGTGGGATTCCACCCTGTATATCCTTCTGTGTATGGAGGAACAGCGAAAAGCCATCCACGCTTACTCCTCAAGCCATGACATTGGGAAGGAGGGGGGATGCATTTTAGTCAAGCACAGTGGAGAATACTTTCCGTGTAGTCACCTGTGTAGTGAAGTAGTCACCTGTGAAGTGAGTTCAGACAGTGCAAGCTTGAGTCAAGTTATTCCCTTAATTAGACTTTTGGAAAAGCAGCTTGAAAAACTGAAGGAGGATATTAAACAAAGCAATTCCGCTAAGTATGTCAGACTTGTAGATCAAGTACTTTATTTTTACAGGATCCAAGAGTTATCAAAATCTTGAAATCGAATCACTACATTTTGGCGACTGTGCTTGATCCTCGGTTTATGACCTATGTCTTCTCTTTGTTTCCAACTGACCCAGATCTGAAGAGATGCAAGGAGCTCCTGGTGAGCAAGATGACAGCTCAATTGTTACGTGACAGGACGGCGTCTCCTCTTTCAGTTTCTCACTCAACTGCTGCTAGGAAAAAATGTAGCTTTCTCAAGAGATCCAGGGATGATGCAGATGACTCTGCACCAAATTTTGACATCTGGTCTGGTCTAAAAGAATTGACCAAAAACGTGAAACCTCTGCCGTAACTCCACCTGATCCTGCTATCAACATCCAAGGGATGGTGGAGGATTATTTTCATGACAGTGTAGAAATAGACACATCAGACAGTCTCTTTACATACTGGGAGGAAAAAAAGGTAATTAGGAGACCCATGTGCCAACTCGCTTTGCACTGCCTAAGCTGCCCACCCTCCAGTGTGTACTCGGAAAGAGTTTTCAGCACAGCCGGGAACCTTGCCAGCGATCAGCGTAGGAGGCTACTGCCTCAAGATGTGGAAAAGATGATGTTCATAAAAATGAACTTCAAGTTCCACAAGGAAGACCTGTCCCACCAATTACATCAAAATACTGAGACTTCTGTAACAATGGATTCCAGCGGTGATGAATTAATAATGTGTGAGGATAATGTACACACTGATGAGGGTGAGGATGAGGCTGAGGATGATGACAAAAACATCTTTCCACAGTAGAGTTCATTAACACCACTGTTACCTTAGGTGGCTTAAAGCCATTGTTACCTTGTTTTGTGGGGGACCAAACAAACCAAGGACTTCAGCCACAAGGAGTGGCACTTTTGTGGCTGAAGTGCTTGGCTTGTTAAAGTGTGCATGTCCTTTTTAAGATTCAACATATGGGTGGGTGAGAGGGCCCAAGGACAATTCCATCTTGCACCACTTTTCATTTCTGCCACTGCTGTGTGCCAATGTGTCCTAGATGTGCTAGAAACTGCCGTGTGTTTTAGTCATTGCTCTGTCGCTTAGCATTCAGCCAGGTTGCTGCAGTATTTGTCCGAAAGTGTATAAAAATAATAATGTGACCTGTGAGGTGGTCAAAATTGACTGCAAATGACTTGAAATTAGTGTTAGTGAGGTTAATAATAATATAGGATCAACAAAAGAGCAAAATTATGTGATTTTAGCATATTTTAGTCTAAAAATATACAGATCCAAAAACAAAGCCAAAACACACAAGGGTGGTTTTTGCCAAAACCAAAACCAAAACATGAAGCAAATCCAGTTCCAAAACCAAAACCACTTCACGGGGGTCAGTGAGCATCTCTATTGCATATACATAGACACCTTGGGTTAATGCAGTTGTGCTGTGGGATTTACTTCTTAGGCTGGTAGTGTTACTCATGGGTTGGTTTTGTGGCTTCACTCTGGTGTGGGCATTTCGTCTTTCTCTCTGAGGCCAAATATGGTGTTGGTTGTGATGGTGTCTGAGTGATGTAATCACATCCTGGCCTTAATCCCAATATCACTGGTCTATTCGGCTTTCCAGTGCTCTTTCTGTCGGAATACTCCTTCTGTACTTGTGGAAAGTAGATGTATATTTATTTATTGCAAGTACAAAATTAAATAAATAAGCTAGAAACAGTTTGATTGTCTGTAGTTCATAATTAATTTATTGCTACCATTTTTTATATCCGATAAGGTATCATAATTTATAATTATTTGTACAAGGTATGCTAAATTCATCTTTGATCAATTTAATTGTGTTTAATAACACATCAAATCAATGTGATAATTAAAAGATGCAGGAAAGGTATCAACTTGGTCAAGTGGTAAATATCTAATCTGTGAATGTTACCTGAGGCACAATTTAATTTTAACAGCATACGACAGGCAGAAGTGTTAGACAAGGCCATTTGAGCTGTATGTGTGAAATCTAAGACATCACTTGCTTAAAGTAATGATTTCATTCATGTAACATGGCAAAGTTCTCTATGGCAATTCAGACTATTGCAGAAAAGAAAAAAATTAGTATGACTTTAATCGAAAACTAAGCAATGCAAACCTTAGATATAACTCTGTGAAATAATTTCAGTTAAAACCATATGTAAACTACATGAAGGAGAATAATGTAACATTCAAACATGTAAGTGGAAGGTCCTATGCCTTGTAGGTGCAGAATGTAGACTACTATTAATAATAGTACTGTTAATAAATGAACTGATTGTGCACAATTTTACTTTGCATTGCTTCCTCTTTCAGCTTAAAGTTAGTTTCTGTTAGTATATTTAAATATATTTATAATAGCAGTTAATTCTGCACCAAGGAAAGTCCCCTTAAACATAAACAGGTTTATGACATATTGCTACAAATATTTTAATTCATATCAGAGCAATATATATATATATATATATATATATATATATGTATATATTTTGCATACTTTACATGTGTGCTCACAACCCTGCCAGAATGTATATATAAAGTTTGTGCCTTCTTTGTGTCTGCCCCAAACTGTGTGGCCACATGGGTCACAGTTTCTGTCATATGACCAGCTTGAGAGCCTTATGCAATAATCACTTTGAAAATATTTTATCAGTATTTAGCTTATACAATTTCAAATTTCTCATGGAACCAATGCCTTTTGCGTTGTGAATGTCTCATCCCTGGGGGGGGAAGAATGCATAAGGACCTGATATTTTAGCAGTGGTATCATCATAGGAGTGTTGGAAGTCTGGCATCTTATTGGAAGATGTCAAGGGATTCAATTAAGTACTGAATTTACTACACACCTATCAGGCTTTTGTGTCATATTTTGTGGCACAGACTGATTTGTAGCAATTTTTTGGTGGCACAAGCTATAGATCTAAATTGGTTTATACACTTACATCAGCAAATGTAGCTGAAGATACTTAACCAGAATTTTTGTACTGTAAAGGCAGTTTCATCTGTGTCTTACGGAGATTACACCTTAATAATAAAGCCAAGCAAGGTTTCTGAGCTGTGCAAGGTTTTCTATTGTCCTGACAATTTTCTGAAAAGTGCATTTGTTTAGAATATTATGTCAACACCTGTAGATAGGAATGTAAGGTATCTGTGAACTTTTTTTCTATTCTTTGTGGTAAGTTTCTCTAAAATGTGATTTCTTATTGTACTTAAAAGTCTATTTTAATACATTAAGTAGTTGTTGGCAATGGTTTGGTAAACAAATACTACTGTATTAATAATCTGTAACAAGTAAGTTTTCCATGATTGGTAATGTGTATATTGTATATTTTGTGCTATGTATTCACTTCTGGAACAACTGTGCAAGGGTGAATGTCGATGTGTAAATTGCTTTTCTGGAAGTCCAGATTCTGGATCTACATGAGCAACTGGCAAACCTAAGGTCCATTGACAATATGAAGGTAAGCTTGTTGGACCTGAACAGGCACTAGTTGACCCCATGTGGTGGTGTGGTAATCACAATCCTATGGTATGAAGTCAGGTCATAGGTTGATTAATGGTTAAAGGGAGGCTAGTTCTTATATTGTATTATATTGTACCAATGACAATATTAGAGGTAGCTAGTTGGTCCTCAAAAATGACTTCACCAAATTTGTCTGTAAACTTAAAGCAAAGAGCTTCTAGGTAATATTTTCTGAAATACTAACACTGTTTAATGTGCTACAGCTGAAAGGTTCATGAGCTTGGAGAGGTTAATAAGTGGAAGAAAAATTTGTGTAGGAAAGAAGGTTTTGGATTTATAGACATCTGAGTTTGTTTCTGTCTCGCTTGCAGACACTATGATAAGGAAAGGCTGCATTTAAATCTGAAGACTGCAGCTCAATGGACCAATACCTATGTCATTACTCTGCTAGTGATGTATATTTTCTACAAGACTGTTCACTCCGTAGACCACGACCTTCTATAGAACTGTCTCCAGGATACTCTCTTCATTACAGATTTGTTTACAGCGCCTCCCGTTTCTACACTTAAGCCTGTTCTGCTCCCTGGGATGAGGTTTAATATGCTAGTTTCAGCCTCCAGCTCCGAGGTGCTGTCCTCCGCCTCCAGCTCCAAGGTTCCATGAGGGTCCTGTCCTTCCAGTCCGCTCCTGAAACTCTCCATGCGGTTCAGCCCGAATTGCCACTCCATGCGGTTCAGCCCGAGTTGCCCCTGCATGCGGTTCAGGCCAAGTTGCCACTCCATGCGGTTCAGCCCGAGTTGCCACTCTATGCGGTTCAGCCCAAGTTGCCAATCCATGCGGTTCAGCCCGAGTTGCCACTCCATGCTGTCTTCTCTGAGGCTTCTCACAGTGCTTTCTGCTCTGGGGCTTCTCACAGTGCTGTCTGCTGTGAGGCTTCTCACAGTGCTGTCTGATCTGAGGATTCTCACAGTGCTGTTTGCCCTGAGGCTTCTCACAGTGCTGTCTGCTCTGAGGCTTCTTACAGTGCTGTCTGCTCTGAGGCTTCTCACAGTGCTGTCTTCTCTAAGGCTTCTCACGGTGCTGTTCCTTCCAAGCCTGGTGCCCAGTCCAGGCCTCCTGCCAAGCCTGGTGCCCAGTCCGGGCCTCCTGCCAAGCCTGGTGCCCAATCTGGGCCTCCTGCCAAGCCTGGTGCCCAGTCTGGCCCTCCTGTCAAGCCTGGTGCCTAGTCCAGAACTCCTTCCAAGCCTGGTGCCCAGTCCGGGCCTCCTGCCAAGTCTTCTGCCCAATACGGGCCTCCTGCCAAGTCTTCTGCCCAATCCTGGCCTCCTGCCAAGTCTTCCACCCAGTCCGGGCTGTCTTCTGCCAAGGGTGTCCTGCCCGAGTCCCCAGGGATGTTTGTTCAACCCGAGCTGACCAATTCTCATGCTAAACTAAATTCATCCTCTGTTCCAGACTTTCGACCACCTACCTTCAATGGAGATATTTAGAAATTTAATGCTCTTATTAAATTTTGTATATCTTATGTTCCCTCTGTACCCGACCTCCTAGATACCCAACAAAAGCATGTGTTTTACCTGTTATCCAACTTTACAGGGAAATCTCTGGAATGGGCAAGCCCCATCATTGAAACCAAAGATCCCATCCTATCTGATTTGCAGCTTTTTACTGATGCATTAAAGAATTTGCCCGAGCACTTGCCAATTCCACTACCAGTGCTTCACATATGTCACTTTGTTTATCTCTGGCTACTCCAACTCTGAGGTTATCTTTTTCTTCGCTCCATTTCCAGCAACACTCTAAAAGCCATAAAAATAAAGGTAAAAAGAAGAGAAGTGTGACTTCGGGATCCCTGCATTCCTTGGACATGGTTTCCGTCCCTTCTCTGCCCATGGATGAGGATTTCCCTACTACATGCCCAATTCTGGACTATGACTCTGACTTTTTTGACCCTTCCTGGTAAATTGGGCGTCTGGAATCCGCCCTTAAAGGAAGGGGTACTCTCATGACCTGCATACTGCAGCTCCTGTCTGTAGGTACTTTGTTGGACCTTTTGTAAATATTTGTATCCTGCCTGTAGTACCACTGTCAACCAAAGGCGCCACTGTGGTACTTAGACTGCTCTTACCTGCCTCATTATTACTTTAACATCTTAGTTACATGTTGGGTTTAGGCATTGCCGCTTTAACTACCGAGATATGTGTTTGGCTATGGAGAGTGACGTAATTTCAAAGTGTCGGCATTCAGACAAACCGGCATGAAGCGTAAGAATGCCGAGGATCTCCACTGTCATGTTTATTGTAAGTCAGTATTTTACTTTTGCAGGCATGGTTTCATTCGCTTTTTTTTGGAGATGTAACCGATGTCGGAATTAACATCGGGAAATGGTACCCCACCCTCAACTAAAGCCTATTCTCAAGGGCATAGTGAGTTTGGCTAGTAAAATAGTGGTGAGATGGAATTTAGTAATGGGGACACATGACCTCAATTAACTGTCTAAAACCTGCTGCATTAATGGTGGATATTGGACACCAGATCTAATACCAGCAGAGTCGCCATTGGAGCCTGTGATCCGCTGTGCAACTGGGGGACAGCTATCATGATTATTTCCTCTTGCAAAAGATAGTTTGACAGTCAATTGTTGTAAACTACTAGTAGTCTTCTTCTTGGTCTGGTTATGGCATGAAGATCCACCCCCAGAAGCAGCAGCAGGCCTAATGCTCAAGGTTTCTTCTGAAGAATCCTGGATAGGGGAGAAGTCATCTAGCCTTAGAAACTTGGATGCACGACTAACTCCGATCACTAGTGAAGATATTGATGACAAAGGTGTTGGCGGTGTAGATTTCAGGTGCTGGGATCTAGCTGAGAGATGAAATAGCTGATGCAGCTCTGCTTGTTGCTATTTTTTTAACATACGTTTCTGATCTTCCCAAATGCTTGCCATGAACTAGCTTAAAATGGCGTAACATGGATGAGGTTCCTAGATGGCTAAGGTGCCTACCTATATTGACTGTGGCTTTACAAACACTACAAATGGCTAGACAACTGTTGTCAGGAATTGGATAAAAATAATTCCACACAAGGTGGATATTTTGGTCTTATGCCCAGGCATGATAATGGCCTTCTTATCACTGACAAGAATTGCTTCCACTGGTGCTTGACTTGCCACTGTAGAGTTCATTGACAGCACTGTTAGCTTAGCTGCCTTAAGCCCAATGGAAGCTTGTTTTGTGGGGGATCAAACAAGCCAAGCACTTCAGCCACAAAAGTGGCAGACCTTGTTGCTGAGGTGCTTGGTTTGTTAAACTTTACATGTTCTTTTTAACATATTTGGGCCCAAGGATAAGCCCATCTTGCACAGTTTTACATTTTGGCCTTGGTCTATTAGCTTGTGTAACAGTCGACAATTCAGGTGTCAACAGTATTATTAGGTCACAATTTCACATGGTGGACAGTATGATTAGGTAGACTATTCAAATGTGGACAGTATTATTATAGGACTAGGGACATAGTTAAGGACAGGTCTAGGGATAGGGACAGGGTTAGGGACAGGTCTAGAGATAGGGACAGGGTTAGAGTTAGGGATAATACTATCTACATTTGAATAGTTAACCTAATAAAACTGTCTACATTTCAATTGTTGTCCTAATAATACTGTCAATGTCATTATATTGTCGACTTTATAACCTCGTCTACTCTGCTGATTATCAATCATATTAAGTCAATTCAACATAAGAGTGGATGGGAGGGCCCAAAGACAATTCCATCTTGCATCACTTTTCTTTTCTGCCACTGCTGTGTGGCAATGTTTCCTAGATGTGCTATAAACTGTCACAAGTTTGTGCCGTTGCTCTGTTGCTTAGTAACCAGCCAGCTTGCTGAAGTCTTAGAGTTCATTTATCAGCAGTGTTAGCTTAGCTACCTTAATCCTATTGGTTGCTTGCTTTGGGGGCCCAATCAAGCCTAGAACTTCGGCCACAAAATTAACAGTTATTGTCGCTGAAGTGGGGAAAACATGATTTTCATCAAAATGAAATACGAATTCAACGAGGAAGGACTTTACCGGCAATTACATCAAAGTACAGAGACTTCTGTTATGGTGGATTCCAGCAGGGATGAATTAATATTGTGTGTGGATAATGTACACAGTGATGAGGCTGAGGATGATGATAACAACATCCTGCCACTATAGAGTTCATTAACAGCAGTTTTAGCTTAGCTACCTTAAGCCTGTTTTGTAGGGGGTCAAACAAACCAAGCACTTCAGTCACAAAAGTGGCAGTCTTTCACATTTCAATTCAGAAAATCACAGCTAAGGAGCCTGGAATATGGTGAAATACACAATATTTATTGTAGATATGTTTCCAGAAAATGCAGTAAGGTACAAACCGGATGGTGTAGATATAGCACAGAGGTTGCAGACATAAATAATGAGAGACACAGGTGTACCATTAACGAGGAGCAGAGATTAACTCCTACTAGTGAGTGAAAACTAGTGGAAGAGCAGCACCTCTGGCAGCATGGAGGTACTGCATCCAGGAATACAACCACGGCAAGACTGACACAGTTCTAAAGAAACAGGAGCTGCAGAAGGCAAGCAGTATCCTATAGAGAGATGATTCCAAGCAGAAAGAGGCAGATCTCAACAATACCCCCCCTTCCCCTTAAAGGGCGTATTTCAGATACACAATTACCAGGAACGGTCCAAAAAATCTGAATCATTGGGCATGTAGCAGAGAGGTCCTCTTTAAAGGATGGAAAAGGTATAGAAACCTCATCCAAGGTATGCAGAGACCCCAAGGCCCCACTTCTCTGCTTTTTAACTCTCTTTTTACGACACAGGGTTGTTCAAATTGAATGGAACATGAAGGCAACTCCAAGGCTTGGGTAACAGGAGACAAAGAAGATGGCATAAAAGAAATGCTAGAAGTGGTGTTAGTCAGTGCTGGAGCAAATTTTTTGATCACTGCCTCAGTAAAATGCTGCAAATCAGATAGGATAGGATCTTTGGTCTCAATAAAGAGATTTGCCCATTCCAATCCCCTACCTTTAAAATTGGATAGCCAGAAGAGTACTTGCTTACATTGGTTGTTCAAGAGATTGAGTACAAAGGAAAAATAGGATAGGCAGAATTTTACAAGCCTAGTAAATTGTCCTATGTCCCCATCAAAGGTAGGTGGTGGAGATTCAAAAACAGTCAGCAGTCTTGGCAACTTTAGATGATGGGGTAACAGGAACCTTAGGAGGGATTTAGATTGAGGACAAGGGTCCCTGACTGGGACGGCAGGAGCCAGCTCAGACTGGGCGGACAACATGGCAGGAGGCCCAGACTGGGCAGAAGACTTCGCAGGAGGACCGGACTTGTCAGACGACTTGGCAGGAGGCCCGAACTGGGCAGATGACTTGGCAGGCAGCCTGGAATGGGCAGATGACTTGGCAGGAGGCCCGGACTGGGCAGACGACTTGGATGGAGGCCCTACAGGGCACATGACTTGGACAGAGGCCCTACAGGGCACACAACTTGGATGGAGGCCCTATAGGGCACACAACTTGGAAGGAGGCCTGGACTGGACAGCACTGTGAGAAGCCTCAGAGCAGACAGCACTGTCAGAAACCTCAGAGCAGACAGCACTGTAAGAAGCTTCAGAGCAGACAGCACTAAGTGGCAACTCGGGCTGAACTGCATGGAATGGTAACTCGGGCTGAACCGCATGGAATGGCAGACCAGGAACTGGAGACAGCAGCTGAAGACCCAGAACTAAAGACAGTGGCTGAAGACTCGGGAGAAGAGGCAGAGGCAGAGGCTGGAGACTCGGGAGAAGAGGCAGAGATAGAGGCTGGGGACTCAACACCGGAGACAGTGGCTAGAGACTCAAGACTGGAGACAATGACAGGAGACTCAAGACTGGAAGCAGAGGCTGGCACCTTGGAGCTGGAGGGAGAGGCTAGACTTAAGACATTATGATTTTATTGACAATGAGGGAGATTTTAGGGTAGGTGGTGACTCTGACAGAAGGGAAGATAATAAACTCTGTTTTGGACATGTTGAGCTTTAGGTAGTATTGGGACATCCATGTGGAGATAGCAAAAAAACAGTTGGTTACACAAGATAATACAGAAGGAGAGAGGTCAGGGGAAGATAGATAGATTTGGATGCCATCAGCATAAAGGTGGTATTGGAGGCTGAGTGAGCATATTAGTGCCCCAAGAAAAGAGGTGTACAACAAAAAATGAAAGGGCCAAGAACAGAGCCCTGTGGGACCCTAATGGATAGTGGGAGTGGAGGGGAGGATGTGCCAGAGGTAGAAACACTAAAGGAGCGGTTCGATAGGTAGGAAGTGAACGAGGAAAGAACTCTTTCACAAAGGCCAATGGAGTGACGGGTGTGTAGGAGAAGAGGGTGATCAACAGTATCAAAAGCATAGAGATCAACCGTATCAACAGCATAGAGATCCCGGACAATTAGTATGGAGAATTGACCCATAGGTGTGTATTTACTAAACTGCGGTTATAAAAAAGAGAGATGTTGCCTATAGCAACCAATAAGATTCTAGCTGTCTTTTTGTAGAATGTACAAAATAACTGATTACTAGAATCTGATTGGTTGCTATAGGCAACACTTCCACTTTTTCAAACCTGCAGTTTAGTAAATATACTACTTAGACCTTGCAGTAAGTTGATCATTGATGGCTTTTGTAAGAGCAGTTTCAGTGGTATGTTGGGGGCGGAAGCCTGATTGCAGGGAATCAAGAATGGAATGAGAGGAGAGAAAGTGAGACAGGCGTTTGTACACTAATCGCACAAATAGTTTGGAGGCAAACATAAGGAGAGAAATAGGGTGGTAGTTGGAGAGAGTGGCTGGATCGAGAGATGGTTTCTTTAGAATTGGTGAGATGAGTGCATGATTAAAGGTGAAATTATTGATTTTTACATTATTTATATTGATATATTTTATATATTATATATATTTATATTGTTTTATATATTATTTTTGTCAATATATTCCACATATTTAATGATTTATTTATTTTATCACTTTTTCTTCTTTAATTTTATATAACAAAATAGGACTCTCTCCTCTGTCTCTTCATCATGTGAATCTTTCAAAATGTGTCAGTCAGTAATGAATCCACCTGTACTTCAGCAGAGAGATATGGAAAACATGCTCTGTTAGGGGTCCCTGAGGACTGGGTTTGGAAAACACAACTTTAAATTATCCTTAAGATACAGTTTACTGGTAACACAGTACTATCCAGAGGACTGCACTGGAGCTGCATGCAGATGATTTTTTGGCAGGTTTATTTAGTTAAGGGCAAAAAGTTATGGCCATTAATGTATACACAGATATAACATCCAAATTTGCCTAGGCAAATACAGAATCAGAAAAAAAAATCCTTTATGAGGCAAACACTTTTTTTAAAAAACAAAACACAAAACCATTCTACTATATTATTATATCAAGACACTTACATTCTGTTTCAGGGACTTGTAATTGTGTCCTGGTCCCCTCCTGCTCCTGGGCCTCTCCTGTAGCCTCCAGCTGCCCCTGTTTCTGGGCCTCCTCTGTATCTTCCATTTAATTCTCCTGGGCATCTTGTGAGCCTAGTTGATGGCTGGCATTGTTCTGTGTGATACGCTCTCCCTCTCTCTCACTTACTTTGTAAAAATAATTAAACTGCTAAAAAATAAATATGTTTTGCTTTGCATTATTGTAAGCATTAAAATGTTTGTCATTGAAAAATGTATTCACAATAAAAGTAATTATTAATCACATATGTCTTGAATGAGGCATAGTCCTGAGAATCTGGAGGACCTTCCATAACATCATCTATCTCCTTACCAGCAACCTTGGCCTCTTTTTCCTATTTACCCAACTCAGGATGGAAAAATTCTGACAAATCTCACACACAGCTATGATGTCACACACAATATGCATACATAAATTCTCCCCCAGACTGGTCAAGGAAACAGAATCAGGGTTTTAAAAGCCTGAAAATCTGTTCTATAATTTATCTGGTTGGGGTGTGCGCACAATTGTATGTGACCCTTGCTCTTTAGCCAAGAAAATGTGCTGACAGTAAACAATAAGTTACAACTTAAAAGCCTTAATAGCCATGCATCTCCATATAGGCTTGTGCCTGCTTGTTTCTCTGTTAATTTGTGCCAAATGCCTGATTGTCTAAAAGTAAACGAATCATGGCTTCTTCTAGGCCATTTAGCAAATAGGCATCTAATACTGAAGAGAAACATCACATAAAACCTGAACATTTATCAAGTGAAAATGTTTCCTATTCCTAAAAATACCTTCATTTTCACCTGATGGGATCAGGGATATATGTACACAATCTACTGCCCGTATAATGTGCGGAAGCTGGCTGTGCCAACAAATTGCTGCTTTATGGTATCACGGCTAACGGATATTATTATAAGCTTGCAGAACTATAGCAGCCGCCTTTCCTGTAGAGCTGTTTATGCTCACATGTACTCAGATGCCCCCAGGTATTAAACTCAACCTATTATAAGCTTATGAATAACACCGTATCCTGAAATAGGAGGCAAAGACAGAAGGTAACGATGGTCAGGAATAAGCAGGGTTCCGGTAAAAGGTGGTCAGGTGCAGTCAAAGGTCAGGGCCAGCAGAAAACAAAGGTATCCAAATCTTGAGCAAAGGTCAGGACCACCAGCAAACAATCAAGGTCCAGGAAACAAGCCAAAGGTCATACACAGAGATCAATCCAAATTTCAGTAACAGACCAGAGCAGGTCAGCTAACAGGAACTGAACACTAAAGCACATCTAATCAGCCACAGAAGGCTGTTAACGAATTAGACCATTTGTGCATGCGCCCGGCTGTCAAACATGCCGGGACAGAGTGCTATCAATAAGGGCGTCCCGACCGTTGTCCTGGCAATGGCTGGGATGGATGGAAAAGAGACATCCCAGTTGTTATAGGGACGGCCGGACGAGGAGAGTACCCAGAGAGGCGCGGCAGCTCAAGGCATTGCCGCAGCTTGTGACACATGGTCACAGGGAATTCCTTTTCGATTGTCAGATTAATAAATTGATGGATGTGTGACAGAAAAGCCTGCAGCACTATATTCAGCACACTAAAAGGTAAGCTGGGAAATTCCTGCAGCAACACCCACTGTGGTCTGGAATGACCCAGCCACACCGAAATGTAACACTGCCAACAGTTGGTCAGTGGTATTGCTGTTGGGATGTTGAGCAGAGGTCACACATCATAATATAAGCCGATAGCGACAGATCATCTCAGCATCTGACATTCCAAAGAGGCTGACACATAGTCTCAAGATGGCTATGTTGTTCCAGTTGCTGGTTTTGGAAGGGATGATGTCTGTGATCCTCCAGATACAGCAGCTTAACTATATGTTGCTATATAGGAAAGATGGGATCAATAAAAATTTACTTTCTGCATGTAAAAATCTGTAGCTCACTTTGGCATTTAAATTTAAAAATAATAAATACTTACATGGCGGACAATATCTACAATTTAAAATATGAAAAAAATAAAGGGTCTGTCGGAAAAAAGATGATTAGATTTTATATAATAACATATTTCATTGGCATACAGTTTAATACAAGCTGTCATTTCAAAAAGAAGCAAGACATCTAACAACAACAACAAAAGAGTATGAATACATTCACTCTATCAAAGGATTTTAAAGAATGGAAGTAAATCATAAATGCAAACACATGAAACTTCTTATTTAAAAAGAAATATGACATGCATACATTTTTATGGTTGTAGCTACTGAGATTCATGTGTGATGGGTAATAAACAACAACACAATTTCACATACCTAGGCGCGACTATCAAAACGAATACAGAATTTGTAACCAACAAAATGACCCAGCAGTTGTTCCCTCTAATGGTGTGATATAGTGGTATTTGATAGGATCAGAAGTGTCATGTGTGCAGGTGATTTGCCGATCATCCAATTCGAACAGAAGAGGTAATGCCATGATAATCATCCCCATCATTCGGCCCTGTAGCAGGTGCAAAAGATATGTTTGAAAACTGGCGTACTTCCTATTTGAATTAGCCGAATGCCCTTACATGTCCCCCCTTCCCTCCCCTCTCAAGTCTTAAGGAGTCATACATGTCAGATACGATTGGATATCCATCCCATGTAATTGCATTCATTTGCATAAGTTTGATTTCTAGGTATGCAAAGACCAAATTCATGCAAGAAATGATATGCAAACGGGCTTACGTCTGGACTTGAATCAGGCCTTACATGTGGAATTTGAGTTGAGTTGAATGAGTGCAACTCAAAATACTGTGTATATTTGTGGCCACATTTACATACTTTTTTGATGTGGGGTCATCATTATTAACATATTTTAAAAAAAGAATAACTAACATGGCCACCTGATAACATAAGTAACCAGCACCTGTGCTATAGCTAAAGCAGTAGGACAGTAAGTGTGTGGTCCCCCTGTAAATGCCACAACAAGCACCTGCCCATACTTGGCTGGGCTTGTTACACTATAACAAGGAGAAAGATATATACCGACGCACTAGATAATCATATACCCAGTCTATCATTATAATGTTTGTTATCATATGACTGGGTTGGTGCACCCTACACACGTTGGACTGATATTTACAGAGGTAAGTAGAGAGTAGAAAACGTGTATATTAGGGGCACTCTATGATTGTTTATTTATATTAAACATACATTTTATTAGTTCATTTAAAACGATAGTAGAGTCCCAAATTAGTACCTTAGTACCACTAGTAGCGAAATAAAACAAAAATAATAACCAAAATAAATTTATTAAAAAGGCAGAACCAACTGCCTAGCCTCGCTGTGTAGTAAGTATTACAATTTCCCTAATTATTTTATATCTGGGTAATATTGATCATCATGCTGTCCAAGTATCTGGCATAATAAGCAGATTAACCAAATAAGTGTAAACACTATTTCAAAATGCAAGAGAGATAAGCTATACCATTACAAATAGTTCCTATTTGCATATATATGATGTTATAAATCTAATGCACATAGATAATATCCTCTCAATACTTTATTTATAGGGAGAGAGTCAGTTATATAAGGTTGAAGTACATAACGTGTAGGACAAAATCAAGACCACAATATTTTCTTCACCCATTTATAAGATAATTAGGTCTGGATTTGTCTAATATAATAGGAGTTATTAGTATGATTATAATATCTCTCGTTTTACAAGACTATAAACTCCTTTTTTGCAGAGAGTACCAAATTAGCTGCTATTTAATACCACTCCCTATTGATATGAGTCTGGTATCTCTCTCAAGGACTACAAAAAACAGGTCCCTGCGTGCTAACTGTAGCCACGCTCCCTTATAAACAAGTCTATGGGGTTTGTGAGAGTTGTATAGTATCACACCCCCTCTGATCTATTATAGCCCCATACTCTCTGCAAAAAAGGAGTTTATAGTCTTGTAAAACGAGAGATATTATAATCATACTAATAACTCCTATTATATTAGAAAATATTGTGGTCTTGATTTTGTCCTACACGTTATGTACTTCAACCTTATATAACTGACTCTCTCCCTATAAATAAAGTATTGAGAGGATATTATCTATGTGCATTAGATTTATAACATCATATATATGCAAATAGGAACTATTTGTAACGGTATAGCTTATCTCTCTTGCATTTTGAAATAGTGTTTACACTTATTTGGTTAATCTGCTTATTATGCCAGATACTTGGACAGCATGATGATCAATATTACCCAGATATAAAATAATTAGGGAAATTGTAATACTTACTACACAGCGAGGCTAGGCAGTTGGTTCTGCCTTTTTAATAAATTTATTTTGGTTATTATTTTTGTTTTATTTCGCTACTAGTGGTACTAAGGTACTAATTTGGGACTCTACTATCGTTTTAAATGAACTAATAAAATGTATGTTTTATATAAATAAACAATCATAGAGTGCCCCTAATATACACGTTTTCTACTCTCTACTTACCTCTGTGACTATAACAAGGAGACCTGCAATGTGGTGAGCCCACATAATGTGAAACCAGCCCCAGTTTGGCATCAAAGAGTGAAGATACGTGCTGATGCTGGTTTCATGATCAGTATGTAATTTTTTACCTACAATAGATAAATGTCCACAGGTTTCTGGAGATGTGGCTAAGTCTTACCAGACCGCACCTCCAAGGAGCATACGACACATATGTGAGGGGCATAAGGGACAGCAAGTTAAAATTACCTTTAACTCAAAATCCAGCCACATTTTCCTGTGGATGCACAGTGCGGCAAAGCATGTTTTTTCAACACCCTGTTCAAACTCAGGATCACTTTGTCTAATATACTTGCAGACATAAGGATTTAGTCACAATAGTGGTGTTACAAACATCAGAAAAAAATATTGTTATTCTGCATGGATGCACCAGTTCTCTTTGCTCCATCCATCATGCATAGAGAAATAATATTATTTAGCAAAATTTACTATATTGTCTTATGACATAAAAGGAGAAATAAGATTTTTGCACTGTGATGGGCTATTGTTTTTTTTAAAATGATAGTATTCACATTTAAAGTTACACATGGCCTATAGCAATAGTTAGTCAACAAGACAACATGAACTCAGTAATTAAAAAAACTTAACTGGAAATTATATTTTTTTACATTGAAAAAATAATTAAAAGTTGATAGTTTTTAATTTAATATATTACTTTAGCAATATATTAAATTGTGTTAGTATTGTAAGATGTGTGAGAATGTTATTAATTTTATTCTACAGATACCAACACCACGTATAGAAAAAGGTAACCAATTTTCACCTCTTCCCTTTACTTTAATAATAATAATATCAGTCTATATTACTGCTTGTCAAATTTATATTTCATGAGCACTAAAAATAAAGAATATATTTTCAAATCCAAAACTCTAATTGCTAATTCAGAAAAGTGATTGTTCCATAATTAATACCTATAGCTATAGTTTTTCTTTCATGATTACAAAAAAAGTTATCACAATATTTCAGTACAGGTGTGTTGTGTGTTGGGAACTCCTGTGTTGGAACATAGGGCCAGGATGTAAGGCTCTGACACTAGAGGGCACAATAAAAATTTTAGTAATACTGTACAGTATTAGTTTGATTTTTTTGTACTCTATGCCCTTTACTTGTTTTTAATACACACAAGTTAGAATGGGGCTCAATATGTGTCTTTTGAAATGGCAATATTGATTGTGTATCTTTATAATGCATCAGATTAAGTACATAGGGCCAGCTTTACGTATATATATATATATATATATATATATATATCTACTAAACACCTGATAAGCAGTTTGGCTGGCTTAATTCTCTGAATGTCTGCAGCAATGTGACCATGGTACACCTTGACTCCATTCTGTGCGGAAACCCTGAAACAAAAGCAGATGCTATGATGTTGCAAATGTGCCATCTTGTCTATATCAATCTGCACACAATGAGTCCACTATTTATTAAAATGTCCAGCAGGGTGTTCTTTAACACCCTAATTTACAAAGTGCTAAGAATGTATTTAATTTACACACAGCAGGAAAATAACTTACAAGTTAAATGCATTTGTAGTGTTATTGGTTAGAAATTTGTGTTCCCAAAATGTGGCTTTTTAGTGTGAGTTATATTTTGACACTGTTGATCACCCTGTTCTCCTACACACCCTTCACTCCATTGGCCTTTGTGACACAGTTCTTTCCTGGTTCACTTCCTACCTATCGAACTGCTCCTTTAGTGTTTCTAACTCTGTCATATCCTCCCCTCCACTCCCACTATCTATTGGGCTCTCACAATGCTCTGTTCTTGGCCCTTTAGTGTTTTCATTGTACACCTCTTCTCTTGGGGCACTAATTCACTCATTCGGTCTCCAATACCACCTCTACATTGATGACACCCAAATTTATATCTTTTCCTCTGACCTCTTTCCATCTGTACTCTTTCGTATAACCAACTGTCAATCTGCTATCTCCACATGGATCCTCCCAATGCTACCTAAAGTTCAACATGTCCAAAACAGAGCTTATTATCTTCCCTCCTGCCAGAGTCACCATCTGCCCTACGATCTTCCTCACTGTCAATAACACCACAATTTCCTCAGTCTCCCAAGCCCACTTTACTCTGGTGTCACACTTGAATTTACCCTCTGCTTTATTCCTCACATCAATGGGTAAATGTATGAAGCTCCAGCTTCTGCAAGTTGCTGGAAATCGGCAACCTCTCAGGGGAAATTTAAAGCGGTGTTGGCTTGTAAAGGCAAGCTCAGGTGGCTGCAGCTACAGGTCACACTGTAGTTTTAGTGGACCAGACATCTTGAAAAAATCCAGTAAAAGTAAAGGCAAGTTTGCCTTTACAAGCCAACACCGCTTTAAATTTCCCCTGCAAAATCGCTCATTTCCGGTGACTTGGGGAAATTGAAGCTTCATGCATTTACCCCTCAGACTCTCTCCTAGTCCTGTCAACTCCACCTTAAAAACATTGCCAGAATACGCCCTTTTCTTGCTCAACATGCTACCATGTTCTTATCCATTCTCTCATCATCTCCCATCTTGACTAAAGCAACCTCCTGCTATCTGTTATTCCTGACACCCATATAGCCATACTTCAATCCTTCCTAAATGCTGCTGCAAGACTGATATTAATCTCTCATCACTCCACATCTGCTGACCCACATTGCAAATACCTAAACTGGTATCCTATGTCCTCCAGAATCAAATTCAAATTACTTACCCTTACCTACAAAACCCTCCAGAACACTACCCCTGCATACATCTCAAATCTCATATCAAAATACTCTCTCCCTCCTCTTAGATCTACCTCTGACCTACGCCTTTTCCTGTGTCTGGTAACCACCTCTCACTCCCGTTTACAAGACTTCTCCCATGCTGCTCCCCACTTATGGAATTTCCTACCACGCCCAGTCAGACTTTCACACAGCCTTCAAATCTTTAAACGGTCTTTGAAAACCCATCTCGTTTTTAGAGGAGGCCTTAACCCCGATAAAATTATTCACACTAATGCACCCTCACAACTGTCCTAATCTCCACTCTAAACTACATTTGCTCCTCTTGTTTCAGCTGTGTCCCCTTCTACTTAGAATGTAACCTCTCTAATGAGCAGGGTCCTTCATACCCTTTGTTTTCATGTCTACCTTGTATGTCCCTGTTTTATCTATCTACTAATTCCCTACTGTACGGTGTTGCGGAGCATTGTGGCACCTTACAAATCTATGATAATAATAATAATAATAATAATAGTCTAGAGAACACTTGCAAAATAATTGCGATGTAATTGTTTAATAGGTGAATATATAGTATATATATATATATATATATATATATATATATATATATATATACAGTATTATAATATATAATAATATATGTATTACAGGATTATACATGCACTAACTTGGCAACTGAAGCAAGGCTGTATGGATAGGTCACGTAGGTCCAGTGCTAGGCAGAAATGCAGGGGTAGAAAGTCCCTGTAAAAAACATTAATACAACGTTCACACTGACATACAAATCCAGGATATTGCCGGAGCGAGCCCCGGGGACCCGGGTCATGACTCAGTGTGAACAGGGGTCCCTGCATCTACCCCCGGGTCTGATGACACGGAAACTTTTTTGCATGGTTAATCCCAGGTCCGTCCTGGGTATCTGCCAGTGTGAATGGTGCGATGCGGGTTTTTCAACCCGAGTCTCAGAGAGAGGAGCTGATTGGGAGATTAGGAACGCTGGAACATGACGTCTGTTAAATGCTGCAGAGGAGAGGAGAAAGCATGGCGCATTGGCAGAAGGAAAAAGTTTGTTAGCTGTTTGCAATTAAAGGAGAGGAGGAAATTCAAAAACAAATAACTGGCACTGTAAAGGATGCCACGGTGTACTTAAAAATTGCTAAAATATTGACTGACCTGGCGATCAAGTGCACCTAGCAGCAAGTAGTCAACAAGTTGAAGGCACTAAGAAAACTATACTCAAAAGTGCATGACCGCGACTGCAGAAAGAGTGGTGCTGGCTGTATGAAATGGCCCTTTTATGAGCAGTGTAATGTGGTGTTCGGCAACTTTGCCCTGGCAAATCCTATAGCACTGTTCTCCTCAAACTGCCCTGATACTTATAGTGCAACACCTGAAAGCAGTCAATCGAGAGTGCCCTCACTGCTGATTAGTGATGAATCGCAGCAAGAACATGGGGAATTGGACTCTTCTGCTGTGAACGAAGACAGCATGAATACGTCTTTAGATGAATTTGCTGAATCACAACCTTTGCAAGTGACACTACCTTCCCTAACAACACAACCATCGCCAGCAACACAACCTTTGCCAGGGACGGAGACCCAGCCATTACGTTCTAACAGTAAATTATTAACTTTAACATTAAAAACCAAAATAAAATAAATAAATGAGAGCTTAACATCAAAAAACTAAATGTAAATACATAAAGCATTGACATGTATATGTTGCAGCATGAAGCTAGTGTGCAGGAGGGAGGAGGCCTCAAGCACATATTAGCTTACAACACTGCTATTTTAATTTGTAACAACATTCATTCTTCCTCGGTAATCCTAATGTGTTTTGTTTGTTTTTCCCATTTGTAGTTTACTATGTTCCTCAAAGGAAGAAGAGGCTCATAAACATGGAACAAGCAATAAAAGCCATGACCACAATAATGGTTGAACAGCTCAAGGAAATGGATAAGGCTATGCATGCCTTGTATAAAAGAGGGAAACAATTTTTTCACCCAAACTCAGGCATGTCACTAAAACCCCCACATCATCCGCAACAAATTCCTCCACATTGCCCGGAGTACCCGGCTGCTCCACATAACCCTGAGTGCCTAGTTGCCACACATAACCCTGAGTACCTCCATAACTGTCAGTTATAGGTAATGGCACTATATATTGTAAAGTTCTAATGTTTGCCTCTCTAGGAGGCAATTATAGTTAGAATGTTACCTATGTTTACAACAATAGTTTACCTGGCAGTAGTTTTGTTGGCATGTGTTTGGCAAAACTGTCTATATGTACAAAAATACATGAATGTATCAGCTTGCTGAGAAAAGCATCATAAAAAAGTATAGATATTTACCTCTCTAGGGAACAACCAGCCATCTTGCTTCTACTCTGCAATCTGGTACAGATCCGAATTGGCCAGAAATTTGGCATCATGGGAACGTCCAGGGCTGCCAATAAAGACATCTGTGAAACTGAAAATAAAATATATTAGCATTTTTTTTACAATACACAACATGACACAGTCACATTAAAATAAAAAATGATGCTTACCAATAGTTGTGGTCAACTACAGCCTTTAGAATAATGAAATGCCAGTCTTTGCAGTTGTAGTAATCCATATGTTTGCCTACTGGTGCAATGATAGGGATGTGTGTCACACCTATGGCTCCAGTACACTGTGGATATCCACGTTGCAGGAATCCAGTGACTGTGTCATCTAGCCGCTGTCCTTGAGGCAAGGAGATGAAGCATAGGTAAAGGGCTTACAGCAATGCCTTTGTGACTTCATGCACTGGAGTGCAAACCGTGGATTTCCCCACTCCAAAGAAGCAGGAGATTGTTTTGTATTCGCCAGGAATAGCATACCACAACAACACAGTCGCTAGTCTCCTGCTGGGTGCAATGGGTTTTCTGCAGTTTGTGGTTTGTCTAGAAAGTACTTGTGGTGATAAGGTGCAGCACATACTGAAATGTCCCATGTGACATGTGAAAGTGGGTCATCCACTGCTCATCCTCAAAAGCTTCCACAGTAGACAAGAAAGCTTCTCGGTGACTGCGGTCTCTGACCAACATTCTCGTTTAGTCGACGCATTGAATCTCAATATGGAGGAAATTATGGACCTGATAAAAGCTATCCTCCTGCGCAAATAATGAAGTAGAGTATTCTACCTCTTTGTCAAAAATTGTGCCTTTCTTCTCCTGAAATGACACTGTGCAAGGTAGCACAGTGGTAGCAGCTGCATCAATCTCTCATTTGCTGTATGAAAGAGCAAAATAATGCAATTAACTAGGATCTGTGGGCTACACAATAGTGACTCATCGGCCATGATTAAGCAATGCAGGGCACAGTCACCACCCACTTTGGCCTCATCTTTGTGTTAAAAAATGTCCCCTTTAAATGACCTCATATTTGTCAGCCAATCAAAGCTCCTCTTGTGATAACTCCCACTTATTGCCAGGGCAGACCCGGGTTCAGTGTGAACAGGGTCGACCCAGGAATTTCCCGGGTCCAAGGTACAGTGTGAATGGGGTTTGATGAGCTGGGATGCTCTGTGACACGGCAATATCCCAGGTTCAAGAACCTGTGATATTGCCGGGGCAGTAGCGTGAATGTGAAATTATAAAGATTAGCAATATTTTTCATGTCACATTTGCCTGCAAAATGTAAAATTTTTCAGTTTTATGTATTTCCAGTTTAACTACAACCACACCACACAGTAGAATAAATTGTCCCAGCTCTATACATAGCTTATATAACAGAATGCAAATTTGCAAATACAGCATAGAATAGATTTCCATGAAAAGGTGACGCATAAATGGAACCTGAAGCTTGTATTGCTAGAATTTCACACTTCTGCTAAATAGTCTGAAACTTTAATTTAATTTTTTTTAGAGCAATTAATCTCATCTTTTGCTGGTTACCTCCAACTACATTGTGCGTGGACCTGGGAAATTTAGCAATATTCATGCACAATCCTTATTTATCATTGCAAGCTTCCTAACATTACTTATCGTTAATATGGAAGCAACACTATATAAAATGTTGGCAAGTGTATGGCTAGTTGAAGTAAAACTCATGCTTTTGGAGACAAATGAAAAGTTATGGCAAGTGAAGCCATAAGCGGAATGCCCTTAAACCCAGGTAATAGGGACAGCGTTTGGTGCTTACCCATGCAGGGTTAAGTCCACCACAGATCCCAGCCAATTGGAATCCCATGGGAATGCCCTGAGAGGCAGCATATATTCTCCTCCCAAAGGATGTTGGGTCTCTTTCTCTGCTGGAAATTTGTGGACAAAGAAGAACATAACATAGGCTCAGTAGACTTCATAGATATTCTGTACTACAGTCACTGCTTTACTTCTATAATTAAATGTCACTCTTCCTCTGCTTCATTTTCCCTCATTGCAACTTCCTCCTTCAATCTTTTAATATTTACCCCTTTTTCTTTCTGTTTTCCCTTTTACTGTCTCTTTATGCCCACTCATCCTAACGCCCCCGTCACAAGCTCCTGAGTCTGACATTAAAAGACCAATGCTGCGAAGTCTGGGATATAGTCACCAGACATGGCGGCATTGGTCTTTTAATGCCAGCATTGTGATTTGCGACATTGTGAATGTCGCAATCACACTGATGACATTGTCCACCTTCCTACACATTGCAAGTGTCAGCGTTTAGCCTGCCGGAATTTTTATGTCGGCCGACATTTACAGGGTTGTAATAATGACTGCCACCAGAATGGATAATAAGTTCAGTGACAAATGCCATATGGACAGTTCTATAAATAAATGTCAGAATGAATGGAGTTATTGATGTTTTAATGCTGGAATAAAATAAATGTTGTAACATATGCACAAACATAAGTGTCATAATCCATGACCAGAATTATATACCTGGATGATTAACATATGTGTAGGTTAGCTGGTAGTTGCTCCCAAGGGGGGCTACAACTATGCCCCCCCTCCTCAGCTTTGCCCGGCATTCCCAGCTGCTGTGAGCGGGCTCCCACAGATTTTAGAAGCACACAGAGACACTTGAATCCTGCTTCAGTATCGCAGATTCGATGGGATGAGGAGGTGTTTCGGTGACACATTGGAGCTTCACAGATGACTGAGTGGAGCAGTGGCTGGGGGGAACGACGCCTTTCAGTATAGCGAGCAAGGAGACCCTATGGATACGGTGATGACATGTGTTTATGGTGAGTATGATGCACGCAATGCATTTTTTTCCACACAACACTCAACGGGCATGTTAGTACTGGGACAACTTTTAAGACATAGTGGCACATTTATCATTAATCGGCAAAAGTGAGAAATAGTTATCAATCCTTATCGCAAGGATAAGGATTGAACTATTTCTCACATTTATTAAAAAGGGAACACAGAAACAGCAGTTCCGAAAAACTGCTGTTTCTGTGATAGAAAAAAATCACACTTACCCCCCTCTTCGGACGCGCTGTCTCGGGATCTCCTCTTCGTTCCTCTTCTTCCTTCAATTGCGCATGTGCAATGCCCCACTAATTTCTAATCTGGGAATTTATTAGAACACTTTACTTGACAGTAATAGCTATGAGATCATTGCAGAGTACAGACTAGTTACCCACTACACTTTACACACTTTGAATACTTTGCTGCAACACTGGAGTTAACTTGATACTATAGGTCCACGTTAAGGTCGAGGAGTACATGAGGTTTAAATTCCTCATTTAAATTTAATGACTGTGTTCAGGCACCTTAAATTGATGTACCCTTTGTACCACTTGTCCGTTGTGTCGCTATACATGACGTAACATGATTTATGTTACTAGTATATAGAATTAATGATGGAAGTTGATTACACCAATGAGTTACATAGGTAGGGCTGTTGCAGCATTACTTGTAGTTTGACTGAAGGTCAGAGGTTGCAGAAAAACATTTAGCTAGCAGGAATGGGTTTACATAAACTTACTTATGGCCCAGACCATATGTTTGGATTGCCTTACGTGAGCAGTATTTTAATACACAAGGGAGGTCACATACTTTGTGACATGTGGTTTCTTCCTTGACTTTAATTCATTACTAGCATTCTTTCAGTGCCCCATAACGTTGCTTCGCTGTGGCCCATAAGGTAGCTTAGGTTGCTTAGTTGTGGAACATTGCACTCATTCGTTTAGGTTTGGGGCAGCTACACCTACAGTTTTAAAAGTGTCTTCCATCATATTATTACAGAACTTAGAAGGATGGAAGTCTGATGGCCACGGCCAAGGATTTTCCATTGCTGCATTTAAGTCCCTGAACAACTTGCAGTTGGAAGTAGTTGCTTCAATCTAAGACAGTGCAATTTGGGAACGGCCTTTGGATCAACTCACCTGCAGACTCCACTACATGCTCAGTAGCTCTGGGTACACAATTTGAAGGGTTTCGACTCATTGATGGGGATCTAAGGTTGGCATATACCGATGGATTCTTCCTCACCAAATTTCATGCTCTATTTAAACGTTCCTTATATGCGGGTCTAAAATAGATTCCTAATAATTCTATATTACCTTAAAAGATTAAAAAGGTGAAAAACTGCAGTTCAGTATAGATATATCATAATTATGTTAAATATGTGGCATTATATTGATGTTTTGATCGCAAGTGTCATGTGATAATAATATATGCATTTGCGGTGGTATTTGGCACTTTATTTGTAGTGTTTATAAACAGTATAGGAATAGCAGAAAGATGGAACACACAGATCAAGATAGTCCAAGATATGTAGTCTATGTATCTATTTTAAATTGTAACCATGTTTCGTCACGGATCCTATCATGTCATCTCCTTACTCCGCTACTATAATGTATTTATCGATCTTGTTCTTATCCATTTTTTATATACAGAAAAATTATTCCCCTATATTGAATTCACTTGGGATAGTATTCTGTTCATTCTATTAAATTATTGGCTGCAATTAATTTATTGGTCACAATGCAATATGAGATAACACTGATCACATGACCGGGACTCCCGAACAGTATTATATGGAATTGTGGTTTTGTGTTATTAGTTTTCATAGAGATTGTTAACTGTGAGAATTGTAGAATTTGTTTTCCTTGCGCCATTTGTGATTTCCTCCCTGATTGTTCATCTGTGCAGAGCCATATGGGAACCCCAATATGCGCACAGACTATGAGCTTTCAAAACCTGTGACTCTGGTAGGCGGATATCTTTCACCTCATGAGAATAATTTTCGACCTCTGCAATTCATTTGCATTTTATTTATTCTATTTTATCATTAATTTTATTTTATTTTACCATATCACTTTTTGAATAAATGTTAGTTTGTGGGATAATACACTATTCTTATATTTTTTATAAAGTAAGCATATCCACAAAGGGGTTCTATACCCCAGTAGTTGCCTACACCTTGGTGCGATTTAATGCATTGCTAATTCAAAACACACACACATATATATATATATATATATATATATATATATACGTATATGAATGGTCATATGTGCACTGGCCATCCATACACCCGATGGCAAACAACTGGTCCTCATTTTCGAGTTCTGTAGCTGCGAGATGGCTATGTAGGAGGGGTTTAAGGAGGTGGGCCCTCATGTCTCTCTTATCGTTGGAGATGGAAAAGACTAGTCCCTTGGACATATGGGTCCTTCATTTGGGGGGTAATGATCTGGGGAAGGGTAAGTCCCTAGATATAATTATCTCCATTAGGGAGGACTTTCATACCATCAAAGAGCACTGGCCAGCAGTAACCACATGCTGGTCAGACGTGATACCCAGGCTCACTTGGAGAAATCAGATACCAGCCCCCGTCAAGCAGGGAGTGCTGAAAAATTTGAAAAGGTCCACGGGGCACGCGGTCTGGACATTATGAGGTGTATGCATTAATCATCCCTTGACCACCTCCGAGCAGAAATAGCTATATCAGTAAGCTATATCAGTTCTACCTCACGGGAGAAGGTTTATATTTTTTTACAGAGCAGATATACTAGAGTTTGGAAGTGGTAGTGCAGTAACTTGGTAGTAGGCTGATGGCCATTAAAGGACCACAAATTTGGCAGGAGGGCATTTTTGAGTCAGAGACTAATTCATACGGTTCTTCTGCTGATTGGCTGCAGGTCACTGCCCACTTCAAAATACCTTGGCTCTTGGTCCCTTTATGAGGGGGATCCCTTGACTTGCTTTGTGAGGACACATCATTGTGAGTCCAGAGAAGATGTAGTCATGCTGATGCCAGATTTTAGTCCAGCCAATTGTAAAGGACTTTGGTCCTGGGACCAGTGGTTAGTGTCGAATGACCATACACTGTTTGGTTATTGCTATTAGTTGTGCTGACTTGTACCATATATATTGTTTTAAGCAACTGTGACCTATTAATTTACCAACAAATTCTGGTGTCAGTGCTGTTATTTTTAGTACAAGTTTAGTTAAGACGTGTGTTTGTGGTTTGTGGCAGAGAAAGTGAAGCATCTTCAATCTGCAATTTAATAAATTGCATATATGACACAATGTTCCTTTGGTGATGTTTTAACTCTTTATACTTGAAAGTTTGGCACAATGAGTGTGGTCTGTTTCTTCAATATATAAAAATGACACAAGATGTACAAAAGGTAATTTGACTTTAATATTAACTGTAATTTAATTTGTGAAATTTAATTTAAAGAATGTATGTTAGTGGAATATTAAATAACACCGTGTTGACAGGAATGCATTTAAAAAAAAAAAAAGAACATTTCCACTTTTCATCCAGTACTCAGAGTACTGTGAAACCACCTTGTCTGCAGCTTAGATTTTGCTAGCCACTTCCTCTTCTTAGTATATTTTTATTAGAAACCAGAATATTCCTCAACTGGGCAGTTTGCTAGTCCGACAGAGTGCGTGACTGTCCAATTATGTTTAATAGTCATATTTTTCATTGGATGATCAGTGTTTGGCTTGGAGTCAGCACAAGGAACAGATGTAATCTGAAACAGAGCAATGTTTACCTCTTGTTTAACAGATATGCCGAGCATGTTTAAATCCAGAGGGAGGGAAAATAAACACTTGAAATGAAGGTACCTGTGTGCACTTCCATCTCCAGGCTGCCTCTTTGGTCTATGTCCAAACTCTGAAAGCTTTAAGTTCAGACTTTCAAAAGTATTTTGCCTGTGCTGTGTAGATTTAAGAGTTTTGTATAACATATCACTAATGAATTATGCATAGAGTGGAAAAAAATATTAAATGTAACTATTAATGAAATGCATGGATGGTGAAATTCTTGTCAAATGTTCAGACCTAGTAAATCAGCGACTTCAAATCTACCACATTTAATGATTATATGTCACAGTGTAGATGTTACGATCAAATTTCACAAGAACTATTAGAACCTATTTGACAGAAGAGGTGATTCATGAGTGTGTAGTAGCTCCTTATACAGAATTTAGGATGTAAATCTACTTCAAGCCAGTGAGCTAAAAGTATAGAACGTCTACATTAGAAAAGTTAAAGCAGTAAGATTCAAATGTATGCACAAATATAACTTGTAAATCGTATGTGTGCTATCTGAAATAGGTTTTATTGGGAAAGAACTTGTGTCATTCAAATGCACTATACTCAATATATGCAACCTATAGCGGAAGAAGTATTTTTGTTAGACTACTAGTAATAAAAAGGATATTATAAAGAGCCTACCATTACCTTCTATGTGTATTATTGATCACATAGAGTCTTGTACACTACATATTTAACTAAGAAATGGGATGCCTGTGTACCCCGTTCACTTGGGAGAGAACACGCAATTCAGCAAGCTCTCAGTTAATAGTAAAACTGCCAGCATGTGCTATGCTGTTTTCCAGGCTAGCTCTTTTGCTTTGAGGTATATAGGAATCTGGCCCAGTAGAGAGCATACATATGGTAAATATTCTCTCCCACGTGTATAGGATAAGGGAGGAACAGGATCACAGAGGATTTGTTTATATTTTTAAATACACAGTGTACAATACACTATGTAATAAATAAAAATTGATATAGAAACTGTTGACTTAATTAAAGGAGAACTGTAACCATATTATATGTTTAATGTGTTGTGCAACTGAAAGGTAACAACTTTTCTAAAGTAAAAGGCTCCTATTTATTTATATTTTATTGTGACCCACTAGAAACTTGTCATGATTGTTGGTGACAAGCAATTCAATCCAACAAAGTGTTGATGATACACCAGGTGGGGAAATTTGAAAGTGAAATTAATCGGATTGAAGTGTGTGCATGTTAATTGTCCAGTTCATCATGGCATCCTACGTTGTTCAAGCTTTGTATTAAAATTTTATTGAGGCAATCAATAATTTCTTTATAATTGATCGTATTTCCAAAATGATCAAGTTGCTAAAAAATGTGAATCGTCTTTGCATACCATAAATTCTAATGTTAGTTAGCTTGGATTAAGGCTCTCTCAATGAAAAAATGCTGTACCTCATATAAAATAGATAAACAGTAGGGAAAGAGAGGGCGCAAGTAGCAAATAAAATTTGAATTAATCTAATATATAAATGTCTAGTGGCGTGTGTTAGTCTGTCTGTGTGTGTGTGGAAAAAATAAAACCAAGCTGCAGCGCCACCTGCTGGGCGGAGTTATACACTGACCTACTAAATTCTTAGTGTGTGTGGGAAAAAAAATTCAGAAAGGGCTGAAATTTGGTATACTTAGATGTTTTTAATTTGTTAATTTAATTTGTTAATTGTTAAAAGTGTTTATAAAGATTTAAAAAATATATATATATATATTTCTTGAAGGAGAAGTGACAGTTGGGAGTGGTTGGTGGTTGCCGGGGGTGACAGTGGGGAGTGGTTGGTGGTTGAGGCCTGGGCTATGGCCCAATTGCATGACAAGAACCTTTTTAACACCTTAAGTAGCTTGATTTGACTAGAATGCATGAGTATCATGCACGGGTTAACTTGTATATATATATATATATATATATATCAAATGGGAAATGTCTTAACTTTTACCATATACTGTATATACTCGAGTATAAGTTGACCCGAATATAAGCCGAGGCACCTAATTTTACCACAAAAAACTGGGAAAACTTATTGACTCGAGTATAAGCCTAGGGTGGGAAATGCAGCAGCTACTGGTAAATTTCAAAAATAAAAATAGATACCAATAAAATTACATTAATTGAGGCATCAGTAGGTTAAATGTTTTTAAATATTTATTTCAAAGAAAAACAGTAAACTAGCTCTGTAAGTGGAAAAGAGAGTCAACAAAACCAATATGGTATCAACTTTAAAAGTAGAAAAACCTTAGCTCAATCAGCAACAAGCTAAAACACAAGAGTTAAAATCCTTCAAAACTGGATTCCTCCTCATCATCTGTATGTCCAAACAGAGCTTCAGCTTTATCTGGTGTGAGGCTATCAGCATAGACATTGTCGTCATCACTGAGTTCGCAGTCATCACCATCACTGCTGTCGTTCTCATACAAAGCGCTGTCTTCACTGCCATCCATAGCATTACTAATGCCACATTTCTTGAAGGCACGTTGCACCATGTCCTCTGGAATCTCTTCCCATGCATCACGAACCCACTTTGCTACCAATTCTATGTCGGGCTTCCTCAGATTTCCAACTTTTGTCAGTTGGGCTTGACTAGATGACATCCATTCATGCCACATCTTTCACACACGGTCTTTGAAAGGTTTGTTTAAACACACATCTAGGGGCTGCAATACAGATGTAAGCCCACCTGGAATAACGCCCAAAGTAACTTGAGAAGACTTTGCCAAATTTTTTATGTCATCAGGTGTGTGGGCTCTGAACATATCCCAAACTAGTAATGATGGTTTTTTCTTTAAGGCTGTTCCTGGACATCGGTTCCGAATTTCTTCCAGCCATTTTTTTGTTCCGTCTTCATCCATCCAGCCTTTAATACTGTAATTCGTGGTGGGAATTTGACCTTTTTAGGCAAGGTCTTTCTTTTAAAAATAATGACAGGCCGCAGTTTAGTTCCATTAGCCAAACATGACAGAACGACTGTGAAATGTTTTTTTTTCATTTCCTGTGGTTCTGAGTAAAATAGTTTTTACTCCCAAACTTGCCACAGTTCTGTTAATAGGAAGATCAAAGGTCATATGTGTTTCATCCATATTCCCAATATCTCCCAGGTCAAAGTTATGGATCCTTCTTTGTTTTATGATGAATGAATGGAATGACGTCACTTTCTCTTCAAGGTCTTTTGGCAACTTCTGTGAAATCTTTGTTCTTTGCCGCAAACATAAGGCAAACCTATTCATGAAGCGGATACACCATCCTGCTGATGCAACAAAATTTTCAATGCCTGGTGTTTTTAATTTGTCCTCTTTAGCCATTTGAAGGGCACGTAAGCGAATTCCCATACGTGTCACGCAGTAACCATTTTGACGAAACTCTATAACCCATTTATGCAATTCAGTCTCTAGAGCTTCATATGAAGTCGTTAAGCCACGTCAAGCTTTTTTTGCCTTTGGAATCTTTTCCAAGTCAGCTTTCATTTTCCGCCACTCCCTCACTTGTTTTTTGTCAACACAAAATTCCCTACTTGCAATACTGTTATTGCTCTCTTCTGCTCTTGACACAACCTTAAGTTTGAAACTAGCTTAGTATGACCTACGTTTTTGTTTTGGTCCAGGATTAGAAGTATTGGGATCCATTTCTAACAGGATAAAAAAAATCTAGTATTTTATGCACCTTATCATGCTCATCTTCTTTTTTTTTTTTTTTTTTTACTTTACTTTTCTTTTATACATTCAGCTGAGACCCCAGGCTTCCACTACAGTGGAAGCACATTCATTAGAAGCAGCGGGACCCAGCAGTTATGCTGCTCTAGATAACAGTGACCCCCCTGTCAGGATGTGTTCATTGCAATTAGTGAGGGCATCTCGGCTTCTCATCAGCACCTCTCGCCCCTAACTGCTCTGGCGCACGGTCCAAATCCTTGAAGACACACATACTTTCGGTTGCTTTGTTTGTAAAAGATGGGTGATGATGCAGGGTTGAATATCTGGGCGGCACAATGGCGTAGTGGTTAGCACTTCTGCCTTACAGCACTGGGGTTATGAGTTCAATTCCCAACCATGGCCTTATATGAGTGGAGTTTGTATGTTCTCCCAGTGTTTGCATGGGTTTCCTCCAGGTGCTCCGGTTTCCTCCCACACTCCAAAAAGCATACTGGTAGGTCAATTGGCTGCTAACAAATTAACCCCAGTCTGTCTGTGTATGTTAGGGAATTTAGACTGTAAGCCCCAATGGGGAAGGGACTGAAGTGAGTGAGTTCTCTGTACAGCGCTGTGGAATTAGTGGCGCTATATACCGGTAAATAAATGGTGATGATGATGATATCTGTCAGTTTATAAAAATACCCCCTTCCCCCAAAAAAGAATACAACAAATATTTTCAAAGTCTGGTTTTATAGGTAATGTACACTTAAAAAAATCTTACACAAATCACTTTTAACCTGTTCCTAAAAGTTTTTCATAATTTTTATTACCGTACTTTTGCAGAAGAGACACATGTAATAATGTTATTATAGTAAAATGATGGAGTTGTGTTTTTCTAATTGCATCTTCCAAATATAACAACAACATACTAGTAATCCATTATATACAGTTATGTGCTACAGGATATTATTTTCACAAATTATATTAAATATATTCCATATTATTACTTTGCATTTAGTATACTGTGCGCCCAGAATTGTATTTTGTAACAAGGTTGAAACCCAAACTTTGCAGTTATTCCTGAGCTAGTGTGAAATGTTCCATCAGGAATCTCTACAATTGGATGGAAAGAGCACTTGTGATCTTTCATAACATAGCTTTGTACTTAGTTTACTACATTCCAGACCAGTCAATATTCGTTGTTGAACTCCATCTACTGTAGCCTTCAGCCAGTGTCTAATAAGATCTTCCTTGTCTTTGTAATATTATTTTATTATGATGGCTCCATTATCAGGCTGAATACATGGACATGGTTATCTACTTTGCTCCTCACTTATCATGGTTTTGGTAACGCTCTATGACACATAAATACACATTTATCTCTCCCTGTTCATCTTCTAATAAGTGATTTATATAAAATTTTGAATAGGAATGCACTGCTATATCCTTTTTGTTTTTGTATTTTTTTGTTTTTTGCAGACACTTTGGGCAAATAAATATTAACTTACAAGCGTTTGGTGAGAAAAAATCAACTTACAAGAGTTTGGTGCTTGCCATATGTTCCACAGTGGAACGCATGTGTGTTTCACAGATAGGAAGTTCGGCACTTGCATTACAAGTGCCAAACTTTCTGTCAGTGGAACGCACATGCTAGTTAACATTTTAATATTAAAAGTTAATATTTTCTTTCTCTTTCTCTTCAGCCCTTAAGCGGAACTTAAGGGCTGAAGCTACGGAGATAGGTACTACCCTCGTTACGGCCGTGCATTGTGGTCCTGGAGCATCACTCGAGTATAAGCCGAGGGGGGGCTTTTTCAGCACCAAAAATGTGCTGAAAAACTCGGCTTATACTCGAGTATATACGGTAGCTTATCGGTAATCATCTTTTTATATCACATTAATTTTATACTTTTATATTTTATCAAATTTTTAAATCCAATTTTGTGCCGAAAGATAACACAGTATTTATCTCTATTGTTTTATTCAAACATTGATTTTTTAACAATTTTAGTCTATTGACCAATTAGGTGCAGTGGCTGTGTTTTTACAGCCACACTTGGACAAGGGATCCTTTACCTTGAAAAAGTCAGAATGAGCGGATGAAACGATTTGGAATTTGACACTTCACGGCCACCATACGCTTTGCGCTCTATTGAACCACTTCCACGTTCCATGCGTGGTAGAACGCCAACTGTATACAGCGTGGACCCAAAGTGTTGGAACTTGCTTTTGGGACGAGTAGGGTAAGCTTTTGTCCTGGATATATCCTCTGCGGTTCAACATTCTTATTCATGTTTTCCAGCCAGCATACCGATGCTTCATATGTCTCTTTAAAAGGGCTATAAACATTATGTGTATTTTATTCATTTAACCTGCGATTCTCTGTCAAGTTTTACATTTCCTATCTGATATTTATATATCTATATATTTATATATATATATATATATATATATATATATATATATATATATATATATATATTAATTTGAATTGTATTTGCTACTTATGCCCTCTCTTTCCATACTATAAATTCTAATGTACCTGAGACCCTGCTCACACCTTCCCCCACTCTTATTACACCTTTTGGTTCTCTACCATTGTAACCCAACAACATTCACAATAAAAATCAATTGATTATCCAGGAATGAAGCTGTTTAGTAATGAAGAAATAAAGGTATGTATAGCAGCAATAATTGTTAGCAGAATGTGCAATCTGTGATATAAGGCCCTACACAAATATGTGTGCAGATATGTGCAGGTTCAAAAGTTACATCTGACAATGGGAGAGTTGAGAAAGCATATGTATGATCTCTCCCATTGTTACATATGCCCCCCCCCCTTTCTCCTATTGTCACATATTTGGGGAAAGCATATGTGACATATGCCCTCCCCAATCTCTGCACTGTGATTCTCCTTTTATCAGGTGTGCTCCTAGCTCCCCATTTTCCCCCATGTTCCTTGCTGTTGCTCTGTTCAGAGGAGGAGGGCTCTGGTTTTCACAGTATCTACCACCTGAACTGCTCCATGTGCAAAGGAACTCATTGACAGTGACTCTCACTGATTACATCACCAGTGCTTTACAGAGATTGTCTACATCAGTACAGTTCTGTGACTCCTCCTCCACCGGACACCATAGCAGGAAAAGAGCTCCTGACAAGGGCAGATTGGGATAACAGTGTAAAGCAGAACTTCCAGCTGCCTGAGGGACAGTTCCGCAAAAACTTTACTGTCCCATCAGAATTAGTACAGCTGGCAGCTGTGCTGCTCTCTCCTACCTGTTGTTGCAGCTTTGACTATTTGCCACTACTGGTTTCTATTCCTTGGCCAATTCCTGGAATGTTGGGTCTCTCTTTTGCAAAAGAGATAGATACTGCTCAACTTCTGGAAAGCCAAACAATGGTTGAACAATCTAGACCCTCTACCCCCAATCAACCCATACATTAAATCAATAGCATCCATATTTAATACAGAGATCCCACATTAGTAGCTTAAACAATATATTAATAGCCCTCACCAACCTCACATTAAATTAATATCCCCTGTATTTAATAAAGAGGCCCCATAAGGATCTGAGTGACTTTGACAAGGACCAAATTGTGATGGCTAGATAACTGGGTCATCGCATCTCCAAAGTGCAGTGGGGTTGTTCCCTGTGTGCAGTGTTTAGTACCTACCAAAGGTGGACCAAGGAAGGACAACCGGTGAACTGGTGATGTGGTCATGGGCACCCAAGGCGCATTGATGCACGTGGGGACGAAGGCTAGCCTGTCTGGTCCAAACCCACACAGAAGAACTACTGTAGCACAAATTGCTGAAAAATGTAATGATTGCTATGAAAGATGGTGTCAGAACACACAGTGCACCGCAGACTGGTCAGAGTGCCCATGCTGACCGTTGTCCACCACCAAAAGCCCCTTCAATGGGCATTTAAGTGCCAGGACTAGATCATGGAGCAATGTTTGAGGAACATGACAAAGGTGCTGACTTAACCTCCAAATTCCCCAGATCTCAATCCGAACAGGCATCTGTGGGATGTGCTGGAAAACTAGTCATGGAAACCACACCTCACAATTTACAGGACATAAAGGACTAGCTGCTTATGTCTTGGTGAATTTTGTGCACAATATAGCTGTATTGGGATTAAGCTCACCTGCCAATATCAAGGCATGTAGATAAGTCCCTAAGCTTCTGATACAAATTTATATTTAGGGTGTCCCTCACACATAATGATTTTTATATATTGTTTGTTTCTGAGCGCCGGACAACATTTCTTTTGTTTGCACATGCACTTTGCTCTCAATTGTCCTTGGCTTCCATCTCAAATGATTTTATTCACTTGTACATATTTCATTCATTCCTTCTATTTCACTATTTTCTAGCTTATGTCTTGGTGCTAGATAATACAGGACACCTTCAGAGGTTTTGGTGGCCCGAGGGGAACCTACACAATATCAGGCAGGTGGTTTTACTGTTGTGGCTCACCGATGTGTGTGTGGGTGTGTGTGTGTGTGTGTGTGTGTATGATATTGTGTAGGTTCCCCTCGGGCCACCAAAGCCTCTGAAGGTGTCCTGTGTTATCGAGCACTATATATATATATATATATATATATATATATATATATATATATACACCAGCATGTCATTTCTCTCTATACCATCAGTTTTAGATAGCGCATCCAAGATGATCTGCTCAGGATAACATCTATCTCTGAATCTTTCAGCATAAACATGTGATTGTTCTCTATATACAGTTTCATCAGAACAGTTCCGTTTAACACGATTAAACTGAGATCTAGGAATATTATTTTTCCACTTAACAAGATGGCAGCTATCATAATGTAGATAGCTGTTCGAGTCCACTTCTTTAATAAATGTTTTTGTATGGATCTTATCACCCTCACATCGGAGATCTAAATCTAAGAATTCTATATTTTTATCACTAACCGTTGATGTGAATCTCAAATTCAGTTCATTCATATTAATATAGCACAAGAAGTCCTTCAGAGATTGTAACTAGATGTGATTATCATTTAATTGACTATTTAAGATTAAGTGGATTTGTTGTTATGCATTCTCATGTCCAGCAGTATTTTGAGCCCTTATTGCACATTATGTGTTTTCATGTAGATAGGAGTTTATGTATTAGATAGGGTTGTATTCTATATGTACCTCATTGTGATTGTTATTCATTTCCCTGAATATGTATGATTAATTCCTCTGGTTATTAATAATAATGGAAAGTGGTTCCTCCTTTCATCCAGTTTTGTCTCGCTACTTGTTTATGACACAGGTCATTGCATGCGCTGTTATGCGTGTGCACTTGTTTCAGTCTTTATTTCAGTCTTTTTTTCAATTGCTTGTCAATCTTTGCAACTTTATTTACATTGTCCGCCGACCGGAAGTGAGATACCGGAAGTGAGGTATCGCGCTTGTTGGACTCCGCCCATCTCCCGGCGATATCCTAATTAGGAGGATTTTCTGTCTATTTAAGATCAGCGTGGATTTACTAATCTTACCCCTTGAGAAAGTCTTTATTGAAAGGACGAAATGCGTTGGGGATTCACTTTGCACGCTGTTCTGGACTGGTGCATCAGTGTGGGTTCACTGGCTAACTTTGCCCTGCATGCTGTTTCATCTTTGCACGAGAGACTGGACAGATAAGCTGTTTTATATTGTGTTTTATGTACGAGCATATTATACTTAAGCTGCAGCTGAGGCTACATTGCCTCTTTTTGTATTAAAATTTTCTATTACATTTCACTTGTTGTGATGGTATTACACTATATTGGCTTCTTTTTGAGTTTTAGCCAATTTGAAGTGGTGCTATTATTCTGGGAGAAGACCCTGCTGGAGTCAGGACGTTACATTATAGCGGTCCGTTACAGACCACATTCATGTGAAGGTCTATGAGCACTTATTCAAGGCTATTTGAATTTGAATTTCTGGTACGGGAATTGCACATTTGTGGATTATCCCAAAGATGTTATACATTTAATGCACTATGATGGCGCCCCTTTCACTTTTTGTATTTTATTAGGCTGATACCTGCAGATAGGTGTCGATTGTATTGGGAGCTGCCATCTCATGTACTGAGTATACAATTTTTTTGTCACTATCACTTTGTGGTTGCACATTTATAAGCGCCTGTGTAGCTTAGAAATTTGGTGGGAATTTGGTGTATTTATCTGCACTTCTGAGCTGGGCTGCTAATTCTATAATATTGTTCATTTTATAATATTTTTAATTTATTTTTAATATGTTTCGATCAGAGAATTTTGACAGTAGGAGACATGAATATTGTCAGAGGATTTTTAATGATACCAATATATTAGGATATGAAGATGATTCACTAGATTCATTTTTTTGGAATCTTGAGAAGGTACTGGCTAAAGAAATCAGACTGTGGTGGGACATAGCTGGGTTAGAGGAGTACATTAAAAATAAAAGGATTCCAAGAGGATTAAGACTTAAAAAGATTCCGTCTTTTGGTCTGGAGGATCCTTTATTTATGAAGGAGTGGGATAGGACACTTGATGAATGTTCTATCAATCTAATGAGACTGATTGTTTCTGAGAAACAAAAGAATCTTAAAAAAGTTCAATTGGAGCTAAAAGATAAAGAGACTAAGGCTGAATTATATAAACCTAAGGAGGATTATAAAATTAATGAAAAAGTACTACATAAAAAACTTGATAGGTTGGAGTCAGAGGTTGTAGGGAGGAAAGAGAGGAAATATCAACGAGATAAAAGAGATTATGATAGTAATCAAGTATACTGTTGGGCGAAACCGCAGGCTGAGGAGGGCCCTAGCAATAATATCCAAGGGAATAAACAGATGGATCTGACTAACTCTAGATTTAATTTTAGAAAAAGAAATGATTGGGTCCCTATACCTCCAAAATCCTGTGGTCCTCGTATGAATAGGAGAACACCGCAACATCTAGAACTTAGAAATAGGTTCTCACCATTACAGAGGGATAGGTTCTGGAGTACAGAGGAGGATTTTTTATCCCCCGCACAAACATCAAAGGAGGACACGGTATACAGAAAATTTCATCTAAGAGAAAATATCAACATAGCTTCTCCCATGAAAAGGAGGTACCTAGACGAAGAGGTAGACGAGGAGGAAACAAGAGAAAGAAAGAGAAGACACTTCTGAAACAATCTTTAGATCCTAGACCACTTGGTATTTTTAATCTGTCAGACTATAATCTTACCCAAGATGAATTTAAACTATTAAGTAGAGGATTATCATTTGCTCCCACTAATAGTTCCAATGACTTTCACCTTTTTTTGGATCTTAATAGATTCATTAGAAGGCTCACCCTTAAGAGGCATTTTATAAAAAATAGTGATAAAGATATAGAGTATGTGAACACAAATAAATCAGTCACCGGATTGAAGTTGCCCTCTAAATTCTATCCACTTGAGTCTAAGGGGAGTCATGTTGAAATGTTTTATCAGCTTGTTAAGAAGGAGCTATGTCAAACTATTAGACCCAAAAAATATAAGAAAAATATTTCATATCAGGAAAAACAAGCGCTTGATAAACTAATGAGTAATGAAGGTATTGTAATCAAGCAAGCTGACAAAGGGGGGGGGGATCGTTATCCTAAATAAAAGTGATTATGTTTCAGAAGCATTGAGACTACTAAGTGATGAAGCGTCTTATAAAAAACTTGCTAAAGATCCTACAGTAGTTTTTGTAGAGGAGTTGAAGGTTATATTATATGAGGCGCTAAAACTTAATATACTTACTCGTGATGAATTTCAATTCCTCTTGCAGGAATCACCAATTATCCCAATCTTCTATCACTTGCCTAAGGTGCATAAATCTCTAGAGAAGCCTCCTGGGAGGCCCATTATAGCAGGGATAGGTTCTCTTATGTCTCATGCTTCACAGTATGTTGATTTCTTTATTAAGAAATACGTGAATCATTTACCAGCATTCCTGAAGGACTCCACTTCTTTGTTACAACTTTTGGATGGGATCCAATGGGAACCCAGTTTCAAATGGGTAACGGTAGATGTACAGGCTTTGCACACTTCCATTGACCACACCAAAGGGATAGAAGCTATCAATCACTTTCTGCAATTAGATAGTGATTTAGATGATAGTCATAAAGAGTTTATATGCAAATTAATCGGGTTCATACTATCTCGGAATTATTTTAAGTTTTTGGATGAATTTTTTCTGCAAATCTGCGGGACGGCGATGGGGACAATATTTGCCCCTAGTTTCGCCAACCTTTTTATGGGTAAGTGGGAAATGGATTACATCTTTGGTGAAAATAACCCCTTTGTTGCTAATATTAGATTCTACCGCAGATATATAGATGATATCATTTTGATATGGGATGGCACTTTACAATCTCTGAAGGACTTCTTGTGCTATATTAATATGAATGAACTGAATTTGAGATTCACATCAAAGGTTAGTGATACAAATATAGAATTCTTAGATTTAGATCTCCGATGTGAGGGTGATAAGATCCATACAAAAACATTTATTAAAGAAGTGGACTCGAACAGCTATCTACATTATGATAGCTGCCATCTTGTTAAGTGGAAAAATAATATTCCTAGATCTCAGTTTAATCGTGTTAAACGGAACTGTTCTGATGAAACTGTATATAGAGAACAATCACATGTTTATGCTGAAAGATTCAGAGATAGATGTTATCCTGAGCAGATCATCTTGGATGCGCTATCTAAAACTGATGGTATAGAGAGAAATGACATGCTGGTGTATAAAAATAAGAATGAGAAAGGGAAAAATGAAATTGTCCCATTTATTACAGAATTTAGTAGGGACGAGAAGAGGATTAAATCGGTTTTAAATAAACATTGGAAACTGATTCTTATGGATCCAGTTTTGGGTTCTATGGTTTCACAAAAACCGGATATTGTATTCAAGAAAACTAAAAATGTGAAGTCATTGTTAGCACCTAGCCTTTTGAGAGATGCAAAGGGTACTAAGGAAACCTTCCTAGCTGAACTAGGGAAAGGTGCTTACAGGTGTAATAACTGTAATATGTGTAGATTATTATCTCCTCTTAATAAAACTTTCATGGATTCCTCAAATCAAAGAGAATTTAAAATTCAAGATCGAATTGACTGTAAAACTACTTCAGTCATCTACTTATTAGAATGCCCTTGTGGTAAGGTATATGTAGGGAAAACTAAAAGGGCTTTAAAATTGCGCCTCCAGGAACATGTGAGGGCTATTAAAAATAAGTCCGAATTACATACTGTTTCTAGACATTTCCTTACGTGTCATAATGCAGACCCGAGTGGTCTGAGGTTTAAAGGCATTGAACACGTGGTGTTGGGTGCACGTGGTGGAGATTTGGCTAAAAAACTGAGTAGTAGAGAAATGTATTGGGTCTATAGACTTGACACTCTAGCGCCGAAAGGCCTAAATGAAGCTTTTGAAATGACATCTTTTCTCATCTAATGGCCTTTTTTGAGGTGTTTTGATGATATGCTATTAATTTTCTCTTTTTTTGTAGGTCAATTCTGCTTTAATATGGGTTATCATACAATCAGTATGATTGATTCATGCTCTTTGTTTGTGTATTACTAATTGTTATGCCATCTTGTTACTATTATCCTACCCTCATTATGTATTTTTGTTTAGTTAGGAGCCATATGTATTAGACAGGATATGATGTTTGAATTTACTATCTTGTGATTATCATTTAATTGACTATTTAAGATTAAGTGGATTTGTTGTTATGCATTCTCATGTCCAACAGTATTTTGAGCCCTTATTGCACATTATGTGTTTTCATGTAGATAGGAGTTTATGTATTAGATAGGGTTGTATTCTATATGTACCTCATTGTGATTGTTATTAATTTCCCTGAATATGTATGATTAATTAATTCCTCTGGTTATTAATAATAATGAAAAGTGGTTCCTCCTTTCATCCAGTTTTGTCTTGCTACTTGTTTATGACACAGGTCATTGCATGCGCTGTTATGCGTGTGCACTTGTTTCAGTCTTTATTTCAGTCTTTTTTTCAGTTGCTTGTCAATCTTTGCAACTTTATTTACATTGTCCGCCGACCGGAAGTGAGATACCGGAAGTGAGGTATCGCGCTTGTTGGACTCCGCCCATCTCCCGGCCATATCCTAATTAGGAGGATTTTCTGTCTATTTAAGATCACCGTGGATGTACTAATCTTACCCCTTGAGAAAGTCTTTATTGAAAGGACGAAATGCGTTGGGGATTCACTTTGCACGCTGTTCTGGACTGGTGCATCAGTGTGGGTTCACTGGCTAACTTTGCCCTGCATGCTGTTTCATCTTTGCACGAGAGACTGGACAGATAAGCTGTTTTATATTGTGTTTTATGTACGAGCATATTATACTTAAGCTGCAGCTGAGGCTACATTGCCTCTTTTTGTATTAAAATTTTCTATTACATTTCACTTGTTGTGATGGTATTACACTATATTGGCTTCTTTTTGAGTTTTAGCCAATTCGAAGTGGTGCTATTATTCTGGGAGAAGACCCTGCTGGAGTCAGGACGTTACATTATAGCGGTCCAGTACAGACCACATTCATGTGAAGGTCTATGAGCACTTATTCAAGGCTATTTGAATTTGAATTTCTGGTACGGGAATTGCACATTTGTGGATTATCCCAAAGATGTTATACATTTAATGCACTATGTTGGCGCCCCTTTCTCTTTTTGTATTTTATTAGGCTGATACCTGCAGATAGGTGTCGATTGTATTGGGAGCTGCCATCTCATGTACTGAGTATAGAATTTTTTTGTCACTATCACTTTGTGGTTGCACATTTATAAGCGCCTGTGTAGCTTAGAAATTTGGTGGGAATATATATATATATATATATATATATATATATATTTATATACAGTGCTTTTTTTGTCATAGAACTCCTGGAACTGAGTTCCAGTACCTTTTTTCGACGCGTTTTTTAAAGTTTTAAAATTAACTTTTAAACATTTGATGGTTTGTCCACGTGCACTTGAATCGCCCTGTCGAGAGTAGGAGGTCGGCGGCAAAATTATTAAAACGGTGCATGCGGATTGCTTGTGTGTTGAGTCTGATGCATGCATACATTGTTTGCGCTGGTTGTGGTGGCACTGCTCGGCTTGTGGCGCTGCTCAGCTTGTGATTGGTCGCGCGCTGAGTGCTTACTGAGGGCAGCGACCGTTATGTTTTGCTACACAACTGACGTGTGTGCGTGTGTGTACAGTGATTGACTACGTGATGTGAGTTCCGGCACATTTTTTCTTACAAAAAAAGCACTGTATATATATATATATATATATATATATATATATATATATATTATACCTACAAACACATACTCCTAAAATCACTATTTTACATTTTTCTTTCTTATAAGTGAAAGGTATCTCTTGCTTTGTCTCGTTATAGTAATAGATTAAATTTTCAACATAAACACAACCTTATGCTGTTTTATTACTGTTTTATGCTTCAAAATTAATGGCACCATTAAGAAAAGGCTGAGGTGTAGGTTGCAATCGAGCCTAATGTCCTTACCTTATAACCTTAGGGTCAAGGAAGTAAACTGAATTTGAAAACATACTCGGAACCTACAAACAATACTACAAGTCACATAAATCTTGCCGTAATGATTTTTTCCTGACAGCTAAATTCATTCTGAGGTTCACATGTTTGTGTTAGCTCTTAAGGGACTCAGAGTATAGCACATTATTTATACAACGTACTTCAATGGTTGATTATTATTAATTACTATCCTGAATAGCTTCCAAATCTTGGAAAACTCCCCACAGAACTTCATCTGAGGCAATTAGCTATTTATGTGTTTTAGCTTTAATATATTTTAAACGATGACTTTTAAAAATGCAGTTCCTCTGAAAAATATAATATTGCATCTTTTTTTTAAAAAAAAATAGGCAAATCCTGATATGTAATGCATTGTTTCTGGAAGCTTACCAAATAGATTTGGCCAATGAAACATATGAAAGCAAATATAGTGATACATCTCTTGACCTGTTAATATATATTTATAACTATCAATGTGTTGGACATGTCTGGATATAACTTAGCTGTAACTGTCAAAGTTTGTATTGTTTGTCAGAGAGTGAGGCACTTCCCAGACAGGCCTTGATTCGTGGTAAAAACATATTGGTACATTTGTACTTCTGCAGCTGTCCAGAGATGGCGCTCTCCTTTATGATTATTTTTGCTTTTATTGTCAGCATACACATTACATAGTTTTCTTAACTATTATTCTTAATCATTGACAGAAATAGGGCTTTTATATGCAATTATTTATTTCATACTGACAGGACGCGGTAGGGATGGAACATAGAAGTACTTTTGCAGTGGGGAACTGGAAGTATGCAGCATGTACAGAACAAGTGAGCTATAGGGCAGAAATACAGATCTGCTACTAAATGTTGCTTATACGGGATATTTTAGTAGTTGTATCCCATTTTCAAATAGGGACAAAAAAAAATCAATCAAATGTTATACTTTTCAGTTATGTAGTTCATGTAACACAAAAAACTGGACATAATTAGCTTTTTAAATGGATATTTCCTCCTGCCACTAATCTTTTTGATGATCGAATTGTTCAGTCTTCTGAATTTTACTGCCAATGTCACTAAATTACGATGAGAGGCAACAGCTATTGACCTGAAGACCTGAGCTGAACTACAGCAGCTCATTAATTGCAAAGTGTTGTATGAACAAAGGAATGCTTCCCAGGGTATTTTCATGTGTGATAGCAACCACTGAAAACAGGTATTGTCTTGTTTATACATTATAATCTAGGAATAATCTCAATCGGTCTAGCACTATACAGAATAGTTTAAACCACAAAATATGCGGGCACACAGAACAGTTACTAAATGTGTTCAAATTTACATCTTGCACATAACAAGCTGCATATCCACATTCCAGTTTTTGGTACTGAATCTGAATTAAACTCGCTGCGTGACCTTGTGATCTTGCAGGTTGGAGGGTCCTGCTGTAGATGTGTATGTTTAAAAACATTCATTCATTTTTACTTTTTTTTCAGTCTTCTATAAACGGTTCAGTTTAGTCTCATTGTGTCTCAAATAAATCTTGACACTTAGGGACATCAGGACTGTCTTTATAACATATGTCACTACTGTACAGTTTAGTATTTTTATTACATTGGTCAAAGTGTATCTAGCAATATGCCTTCTTGTATGACATGTGCTTGGAATGTGCACAGGATGTCCCATTGAAACAATAGGCAAAGTATATCTAAAACATAAGTCCTTTTGCAGGAAGGAAAATTCTCTATAATTTGCTGAAATCAGGAAAAATAAAAAATTGCAAATACAAAACTTAATGTGCCCTCTCCATCACTTGAATTTTATTTAAATATTTAATTCTGCAAACCAAATACTTTTTTGCCATGTTGACATCAAGGTGTAATTTAGCAACTTATCTACATCCCTGATGTTCCAAGGTTCTCCCACAAATCTATACACTTCCCTGTTTAAATGGTCACATTTGTACCAAAATAGGCGCATTATAAGACAAAATGCCATTTTCCCTGCAGGCCCTTAGTTTTTTACTCTAACAAGTGACCCGTAATGGCTTGCATTGCTGATATTGCCAAAGTAAAGCGACATTTAAATTCAAATCAATATGGCAAAAAAAAGGATTTTATTTAAATTTCAAAATTGTTTACACTTTAATCTTTTAAGGATTAAAGTGAACAAGCTTTGCTTGGTATTGAAATAGGGGAATGTAGGGGAAATTCAGCCGCTGCAGGCATCCTGCTGATGGTGTGGTATAGCTGTAAGGACTTTTTGTTACAGAGCCTCAGGTGGTGTTTGACAGCAGATGATGGAGTATGTATTAAAGAATAGTGGCAGTCACTTTGAAAGCAATTAGAGATTAATTTTACTGCATGTTAATAGGGCGAGTGAGTTACTTGCTAGGTCAGGGGTATCTGTAGGTTACCTGGTGGTTCGAGATTCCAGTTGACTGTGACTTTAACATAACAGAACATTGGATACCGGATACAGAAACAACTTATCCGAAGAGTCTGACTTTAATAATTTGCGAGTAGGAGAAATCCCCCTGTCTATAATTACAATTACACATGGTTGGTTTGACAAACTACCAATTTTTCCTTAGACCTATGTACATCCAGCTTTCTTAACTCATGGAGGCAGTGTGGTCTCACAGTCCTGGTGTGAATGAATGGATCTGTTGCTGCTGCCGACTGGGAAACAACCCTGTTCAACCCCTTCCTATTCAAATCAGTGATTTAAAAGATATACAATGAAATTGAAAGTTAAGATGAGTTTGTAAAAAAATATATAAGCAGTGTTCGTTTCAAGCTTCAGCATCTCAAAGGTATGTGTTTTTCAGTCATATCACTTGCACCAGCTACAGGTCTGGGGTCTGGTGTAATTGCCGATTAATAATGATGACAGTCACGTATGCACGCTAAAACATGTGTGGCAATCAGGAGCAACTGCAAATATGCATTTTATGTACTGTAGCCATTAAGGACATCAAATAAATGTTTTGTTTTGCCTTTTTTTGATTTGTCATTAATTATCATATTATTAACAGGTGACATTAATTGGTTTTTTTTCTGCGCGTTCTTTTGTGACTTTATATAACACATATGTATTGGACGTATCCTGCAGTGTATTGTCTCTTAGAGCAGAGCAGACCTAGACCCGTATTCATCAACAGATGTATCTTTATATCCTCTCCTTAAAATCCTTCTTGTTATGAGGGGGCAAAAAACCCTGGATATGAAAGAGCTAAACATTGGACAATAAGAGTATAGCACTAAAACAAGTATGCAAGCTCCACAAGAGACACATGCACAGGAAGAAGCTTACAAAGCTGAGCTACATTCTGTGCATTCCATCATTTTGTAGAATACCTATTTATTAAGGTAATCATCATCATCATCAACATTTATTTATATAGCGCCAGCAAATTCCGTAGCGCTTTACAATTGGGAACAAACATTAATAAGACAAAACTGGGTAATACATACAGACAGAGAGGTAAGAGAACCCTGCTCGCAAGCTTGCAATCTATGGGACAATGGGAGTTTGAAACACAGGGGCATGTGCTACATCATATTGCACAATGGACCAGCTAGAATGCAAAGGTAAAAATATTGAGTGGGCTGTGTGTGTTGCAATGTTAGTCAGAGGGTTGTTGTCTTGCGTTAGAGGATGGTAATAAGGTACTCTAGGGAAATTAAGAAAGATGGTGGTTGAGGAATATCATAGCCTTGTCTGAAGAGGTGGGTTTTCAGTGAACGCTTGAAGGTTTGAAGACTAGAGGAAAGTCTTACTGTGCGAGGGAGGGAATTCCACAACGTGGGTGCAGCCTGGAAAAAATCCTGTAACCGAGAATGGGAGGATGTGATGAGAGTGGAAGAGAGACTTAGATCTTGTGCAGAACGGAGGTGTCGAGTAAGGAGATGTATGTCGGTGCAATTTTGTTGACGGCCTTGTATGTTAGTAGAAGAATTTTATATTGGATTCATTGAAATACAGGTAGCCAATGTAGAGACTGACAGAGTGGCTCAGCAGAGGAATAACGGTTTGCAAGGAAAATCAATCTAGCCGCTGCATGCAAAATAGATTGTAGGGGTTCAAGTCTGACTTTGGGAAGACTAGTAAGGAGGGAATTGCAATAGTCGATGCAGGAGATGATAAGTGCATGTATTAAGGTTTTTGCTGTGTCTTGTGTGAGATATGTGCGTATTCTGGAAATGTTCTTAAGGTGTATGTAACATGATTTAGATATAGAGTTGATGTGGGGAATAAACGACAGTTGTGAGTCAAGGATTACACCTAGGCAACGAGCTTGCGGGGTGGGATTTATGGTCATGTTATCAACAGAAATAGAAATGTTAGGCAGGGAGCTTATTATTTTGGGTGGGAATATTATTAATTCAGTTTTTGAAAGATGGAGTTTGATTTGGCGAGAAGACATCCAAGATGAAATGGCAGAAAGACAGTCAGTAACGCGAGACAGCACAGATGGCGAAATATCAGGAGAGGATAGATAGATTTGTGTATCATCCGCATAGAGATAATACTGAAATCCAAAGGAGCTCATTAGTTTTCCAAGAGAAGTGGTAATTCATTTACATTTTTCGCAATGCATGAGGGGTAGACAAACATCTTCAAATTCAATGAATTTTTAAGCAATGGGGTGAGATAAAACTATTACCATGGAGATAAAGTTAATAGATTGACATGACTGTAAGAGGGGAATATAAATAGATTGGATTTCTCACACAGTAATATATCTGCACCATATGCATTTATTATTATTATTATTGAGTGGCTTGTGCACATGGTTCAAGGAATTCTGGCATTTAGTTCTTCAGCTGTTCATTCCTTCCTAGATGACCCCTAAATTTTAGACAAGATAAAATATGTCAGATCTTCATATATATAAAGCCCACCCAATGTGCACCTCAAAACTCTTCAAAAGACACACCAATGTTCCTTGATGGTCTGCTCAGGAAACATCAAAGTTAATGCTGGCTCTCTGTTCTTATAAGCTGCCTCCGCAACATAGAAGTACACCTTAATAAGCAATAAAATACTTAGACATGTGCTATGCAAAAGTGTAAAATCTTTTTCTTCTAAAATACTGCTCAGCGTAGTTCAATTGCATATAACTTACTTAATGGAACCTCTCTACCATATAAATTAAGGTCAACTATTAGGGACAGTGAGAAAATATATATTTATCAGTCTTATTTAAGGATTATACTAATCGTGCAATCTTTGTTTATAACAAGTGGCAGTTTTGTTTTTATTGCATTGCTTGGATTGGGCATGGAAAACTGATTCTTGGCTGCATTAAAACATACAGAAGCAAAATGGATCCCATTGCAAGGATAGGATGAATCTTATTCTCTGGCAGCTCAGAACTGGTACCAAATTCAATTAATTTTCCAGAGTGGAAATGGCCTTTCACCCCACTGCACCCACTGAAAATGCAACGGTTCCACACCTTTATCTCGTAATAATAGTCTCACTCTTCAAAATGAAATCTCATTTCTGCATTGCTCCACAAAAAGAGATACACCAGTGAGACTATTTCATACTTCTCTTGGATCACCTTCCATTCGCTTAAGTCATGACCTTCATCTAAACACTGCCATCTTGATCTATAAATATATGTACCCCTGAAGAAGTCTAGGCACAGTTGTGGAAATTGAGGTACACTATGTTTCCAAAAGTGCTTTTATAATGATTCGTAAATTAAATTATCTCGTATTATCACTATCTCCATTTATCTACTCACCAGAATTGTTGTATTAAGTGTTAAAACTGTAAATGTGTATATAATAAATATGTGTGTAAAAAGTGATGCTCCTGTGCAAAACAAAGGCATGACATTCTTTAGCTTTGTATATTTTGGATGTTATATAGAAATGCTAAAGTGTTCACACATACCAGAGCTTTCTGAAATTGTTACACGACACTATACAAATTCACCTTCTCTCTAAGCAAAGAGACGGATAGAGAATATAAGATTTCTCTGCTATCAGCCTAACTTTAAATACTTGTAGTATAGCTCCAGGGACGAAGAGAAGTGACACATCTGTACATCACACTACTATAATTTGGAACCTCATTCTCTGAACTTTAATTATCACCACCAGGTAAGTCAGACGGATTTCTGTGTGATAATAGTCACAAGACGTAACTTGTAATGATTGCAAATTCCATTCATGCAACTAATGAAAATAAATTTCATAAAATACCCTTAACAGAGTGTGACTTTTAATAAATATAGCTAAAATATACAATAATTATGATATTGCAAAAGTGAGCACAATATAAATGTCATTGAAAATGCTTACTCATTTTTAACAATAAATGCACATACAGCGAAGATTAGTTATGAATATTGTAAGAGTTGTAGAATTTAATAGCAAACTATTATTTCATTAAGAATTCATGGATTAGAAATATTAGTTTATTTTTATTAAGAAAACAGTTAATTAAGGGGGAATGTCCGGCTGTGCACGTTGTCACTTATAACGGTAAGGAATCTATGCTTGTTCCTGCATACCTCTATGGGGTGTAAAGAAAAATGAGCAGACATACATTGCTGCGGAGTACCTTGACGGACTGTTCCGGGGGCAATCCATGGTACATTGTGCAGAATTGAATCCCCCCCCTTAATATCAGTATTTACAATTTTATTTTTCTATGTATCTTTATTATATAACATGGAGCTTGAGATGAGTGAAGTTCATGTGAATTGAAAGTTGCAATAAAATAGGACATTTTTGCAAAGGCAGGAAGTTCCGGGGATACAACCGTCCATTTCCACTTTTGCTTCCCCATTCTGCAGAATGGTTATTTCACACTGTATTTGCAAATTTTACATTTCGCATAATGTGTTGTCTTCAAATAGAGCTGGTCTCTGGTGTGGCTTGAATTCCAGATGGAAACAAGACCAAACTCCACAAGAGAAATATGTGAAATGCAGCAGCCATGTGAAATTTTGCTCATCTCTATAGGAGACCAAACAACCCATTATGACCTAACCTGATATTAGGAAACAGCAGCTTATATTGATCTCTATGGTGTGGGAAAACCTGGGTGTCACGGGCACTAGGAGTCTTTACCCAGGTATCACCAGATGATGGCCTTACCAGAGCAGTATAGGTGGTAATATGGTACTCTGGTAGCGGGGTGATCACGGAACAGGAGACAGCAGATGGTAAGAGAATGCTCGTGGAAAGTCTATGACTAGCAGCACTGGTAATATATAGATAATTGTACACGAGGAACTGGATGGACAAGGAAACGTGAGGGTAGTCAGTGGTCTGCGGGTAGCAAGTTGTACCACTGCTATAGTGAGGAGGAATGTCCAGAAATAACGAGGAGGTGATGAGAGTCAGCGGTCTGCGTATAGCAAGTGGTACCGCTGTCTAGGTGAGGGGATGGAATCCAGGTGAAGGTATCCGGGGAGTCAGTGGTCTGCGTTAGCAAGTTGTACCACTGCTATGTGAAAGGATACTGGAAACAGGTGACTCAGGAAACAGGGAACAGTGGTCTGCCTCTAGCAAGTTGTACCACTGAATATATATATGTGAGGAAAAGCACGGGGAGATAAATGCAATGCAGAATATACGCGGGCACACTGAACTTGATCCCACGATGATATGCACAAATAGTAATAACTGAACAGCACTGCACAATAATACAAAGTCACAAGAACTATCCAGGCAAAAGGTAACACAGTCAAATGATGGCAATAGTCTCAGCGGATAGGAAACTCCAGAGGAGAACAACTCAGTCCAGCAAGATATGCAATACACCAGCACAGTCAATGAGAAGTATGCATACCGTGGTTCAGGAGCGCAGGCTGTCAGACAGAAGTGCAGGGATACCTGAACGGCTGGAGGCCGGCAGGATACGAAGTCCCAGGAGGGTAGAAGCGGTAATCAAGTAGGTGCAGCGCACAGGTAGGTAGACCAGCAGGGATGGAAACAATACTCAGGAAGCAGTAGTATATAGAACTGGACACCTGGAGAACACTGAAGAGTAGAGATGGTCTAGACGAGATGGAAGCAGCGGAGCATTGATCCAATGCAGACAGGCGAGTTGACACAAGCGGAGACACTGTAGAAGCCCGGAGAGCGGATCAGCTGGCTGCAGACACGAGGAGTACTGGAGGGTTGCGATGAGCAGGGTACTGCAGAAACACGGAGGCAGCGGATAGGAATCAGCTGGAGCAGTCACGATGAAACATGGGAGAGTTGAGGTGAGCAGGATACTGTAGATACACGGAGGCAGCGGATAGGAATCAGCTGGTGCAGTCACGATGAAACACAGGAGAGTTGAAGTGAGCAGGATACTGCAGATACACGGAGGCAGCGGATAGGAATCAGCTGGTGCAGTCACGATGAAACACAGGAGAGTTGAAGTGAGCAGGATACTGCAGATACACGGAGGCAGCGGATAGGAATCAGCTGGTGCAGTCACGATGAAACACAGGAGAGTTGAAGTGGTCTGGAAACCACAAAGGAACAACAGGAATCAGCAGTAGCTGAACACACGAGGAAACACAGGAACACCTTCAGAGGCTCATGGGGAATGAGACTCCAAGATCAGGCAACGAGGTATTGACCTCAGGTGCTTTAAATAGGGAGTGTTGCCTGATCAGCCAATTAACTAAAAGGAACATGAACTGAAGGTTTGAAAGGGCTGCGCATGCGCAGACCCTCAGGATGGTGGACGGCCACGGTTCCTAAACACACGAGGAGTAGCACTCACAGTCCGGTGAGTGACACTGGGCATGTAGTAGGTGTGGCATGGTCCGGGAGTCAGAAGGAAGTCACACCCATTCTTCATAAGGAAGGAATTTGGGCTTATTTAATGGCTTAAATTCAGTGTAGTGTTGGCTGGTGTCTGGGGAGGGTGAATGTCTAACATCTCTCTACTACATAAACCTATATATCCTGAACTCTCTGCATTGCTTTATATTGCTGTGTTATGCTGGAGATCCTCACAATAAAGCTCCTGTTTGACCCCGACTCACAACTTTTGCCTAGTGACCTGTTATCATGCTATAGTAACCAATGCTATACATTTCTTGAAAGGTCGACTTATGCAGATGGATCAGCCTCAGTTGCACTCTTTGTAGCATGTCATGTCACGTCTATTCCCTTTATTAACTATTAATTTGAAAAATGTATAGTATTGTATATAATCGATTGTATTTATCCTTAGATTGTACGCTCCTCTGAGCAGGGCCATCTCTCCTCCTATTTCCACCACTTCTAACTCTGCTATCCAGCTACTTAGCCCTCCTCCTCGAGGCTCCACTCCACGCCCACTCTCGCTCCCTCCTCCCACCTGGGGGTCTCCCTGTCTTCCGCACCCTCCTTCTTGGGCCCCGTCATTTGCGGATCCTACCTCCCCCTTCCCCGCCCTCTCTAGCTGTGCATTGAGCTTACTGAGTTGCTGTGCTTACTGTTTACTGTACTCTGCTGTCTTCCATTGTATTGTAATTTGTTTGCCTCTGTACGGCGCAGCGGACGCCTTGTGGCGCCTTATAAATAAAAATTAATAATAATAATAATAATAATAATAATAATAATAATATTTGGTGAATTTGTAAGTTCCAGTACTGTTAGTTTGAGGTTGTACTGTATTAGGGATACAACAAGCAGCTAGTAACTTGGCATAAAAGTACTCTTAAATGATATGGATAATAACATTTTTATTGTAAAGAACCAGCATTTGAATGTTATTTAGTGCAGTGTTAGACAGCCATTTTACAATGCCACACTTTTCTGACCAGTAAACCTGCAGTAATGTGTGGATTCCATGTATGAAATTTCAACTGTTCCCCAGCTATACTAGCAAGCCCTCATATTTTGAATTATCCCTGTATATAAGCATTGATGCCTGTACAATTTAAGTTGACCGAATATGTTTTGGCAGTGATTGACACCTCAGGGATAGGACCAGTCTTTCTGATAAGTGAGCAAGGATATTGAACATAAACGCAGCTTAAGAGCAGTATACACATCAGTGCCTGATTATCCAATAGGTTGACTAGGCTGCAGCCTAGGGCGTGAGGCTTTTGGGGCTGCAACATTTTGTGGCAGGGAGAGGTATACACTGAAATTCATTTTAAAATGTAAGAGAATAGTTGTTCTCCAAAATAAAAATAAAACATGAAAGAAAAATGTAGTAAAGTATTAATCTTGACATATTCCCATGGTAAAGGCTGGGAGTCATCCTTGGGCGGGTGCTTAAGGATAAGTGAGTAGGAGAGGCAACAATGGTGGCAGGCGTGACAGCCACCTCTCCCTTCTCATCTTCACTCTCAGTAATGCTTGTTCATACCTCTGTTCTGCTATACCACTCTGATTTTAATTTAAAGTAAATTAATGACAAAGATTGCTGTGACCCTTTAGAAAGGTTGAATCTGTGCATATACATGCAGGGTGATCATTTATATTGCTTGTTTATAAATCTAGACTCACAAAGATTTATACCGGACAAAAGCTTTTAGCATGCCCAGTACCGGGAAGCTTTAGTGACTTTAATGATTTTGGATATACAGGGACAGACAAAAAAAGATGATTGATGGATACTGGTAGGGCAAAACAAACTATTTTTATGAATATATTTTTTTCAATCTGAATCAGTGTTTGCTTTACTACACACACAACAATAAGAAACCAATTAGATGACCAACAAGTGTACCGAACAATCATAGCTAGTTATATCCATATTAATATAGTTGCCGACACACATGATACTTTTTTCAAGGACTTGACATCTCTAGGTGAATTAAATGGTTCCATAATGGTGAGAATATAATAAAATAGCAAAAAGAAAGTCAAATAAATTAAATATAAAACAGCAATCCTAAAAAGCACAGACGCAAACAACGCAAACATTTACACAAACACATTCTTTATTATGGCCATGTTCACAAACATGGCCATGTTTGATAAAGAACATATGTTAGATATTCCTAGAAATGTTACAAGTTGTATATTTATAAATCTTTGGGTTTACTTGTTGGGTAGCACTGGCTACATTAAAATAATAAATGGCAGAACAATGGTAAAGAATATATTTTCTTGTGTAATTGAATGTTTCAAGTGTGAAAATTGTTTTAGGCATGAAGGGGTGAAACACCTATAGACATGAAGGGCCTGTGTAATTAAGCACATTGTACTTTTGCTATAAACCGCATGTAAATTGGCTCTGCGTACTCCCAAAGTCAACAAGGAACAGATCTAAAGATACGTGTGGTGTTGACTACAGGTATAGATTTACTCTGATCTACTAGACCATACACTGTAGGATACATACAATACCTATGTGGAATAGAAAATCTCAAAAGAATGTACAGATAAAAAAGAAAAAAAGCAATTGATGTTACATGTCAATAATAGTCATTTGTGATTATAAATGGAAATTTTTTAAAAAATATTTTTTTCTTAAAAAAAAAATTTTTTTTCCCTTGGAAAAACATTTATTAGGCTCTTCTTAATGTCTACTGTACATATAACAGTGGCACCTGATTGCAGACACATGTTATAGCATGCATACGATACTGACATCACTAGGACTCAGGACTTAGACTAGCCCTATAGTTGGTGCAACAGTAACTTTAAGATGTCCAGAGCTTGACACACTCCTACTATAGATTGACTACGGCCAAACATCCCTTGCCAGCCCTGTTCCCTCCCAGAAATAGTAGGCTATAGTAAGTGTCCTTTGCATACAAAGACGGAGCTGTCAGGGCTGCGCTTTCTGGCGTATGGGCCAGTTGTGGGTATGTGCAGGCTGATTTTGCGTGTGATGCGCTCAAAATTGGCAGATACGTCCCTTAGTGACTCAGGCCCGAAGGGTTTAAATAGAACTCCTGGTTATCTCTATGTCTCAATGTAACAATGCTCATTCTGCTACTAATAACATTGCTAAATGATTATTGAATTAAATTTTATCAAAAGACATGACATTAAATCCATGCTTTAAAGCAATTATGCTCCATGACTAGTGTTGAAGACTGATACACATGTCATTAGGGAAATTCTGTTTTATTTATTTTCTGTTTTCTCTTTCTTTGTTGAGGAATTAAGGCAAGTAGTAATATAATATACCAGTATTGGATATAACAATAATATTCATCACATTTCCTTGAAATACAGACAACCAAATCACAATTAAAAATATAGAATGGGTCATAAATCATGCAGGAATGTGGGGAGCGGTGTGAGGGTCTTCAACATCTCATCGTCTGAGTTATAAAGTTTGAGAGAGGGTCGTGTAGGGAAGAATACACAAGTTAGATGGTAAATACAATTCTTGTACAGACTGCTTCCAACTTTACTGCTCTATGCTTGTCCACCAAGACTAGGTTTGGGCCTTGTGTCACTATAGGCTCTAAGGGGTAACTGACTCAACTATAAACTATATGTTAAAATTAGGGCATTATCTGCTGTTCAGAGGTTTATATGTTTGTGATTCTTAAATTACTTACATTCCAGCCACTATGCTAGGTTGCCTTGAACTTGGCATAGCGATCTGCTGGATGTTTAAGCAAAGATTTGTTATATTGAGAATAGATGTATTGGACAGGTTGAGTAACCAAACTTCCAGCCAGTCTAGGATTGCCTCCCCCATCATCTCAGTGCTGAACCGTCTGGAAAAATGGGGAGATTTTAGAGCACTTCCAGCAGATATGAAGTAGGGAGCCCAACTCTAAAGCAAATCTACTACAGGATTCGGAAACACCCGGGCACATATTACACAACTGGTTAGGGAATCTCTGCCACCCTGTAGAGTTCCTTAAACTAAATTTCCACTACCGAGAGGCTGATAAAACTCACTAATGTGCATTGGAAAATTTTTGCCCATTGCTTCCACTATTACTTAGAACTTTTTCTACGATTTCGCATAACACCGTAGCAGGTCGTAGAGGTTTTTGACTATCAATTTATGTATTGGGAAAATTGTATGTTTATGGTCCTGTTATACAGCACAAAGTTCTCCGAAGGCATTCAGCTTCATCCCCATACCTAAAAGAAAGCCAATTGTTTGGAGGAAGTGCCGGACTTGCAGAGCAGACAAAGAGAAGATTCTACTAATATCTATCACCTAGCCACTTCAAAGCACCCATTATTTGCACCATATTTTAAATGCACCTGGATGTATCCCAGGATGAATTTATGTGTTCTGTCCCAAAGGGATGACAGCAAAGAAGATATATAAGTTGACAGAATTTGTGTAACAGAATTTCACCATCAGGTTAGGCAAAGAAACCATTGACCTAGTGACTATTGTCAATAGATCATCTTCAAATAAATCCAGTTTATGATCCCACCCCCAAACCAATGCTGGAAAAGTCTAGATTGGCCCTGACTGACCTTGCTAATGCCTCCATACAGAGGACAAACATTTGTGGGGATAGAGAACATCCTTGTATAGTTGTGTTTCTAATGTTCAAATGATTGTATAGCGAGTCATTTAATTTTAATTCTCACCATTGTTTTCTTATATGGTGTGAAAATTATATGTAAACTTTTCCACATGTAGAGACAGAACCCATGCAACATAATTTAGCATAATAGGAATGGAAGGCCTTAGCTATCTCTTGATTGGAATATTACACCTTTGCCTTCAAGTCTCCAATAGCATGTATGAAGTAAACAGCTGTTTGTACACATAACTCCTATGACAGAAGGTGTCCTGGTTTATTCCTGCACTGAAAATATCTGCTGCAGCACTTTCTGAGGGCCAACTCTACCTTATCATTTAGAAGCTTGTTGACACAGTTCTCGTGTCTGTCAACTCTGCTAATGTCTCACTGGCCAGGTAGGGTTTATGGTAGGATACCATTTTTTAATTAGAAATTGTAATTATTTTATTAGCAGAATGCAACATATTAAGCAACTTTACCTATTAATTACTGGAATTGTCTGGCCTCTGCTTGGTGCAACAGACATCCATCCCTTTTTGTGCACAACTTGCTAGGCCTGAAATATTTTGGTGTCAGCCAAATCCCCCAAGTCATCGAATGCACAGACATATCCCTGCACTCATAAAAACATGAACAAGAAAACACTAGTGTTACAACTATGAAAATGTCAAATATCACTGATATACTAGGGGGAGTGATCTGTATGTAAGGTAGAGGTGTAGTCAGTGATCGAAGTGGGGGGTGTATATTGTGAAATGCCATACCGCCCATTCTTCTACTATCTTCATTGTAAAACTATAAAATTCCATTTACTTACATTCCGATCACATTTTTCATACCACCACTTCTAAATTTACACTTTGACCACTGGGTGTTGCTAAATGAACTGAGTACCTAAAATCTATATAACATAATAAATCTGTGTAAATATCCCTGGGCTGCTCTAATCTTCAGTCAAAAGAGCTCAAAGCGCTTAAATGAAGACAATGATGGAAATGTAAAAAATGTTGATAGTAAACAATGATTCAAGAGCTGGCCATGGCTGTCCCCAAGCATTGAACTTAAGGCCATATTCGTGTTGTGCGAGAGAGGGATTATCCAGATGATCAGACAAATCTTGCCAATCCTGGCGAGCCAATGTTGGCAGATCTAAGGTGGTGCAGAACCTTTCATGGTTTGTTGGATATTTGTTTGCTGCTATGGGCTGCTTGGAGAGTAAGGGGAAATATCCAAAGGTATTTTATGTTGTTTTTCTGAAATGTCTCTGTTAGCAGCTTTAGACATCTCCGTTGTTGTACTGTGTGCAGGAAAGATACTAGAACCTACGCACCTGATTGCGATCAAATTCAATGCCTCACCATATTCCATATGTGCTCCTTTAGAGAATAATAGTGCAGCCTAAATTTTATGTCTCTAGGCTTCTCAAATTGTATCCTTCAATCCCATGTGACGGAATGTCTTCTAAAATGCCTATAATGCAGAGGTTATTGCGGCGACCTCTGCTATCTAGGTCATTGATACATGTCTGAAGATCTCTTAATTCAGAGGGCTGACACTGAACTGATTCCTAATCAGTAGCCTCTCTGTTCTCTTCCAGGTAGGCAATCCTCTTGTCCAAGATAGGTTTGACTGAAGGTTTGAGACTGCTGTGTTCGTATTTTCCTGCAAACTTTTTTCCAAATTTATTTGACTTAATGCATTGAAGGATCTTGTCTGGCTCTGCCTTATCTCTCTTGTATGGATTAATTTCAAGGGGATCACCCATAGGGATTCTTCCAAAGCCATAGACTCAGAGGGTGAACTGCATGGTGATGACTTATTGTTATATGTTAAATCTGATATTTTGAAGTAGTAGCTGAAGCATGTTGACTCTCCCTTTATATTACTCTGACAGCATCTCCTATCTTTGCCCATGAGGTTATTGAGAAGCTGTTGGTGGTTGATTAACTCCAGCTCATTCACGTGAATTCTGCTAGTTATCGTAGAGCCACATGTAGAACCATTTTTGTTCACTGTTCCCCAATTAATTTGTCAGGCCATACTTATGTCTGATGACTTAGTTGGCATCATAGCCAGTAGCAGTGAGACAGCTGGGCATGCCAGGATGGAGTCAGTTATTAGTCCTATTGGACTAATTTCTCTTTTTATTTTCTCAAGTGCAGCTCAGATTGGGGGAACTTGTGGGATTCATATGGCGTTGAACAACCGATACAGGATGAAGAGATGGATGGTCTGATTTAAGCAGAGATAAAAACAGATATCGATAGTTTCAGCATTATCTCTAGATAATTAGAGCCAAGGAGGGCTTCTCCTCTTGTTGAGGGCCAGGCCCTATGGCGCTGTCCATTTGTTCTTTTTAATATGCAAAGCAAAAAACTAGTGTTAGAGTATATAGACCTTGTTGTTGACTGCCCAGATTTATCATTGAAAGTTAAAACTGCCTTTGTTTTTTTAGTTTGCTATGTGATTTGGTTATAATTAAACAGCATAGAAATCAGGCTCATGAGGTAAAAAATAGCTGAGAAACACAATGTCTCACTTTGCAGCAGGCTGAAAAAAGGCAATCACCTAGGTATGGTTTTGTTTTGAGTGACTCTTCCTAGTGAATGAGCAAATTACTTTTTGAATATGGGAAAAAAAGTGAATCCTAGTTGTGAGAACCCCACTTGGGTTGAACTGGATAGTTCTTTATCCCTTTTTCTGGGATTAAACTAAAAGTCTTGGGGCGCTATCTGAGCTGCTGTATTAATTCTCATCACCACACCAAGTGCCCTGTTTCATTCCTAACCCAGATTTTAACTTCCTTTTTCACTAACAAAATATAATCCCTATTCTCTTTTTTTTTTATAAATCAGGAAAGTTTGTAGATGTGTCCCTCTATGCATGACCTTATTAAGATATTTATTTATCCTAGATAATGAACAAAAAACTCAACTGTTTATTGCAGGATAGTCCAGATTTTCACAGCAAAAAGAGGGATCCTACCCATTTTAAGTGATTAGAGGAATGGTTAGATGGGTCATGGGTGTGGTCGGGGTGGATCACTGCATGTCATTAGAGGTTCCACTTTGTGGCCTAAATTGTCAGGTGTTTTCTATTTGAAATGTGGATGTTTACATTAATGTTCTTTATATTATTAACATATCCACTGGAAATCATATTTACTTGACCCATGGCATGTGTAATATCATTTAAAGGGGGAGATTCACTTAGCCGCAATATTCTCAGGAACATTGTGGTTGTGCATTTTGTACAGTAAAAATATACACTGATTTTTGCTGGCACCTCTTTGGCACCAGCAAATATCAGCGGAAATTTCACAAAACAAATGTGCGAGGTGTTTCCGCGGACGTTCTAGAGACACATCATGCACATTTTTCCCTAATTGAATCTCCCCCTCAATGATATAAGGTTCTACTGTACATATTAGCAGCTATACTGTCAAAATTATAAGCATATAAAGCAGTAGTGTGTATTGCTAAAAAATCCATCATATAAGAAAAACTTTCATTGTACATGTCATTTCCTATAAGCTCTAAAAAATTCAATTACCTGAAACCTGTATTGAAAATTAAATGTGCCATTTTCATTTTTAATAAACAATGTACAGATGTGTCTGGGTCAAAATTCACATTGATAACTTCTTTTTTTCTTGTGATAATTGTTGTTGCTTTCTTTGTTTTAAGTCAGAGACAGAATGATACAACGTGACATTTTTTAGTGTCTTTCTTGTGCATTCTTGAGTGTATCTTATTGTGAATTCTATTTAGGGTAGAATTTCAAAAAGTGCAAGGTACAAGGTAATTCTTGTGTATTTATCTTAGGTTGTGTATATTGTGATTTTTTTTCTGACAAAGTGTAAAATGAACTCAGTTATTGGGCTGTATACAGGGTTTTAATAAATAGTGATGTAAGGATTGTATTTGCGCCACTGATATAAAAGAGGGGCCTGTAAACAAAGTGAGCAAAAAAAATTATAGGGAGAAGAAAGGAAAGAGGGAGAACATTGGATGATACTTATAACAGGACAGTTTAAGAATAGATCTGACAGGGGGAATGAAGCAAAAATATGTTGAGTAGAAAAGGGAAGCTGTATAAAATGTTCATTATATTTGTGTTTAAATACAGAAAGAGGAATACAGTGTATTTATTACTCTGGAAACAGAACCCACTGAAGAAGCCACACATTGTGGTGACACATGTTTGGTACCTACATATACCCGAAAAGTTTGATTTTACTGATTAATTATTACCATTGTTACTACTATTGTTATTAATACTTGTATTATTTGATAGGTTTTACATTTTTATCTTTCATAAAAAACATATTTCTATTTAGTATTACTTTTTTATTTTACTAGTCTATCTATGTTTAATTTTCTATCTACCTATTGTACTGATACATAGCATTGATTTAATGACATAATTATGTAGTGGTTCACTGACAATCTAACTACACCCATGATGGCAAACCTATTACACGCATGTCACTCGTGACACGCCGAGGCAGTTTGACTGACATGCTTGGTGGTGCGGAAAAACCTCCAGTTTCAGAGGCTGCCATTTGATTAACTGCGCTGCGATCCAATCCCTGGTTGTTGCGTGAAGGCGTTATGTCACCACTGGCGCGAGAGTTCTGCAGAGAACCAGTTTAAACCGCCATAAACTGCGGTTTTGTTTTTTGTCATTGCCTTAGGAAGGCCCCTACAGGAGCAAAGGAGCGCACCAGCCGTCTACAATCGAGCAAGGTAGATCGGCGTGGTTCACAGCCCTGCAAGACCCCCCAGCTCTGATCGACAGTCAAGTGAGGTGACCTTCCGACCCCCACATCCTGCACCCGCAGCCCTGAAACGTGAGACATACTGAAGATATGAGGAAGGTGTAGATTCTACACCTTTTTCATATCTTCAGTACCATTAACTTGGCGTCACGAAAGCCGGATAGTGGGAATGGTCTTGATCTGTGCTTGAGTGGCTGCTTACCCCCAGAGAGGTGCGGACTCTAATGAAAGAGAGGTATTCACCAGGGATTCGCGCAAGGGAATATGGTCTTAGCTGATCTCAACCACAGGTCACGGTCCTCTAGGGGGTGCAGAGCAGATAATTCGTAGAACCACCAAGCAGCTGTAAGGAAGAATAGAAAGTAGCCCCAGGTATATGGAAATTTAGGAACTGTACGGATGCTGTCTGATGATCAGCAGCATAACCACGAGTCTTGATAGCGGAATAGGCTAAGCAGGTAATACTGCAAAGCGATGAGCTGCAGGACTCAGAAGGACTGAGATATACACAAGTGTACTAATTTGGGAACAGGACAGATGCTGAGCAGTATAGTCACAGGTCTTAACAGCAGAATAAGCTGAATGATGATGCTTTAGAGCAATGAGCTCCAGGACTCAGAAGGACTGAGGTATACACTAGTGTAGTAATTCAGGAACAGGACAGATGCTGAGCAAAGCACTATAGTCACAGGGCTTAGCAGCAGATTAAGCTGAACAGGCTGAAAAGGTGTAACTGTGAAGTGCTGAGCTGCAGAGAGCAGAAGTGCTGAGATCCACACAGGTGTTATAACTCTGGAACAGGACCACTGATGAGCAATGCACTGCAGTGAGGCCACAGGTCTTGACTGTGGAATAAACTGAACAGATAATGCTGTGAAGCGATGAACTGCAGAGAGCAGAAACACTCGACACAGGTGTTATAACTCTGGAACAGGACCGATTATGACTGAAGCTGCAGCAGTTGAATGAACGGCCTAACCCACGAAGTCAGGAACAAAGGTAAGTATAAGCATGAACAGGAGTCAGAGGTAATGCTTCCTATCAGGTAGGGAGACCTGATGTTTTGACACTCATGGAAAGGAGGAGGACCCTTATAAACTGGCTGGTGATCATCCAATCACTGTGGAGCAGAAGTTCTAAAGGTTCCCGGGGTTGCTCAAGCGCAGAATGCTTGGCAAAATGGCATCCGAGGATAGAGAAATGCCAGGTTGTACAGTAGATAGCAGTAACCGAGGGAAACCAATGTACATAAGTATCAGAATAAAACTAAACCGGTGAGATGCGTGATACTTGGTTTCAAGTAAAAATTACAAAAGACTTTTCTATGGGAATTTACTCATCTTTTATACCTTAACTTGGTTTCAAGTAACTACATACCCTAACTACTTTCTTTACCTACCTTCCCTGTATCTTTCATCCACTTACAACTATTTCTACCCTGTCCTTTACTAATACCCCAATCCATTCCATTAGTTTATTAGTTCCGCCTCCATCACCACTGACATACCTATTCTTCACCTTTCCCCGCACCTTCTAGCCTGCTACTATTTTTAACATCTCTCCCTATTCACATCACACATAGCTCCAAAACCATTCCCAGACACAAAAGAATGCTGATCCTCTCTTACCCACCAATACCCCACATTGTTATACTATGAGATTAGTGGAAAATAAAGCTCAAAGTTATCTACATTATGCTTTAAATGACAAATTTCTATAACAAGACTATGCCTTGATTATCGATATATGGGAATATAAAGCTGTATTGTCAAGTAATGATTAGCTTGAGCCATTTTTTTAAATTTCAGTTATGCTGTACCTTATAGATTCTTTTTGATTTTTGGAAAAGTAACACTAGCCCATGTGGCAGATTTGTAGGATGCCACTTACATTTCTGCTTTGAGTTAGTGATCCAATATCTATATTTCATTTTATATATTAAATATATACTTGTACTTAAGCTGGTAGTTTTGAGGCAAGTGTTTGAGCACACACACATGTAAATAATCCATGATTAATTTTAATTATTACAATATTATAATATTATTTTATACAGGACTTACTGGAGGTAGAGACCTAGCAGTGGTGTTAAAAAAAGCATAGGGCAAAAATATAAACCCAAGCCTATTAAGAGGGATATTTGCGAAGTGACCATACATGGATGCTATGGTCTAATCTGCTGATTTCACTTCCAGGCAATTCTCTATATTCTGTCTCAAGTATGAAGCCATATGGGGGTTTCTACCTTCAGATGACTTGAATATTTTTAGTTTGTAAATATCCCATACATACATCTCTTGAAATTTATGCTAAGTATATTGTTTTTCTCTTTAACTTACATCTGTGTCTTATAGCCATGTATTCTATCTTCAGCATAGTTATTTCTGTTGCCCTACAATATGACATATACTGGTGTTTAGATATAGTTGTATCTAATGCGGAGAACACAGCAGATATGTGTTATCTCTCAGGACAATAAAATCTAAGAAAAGGCTTTTGATTTTGTTCAGAAGAAAACTTAGGTTATACTTAGTATAGTTACATAGTTGGTTATTCCAGATTTTTACTTTGAATTGGTAAATTACAGCTTTGCTTTGCTGGAGATTATTATTTAGATATTATTCATCTAAACATGATGTTCAGTTTAGTAAGTCTCCTCGGTGTCGGTATTGTGGTAATCGTGAAAACGATTACCACCGCAGTTGGGTTGCGTATGCTTTAACGGTGCCGAAAATCCAACACTGAGGTGACCTACAACTAAAATCCGAATTTATGAAAAAACGATTTCAATATAAGCAGAATTACCTCAAAAGCGACGCTGCAGATCTCCAATCGCACCAGCATGCTGACCACAAGTTATTCTGAATGGACAGCTCTCTGGCACTACACTTTCACGTCATCGCGACATATATGAAAGTTAATTTAAAGTGGCAATGTTGGAACACCGCAGATTAACTGTTTATTGAAATTGGAGAGCTGTCTATTTGGAATAAGTTGCAGTCAGCATGCTGGTGCGATTGGAGTCGCTTTTGAGGTAAGTCTGTTTATATTGAAATTGTTTTTTCATAAATTCGGATTTTAGTCGTAGGTCTCCTCGGTGTCGAAATTGTGGTAATCGTGAAAACGATTACCACCGCAGTTTTAATTAAACTTATTTTATGCTGTTAATCAGTAGTAGAATGGTTGCAAAGTATATGTGGGAACAGTGAACTTCTATTAAAAAGAAACATAGAGGAAGAAATGGGCTCCTGATTTTAAAACTAATTATAACACTTTGCAAATCATAGGATAATATCATAATATTACATTTCAGGTTCTGCAAAGCAGTATCCCAATGAATTTCCCAGATTTACAATGAAATAACAAAAAAGCCTGCACTTGATGTTATTCCTAAAAATAATGATGTAGTATGTGCCTTAAATGGGCAGATTATAGCAAATTATATACTCAGAAGCAGTCTCTGAAATATGTCTCTTTAATTAATTCTTGATTATTCATCTATGGTTATCTTAGCTAAACAGACTTTATATAGATAAGAAATACCAACAGGGGGGGAGTAAACAATCTGTATCAAATTAAAGAAATAATATTAAGCATTATTTTTTATTCAACAAAAAAAGGCAAATATAAAAGTCTCAAGGTATTAAGTGTATGGTTTGAAGTAACAATATTACTTTTTAAAGTTTTCCCTGCAGAGGAAAGCAGCAGCTTTAGAAATAAGTCCAATGTTCAGCAGGTAAAGGAAGGCCCAGGAACAATCACTAGCTTCTTGTAATGGAGTTTCCATTCCTTTCAGATATCCCGTGGCTTACTGGTAGATATTTGATGATCATCTAACCAATGCAGTATAACAAGTAAAACATATTTCCTTAATACATATTATGTTTCCAGACACAATGACAGAATATTGTATTCTAATTTACAATTATGTGAGTCCAAGGGGTATATTTACTAAACTGCAGGTTTGAAAAAGTGGAAATGTGGCCTATAGCAACCAATCAGATTCTAGTTATCATTTATTTAGTACATTCTACAAAATGACAGCTAGAATTTGATTGGTCGCTATAAGCAACATCTTAACCTTTTCAAACCCACAGTTTAGTAAATATACCCCCAGGTGTCACAAGTGTGATGTTTTGGTGTGAAAGGATTAATCAAAAGCAAATCACTTGGTGTGTCTAAAAATTACTAAGATTCTTCCAAAGTGTTATCACATACTCACTTTTTAACTACTTTCTGCCACCACAAAGATTTGTTTCAAGAGCTACAGGAAGTCTTCAGTTTATCCAGGACTTATTTCACTACACCTTCACAACTTAATTATTAGTTAATGTAAACCACACACTTATCTGCCTTAAATGTAGTATTTATAAACTATAACGTGAATCACTTACTCACATCAGTCCCTGCCCCATTGGAGCTTACAGTCTAAATTCCCTAACACACACAGGCTAGGGTCAATTTGATATCTGCCAATTAATCTACTAGTATTTTTGGAGTGTGAGAGGAAACCGGAGCACTGGGAGGAAACCCATGCAAACACAGGGAGAACATACAAACTGCACACAGATAAGATGATGGAATCAAACTCATGACCACAGTGCTAACCACTAAGCCACCATACTGCTCAACTATGGCAACAATATAATTTACATTGTGTTTAGAGGAGAATGAGTTTATGCAGACAATAGAAAAAATTGAGGTTTATCTAATCGCTTCATGCCTTCAATATAACTGCCAGTGCAAGTTAATATGATCACCATGATTGAACAGAATAGCTCCTGTGTGAGATACATAAAATCTTAGCTGTAAGGGTAAAAGTATCCATGTTAGATAGGCGGAATGTGGATAGTGAGTAATGGCTTCTGCAAAGTATGATGAAGTTTTCATTACACATTATGGACTTTGACTGAGATAAGTGAATTTAAATAATATGACAACAAATGGTAAAAGTTTATATGTGAGATAAATGAAGTTCAAAGTGTGAGAATATGATTTTGGTTAAGATCTGAGGGTTATACTGTTGTGAAATGTATGGGGAAGATTGAAATTTGTGTTTTGTTGAATGCTTAAAATGGAGCATAGCCTGATCGTGTCCACCCCCCACTCCTCCGCAGCCCCACCCCCCACAAACACACATACAATACCAGAGCACATCACACACCCTTCACAATAGGCACTGATTTATACTAAACCCTGCCACCACACAATACAAGTTTATTCACACACCTTTAACAATGGGTAAAACTGATTTAGAGTAGACACACAGTTACACCACACAATAGCTAAGAGACACACACAATAACTTGTATTTGTATAAAACAGACAATGAATGTAATGTATTGTATGAACATCTATGCTATACCACCCATGTTAATAGAGTATGCGAAACCTGTTGAGTTTGTATAATATACTCTGATTGCTGCTTTATAATATTAATATATATATATATATATATATATATATATATATATATATATATGAGTTTTACAATTAGAATGTTAATAAAGAATATAAAGCATTTGTCACTCACCAGACTGTGAGTGCTTCTTCCCGTGTGTTTAGGAACCGTGGCCGTCCACCATCCTGAGGGTCTGCGCATGCGCAGCCCTTTCAAACCTTCAGTACCTGTTCCTTTTAGTTAATTGGCTGATCAGGCAACACTCCCTATTTAAAGCACCTGAGTTCCATACCTCGTGGCCTGATCTTGGAGTCTCATTCCCCATGAGCCTCTGAAGGTGTTCCTGTGTTTCCTCGTGTATTCAGCGCTGCTGATTCCTGTGGTTTCCAGACCACTTCAACTCTCCTGTGGTTTCCAGACCACTTCAGCTCTCCTGTGGTTTCCAGACCACTTCAACCCTCCTGTGTTTCATCGTGACTGTTTAGCTGATTCCTATCCGCTGCCTCCGTGCACTACAGTCTTCAGCTCACTTCAACCCTCCTGTGTTTCATCGTGACTGTTTAGCTGATTCCTATCCGCTGCCTCCGTGCACTACAGTCTTCAGCTCACTTCAACCCTCCTGTGTTTCATCGTGACTGTTTAGCTGATTCCTATCCGCTGCCTCCGTGCACTACAGTCTTCAGCTCACTTCAACCCTCCTGTGTTTCATCGTGACTGTTTAGCTGATTCCTATCCGCTGCCTCCGTGCACTACAGTCTTCAGCTCACTTCAACCCTCCTGTGTTTCATCGTGACTGTTTAGCTGATTCCTATCCGCTGCCTCCGTGCACTACAGTCTTAAGCTCACCTCAACTCTCCTGTGTTTCCTCGAGTCTGCAACAGCTGATTCCTATCCGCTGCTCACCGTGCTCAACAGTTCCAGCTCAGCTCTACTCTCCCGTGTTTCATCGTGACTGCACCTGCTGATTTCTATCCGCTACTTTCGTGTACCCGCAGAGTCCTGCTGGCTGCTACTCCTCAGTTCTTCTCGTGTCTGCAGCAGCTGATCCGCTCTCCGTGCTTTTCAGTGTTCCTGCCGGTGTCTACTCGCCAGTCTGCATCGGACCTACGCCTCGCTGCTTTCATCTCGGCTAGACCATCGCTACTCTTCAGGGTCCTCCAGGAGTCCAGTTCTACATACTACTGCTTCCTGAGTATTTGTTGCTTTCCCTGCTGGTCTAACTACCTGTGCGCTGCACCTACTTGATCACCGCTTCACCCTCCAGGGACTTCGCATCCTGCCGGCCTCCAACCGTTCAGGTATCTCTGCACTCCTGTCTGACAGCCTGCTCCTGAACCACGGTATGCATACTTCTCATTGACTGTGCTGGTGTATTGCATATCTTGCTGGACTGAGTTGTTCTCCTCTGGAGTTTACTATCCGCTGAGACTATTGCCATCATTGACTTTGTTATCTTTTGCCCGGATACTTTCTGTGACTTTGTATTATTGCAGTGCTGTTCAGTCATTACTATATTGTGCATGTCATTGTGGATCAAGTTCAAGGTGCCCGTGTATCCTCTGTATTGCAGTCTCTCCCCGTGCTCCTCCTCACATATATATTCAGTGGTACAACTTGCTAGAGGCAGACCACTGATCCCTGTTTCCTGTGTCACCTGTTCCAGTATCCTCTCACATAGCAGTGGTACAACTTGCTAACGCAGACCACTGACTCCCCGGATACCTCCACTTGGATTCCATTCCTTCACCCAGACAGCGGTACAACTTGCTAACGCAGACCGCTGACTCTCATCACCTCCTCATTGCTGTTGGACATTCCTCCTCACTATAGCAGTGGTACAACTTGCTACCGCAGACCACTGACTACCCTCACGTTCCTTTGTCCATTCAGTTCCTCGTGTATTTCTACATATATATTACCAGTGCTGCTAGTCATAGACTTTCACGAGCATCTCTATCATCTGCTGTCTCCTGTTCCGTGATCACCCCGCTACCAGAGTACCATATTACCATCTATACTGCTCTGGTAAGCCCATCACCTGGTGATCCCTGGGTAAAAACTCCTAGTGCCCGTGACAGCATTTTAAAAGAAGCTACATCTTGTGTGCAGTCTCTCTTGAAAGTATATGCATGAATTTATCATACATAAATTGGTCCTGAAAATAAGAGTTATATTTCTTAGGTTAAACCAGAACTACCTTTGTGAAGAGTGGGTTGATGGTAATAGTAATAAATAACATTATTAAATGGTTATCAATACATTTTCCAGACTACTAGGTTCCCATACCCACATTAACATCCTTTTACAGACTCACAACAATATGCACATTTGCACATACTGGGGCTTTTTTAGAGTTCAGAGCAAATACAGCTAAAGTGTGCAAATTGGCACCTTGACAAAACATGTTCCGATGCAAAGGTTGAAAATGCATTTTTTCTTGCATTCAAGGAAATTACTGTGTTTTACATATGCATCGATCTGCAACACAACATGGTTTTGCCAATATGTAAAACTGCACGTAGTAGCTGGATTTACTCCCAACTCTGTTGGCCCGTTGCATATGGATATGGTATTCCGTGCAAGCCCTGGCCATCACAAATGACACCTAAATAGAATTAGTTATCCATACGACACAAAACTGCACACAATTTTCTTTTACATAAACTCTGCTATATACCCTGTGAACTCAGTGATTCTGACAACTAGAGAAAATGGTACTACGTTTCAGTGAAAATGTGTTATCACAATGTTAATTCTAAATATAGATTGACAGTAGTCTAATATTTACTGAGTACATCAGTAAGCAACATATTGTTTCTATACATCGACTTCAAAAATATGCTTACCGACTGAGTACTGAAAACATAAATAGGAAAATCAGTTAATTACTAGGAAAAAAACTGTCTTGGTGGCAGTGTAATTGAACTTCAGTAAAATAAATGAAGCCACTAGGGATTCCTTAATGAATGTTTAAATGCTAACAGTAGTGCTGCACTTAAACAACTAGGCCGAGGGTCTCTAACCAAATTAAATAACATCAAATCAGAGATTCTGGCATTTTTACTAACCAGATTTCTTGGCACTTATGCTATTATGTATTTCTCAGTAAATAAATGTAGATTAGTGCTCGACTGATGCATTGGCAAGCCAGCAGAAAAAGCATGGTTTATTTTATCTGGAAAAACAAATAAATGACATGGCCTGTACATCTCACATGGAGGTCCTAACAGTACTTCATTTTATCACTTAGAAAAACAGATTAGTTCTGAGCTAACATTTCTCAATGTCACTACTTTTTTATGAATCATTGTCCTATAAATTATTCTTTAAAAGAGCTAAAGTACATTTCTGAAACACAGAACATAATATAAACGTCCACTGGATTTCACATTACGTTACAGTAAAAAGTAAACATTACATGAAATAATTCATACATTTGTTGTATTCCAGTAGCTGTCTATTATAGAGCTAAAAGGTAACATACTCTTTACTAGTAAATACAGCAGCAGTCTCAGAGCAGTGACTTTTCTTTATGTTAATATGAAGAATTCCCATAGTGTGATAATTACATGAAAAAAGAATATATTCAGTACTGTATAAATATATATATAAGCTTTCTCAATATTTTCAATCAATTATTTTTTGTCTTGGCAACAAAACAGAAAAAACATAGATCGCTATTTTGAAGAGTTAAATATACTCTCAATGTGTGAAAGGCAGTTTCATAATTTATACCTGAAAATTTGAAAACTTGTTTAAGGGTCATTCCACATCAGATCACCCAAAAAAACATGAAATGTCCACCACCCGTCTCAGATTTTTTTGAAATTTTTTTAGTTAAGAGAGGAGGTCAAAACAACTATTTCGGGCAAATATTTCGACTGTCTGACAATTAATTGACTAAATATTGATTTTTCAATTTATTAAATAATTTACTAATCGCGGCTTCTTTATCCAGTTTATTTGAAGTACTGTGGGTGTTTATTAAGGAATCACCACAACATTTGGACCCTTAAGGTAACTCTTCCTCCCGAATCCAAAAATCCAAACCAAATTACTTTATCTGACTCATGTTTTGCGTTACGGCAAAAACGCACGTTTTTCGAATAGGATTAAAAACGCTAGGTTCAATTGACATTAGGGATCCCATTTTTTGGGGGCTGTTTAAAAAAGGTATAAATTACTACCACGAAAATCAGCTGGGTACTCTGTTTCATAGTGGAGAAAAAAAATAATGAATTTGATGTTCGTTACTGTTGTACCGCATACATAATTAACACAATAAACCATGAAATTTAAAACCTTTAACATAACTTAAGTCCTTAACTGAAGTTGAGTCAACAATCTCATTATTTTTCCCTTGTTTGGAACTTGTTGTAACGGTCTGTAATTTTCCTTAAAGTGTCAGCAGAAAGTGTATACTGCCTTCCAGTACTTTCTTGGATAGTAGGCACTTCTGTTACACAGAGGACATGAATAAAAGGAACAAAACACTTATTTCTTGAAGCCCAGAGAAGCAAATTTGTTGATTGGTTTCGTTTCATGAAGTGTACCAGCACACCTTGTTCCTCCTCATTACATTGAATGATATACCCAATGTACCAGATGTTATCATACACTGCTGCTATGTATGTTCCAGGTTGCAGATCACTTTTGTCCCCATTTTTTGTGACTGTGGTCATAGTGACACTAACTTTGGTTCCTCCTGTCTTTATTTCATCAGATGACAATCGATATATGTGTAGCTCATCATTACTAATAGGCTGAAATCTGTGACGATAACATGTTCCTGCCACAGTGTTTGCTGTTTCTAGATGGCTATGCAGCTTAGTTTTGCAGTCTTGTATTTCGTTTTGTGACACGTAAAAAAACTTCATGCCATGTACATTTTCATTTGCCCAGGTCCAAAGGTGTCAAGATGTGATGGGTTTCCACTGCTTGCAGACTGGTGCGTGTGGCTAGACGTTTAACTGTCCCACCAATGCCATCACATGGACTCTTACCATAAGAATGTTGAAGTCATCCTTATGGAAGCATAAGTTAAAAAAGTTTTTGCAGTTCTTGTATTGTGCACTAGCACCATCACTAAAATAGTAAATATACTCCAATAGTTTTGCTAAGTGTTTCATAACTACCGTAATGAAGGCATGCACAGTTATAGCTACATGGTCATGGGTATCGCTAATAACGCACAGGCTCACACAGTTTGAAGTGTCACAATCATCTTGCCTAAAATATACAACAAGCCGACAGTCACCATGTTCTTTGGTCCACTTCAGTGACATAACTTTTAAGCTTTTTCTGGCTTTTATTTTTTTGTTTATGAGGAAAACATTGTTTTTTTTAATTTTAAGAGGGGAAAAATATTGAATTATTATATTATTCTGGCACTGTGTAATGCCAAATTGTGCAACAAATATAATATTATTAATAATATTAAGTGATTGCTAAAGATGAATATTATTGCTTTGATTGCACAATTTGGCATTACATATTGACATATTAATATATAAATTTTTTTCCCCTCATAAGTAAATTATTAATTAATTTGCACCTTAATTAATAAATAATTATTGCCTCAGTAATTTATACAGGGTGGGGCATAAAGATCTTCCATATTTCAAAGGGGCACTGTAGTGGGGGTAAAGAGGTGGGGTAGATTTAATTTGGTAGGTTAGGCTCTGCCGTTTTTAGTACCCATCATTAATTGGACCAGTGAACATCGCGTCTTTGTTGCTCAAGCATATTATGAGAACAACCATTCTGTGATAACGACGCAGAGAGCGATCCGTACACACTTCACACTAGGTCAAAATGCATCTGTACCAGATCGGAAAACGATTTTGCTATGAATTTCTAAAATCACCTGGCAGACCTAAGACCGTTAAAACATCAGAAAATGTGGATGCAGTGAGAGCATCCATTCAGCAATCACCATCGTTCTGCTCATAAGCATGCTATGGCACTGGGGATATCAAGTCGGAGTTTGAGGAGAATTTTACATTCCGATTTAAAATTACATCCTTGCAAAATTATGTTGCAAGGATGCCCTATGTGAGAGCCCTATGTGAGAAAATTCTTGAACAGATTTCTGCTGCAGTCATTCTTCTGAGTAGTGATGAGGCTCACTTCTATATTAGCTGAGCAGTAAACAAGCAGAATTTTCAAAATTGGGCTCAACATAACCCTTGTGAAATCCAGAAATGACCCCTCCACTCTCCTTGCGTAACTGTTTGGTGTGCAGTTGCCGACTTTGGTGTGATCGGCCCATTTTTTTTTGAGGAAGGTGGAGCGACAGTAACTGTGACCTCTGACTGGTATGTCGAAATGTTGGAGACTTTTCTGCGCCCCAAAATGGACAATGTTAATATATAACATGTGTGGTTTCAACAGGACGGGGTTACAGAACACACAGCACGACGTTCGTTCGGAGAGATGAGGGAAATGTTCCCTGGGCATTTGATTTCTTTAAGGTGAGAAGTGGGGTAGCCGACACGGTCACCAGATTTAAGTCCATGTGACTTTTTCCCTTGGTGATGCCGGAAGCAAAAGGTTTTCAAACATCATCCTTGATCTCTTGAGGATTTGAAGGTAAGGATCAGACAGGAAATCAAAGCCATTCCATCTGATATGACCCAGAGAGTGATGGAGCAATACCGGGAATGTCTGCAGCAATGTATTGCCAACGACAGCCGCCATTTGTCTGATATGATTTTTAAAACCCATTAAAACAAAACTGTTTTTTATGTTGTTTTCAGAAATAAATACAATGTTTTCCTAAATAGTTTTGATCATTTTTTATACCCTTTCAAAATGTGGGAGATCTTTTTGCCCCATCCTGTATATGACTGGTGCTTCCTCTTATGTTCTGAATTGCAAAATAGCTCTAACAGTTTGCCAATCAGAGGCAGGTATTTAAAAACCTGTTTTTTGGATGGGAGTTTTGATGGCAGTTTTAACCTATCTGCATCTGGTTTTGCTGTTTCCAAACTGCCACACATCGCCAGCCATTTCAAATCGCATCCTCAAATCACCCTATAGTAAATGTGGAGGTTTGGACCACTAAACCGCCAACAATGTGTGGCAGTTTTAAACCGCCACCAAACTCGTTTCTTAGTAAATCTAGGCCCTGGAGATGAATGGAAGACACTTTCCAGACACAATATAAATAATATGAATATTGAGTAATGTCTTATGGACTGTATAATGTAATAGCAATTGTTCAACCATTCAGTTATATCTTTAAAAACAAGCTAGTTGTTTATTATTTATTTCAATCGCAAATTAATATTTTCAGCCTCTCTACAAGATCATCAGGCACAGGTTCAAATTGTATAGAATTTTTCTGTTAGCATCAACTGTAAATCATTGGAAAAAAATAGAAAAGTGTGAGTTACACTGAACACATATACAGTCCATTGGATATATCTCCTCACAAGGGTCATTCATGGATCCTATTACTGTCCAAGCTTTTGTGGATTGTATTCTTGGTCTTGTTATCATACTAACAAAGAAGTAGGAAACAGCTTTTTCTCCTATGAAATAAAAAATATTTGTATTTGTATGCCTCTGTCCTGATTTATCCAAATCCAGAACTTTTTTCATATTGATAGACTGGATTCTACAGTTGGGGCAAATTTGTCACAAATAATTGACAAAAATGGAACATATATTGCTGGGAATGTGAGCAGATGGGTTGTTCCTCAACCTCACTCCAGCTAAAGCCCCAGCTTGTTGTCCTGCACTGTCACGGTGGCAGTTAGCCATCAGATTGCTTACCTGTATGACTCTGATATACAATAACCAAACTATTCAAAATGGGCCCCAAGTGACAAACAACATCTGGGGAATACCTGGAACAGTTTGCCCAGGGCCAGGATAAAAATGGCTGACACCTTCATGTGCCGAACTCTGAGAGCTGGGAAAATCTGTTCAATCGTGAAGTGATATGTAATGTTGCTGATACACATCCTTGTATTAAAAAACTCCCCATGCTTCTAAGATGCCAGGGGACATGAGTGAAAAAGACACTGTAGGACCAAATATCAGATACCCTTCTCTCAACCAGATATTAGATACTAAACAAAGATACAAATCTGCTCTAACAATGCAAATAAATAGGATTAATGGAATTTTAACTAATTAAACAAAATGTATACAATTTGAAAGATCAACGACTGTTGCTGAGTCTACAATAGGTACCCTAGATGATTGTCTTCCTCTGGTCAGTGAGGATGTCATGGAGCTCAAAAGGAAACTGATGACTCACAAAAATAAATGAGATGATTTTGAAAATCATTCCAAGAGGATTAATAACAGAGCTGGTTGTATGCCGGAGGGTGCAGAAAGCTCATAATCGGAGACTTTTTTTGAATCCTGTTCGTGGGATAGATTTGGTATGCAGTACTTTACCTCTATTCTATTAGTCATTAAACATGCCTACAGAATACCTGCTGGGCCATTATTACCTAGTGTGCACCCACGGCTCTTGATATTGCTCATTTTAAAGTTCAGAGGCCATGACACAGTCTTTGATTTTGGCCCGTAAAGCCAGTGTCCTGAGATATAGTCACTGTGTAAACTGATTGAGTTTTCTGATGAAATGCAGTACAAAGAACCCCTTTTACTGCTGTTAATGCCATTTTAATGAACAGATTTTGACATACATTATGATTTTCCCTGTTAAATTTTGTGTGGTGGATGGATGCAGAGCTCTTTTTGTAACACCTGAGGAAGCCATTGATTAAATAGACAAGGCTGACAAAATCAGGGCTACACACACACACATAGTTTCTTTTCCATGACTGATGTGAATATAGATGTCTGAGGATCTGTCTATATATTTTCAAGCTGTATCGACAATCCATGAGGCCTGACTTAGCAGTGACAGACCACTATTAGGCTGATTTACTGTTCCACATCAGACTTGCTATTTGGTTTGAATGGTAAGATAGAATTCCTTTGGATCTATTGTCATGTCTGGACTTATAAGACTATTGTTCTTCTGTGTCAGTCTATACCACCTGTTTGTGATAATTGACTTCCATTTGATGTCAACTAATAGATTGACTTGAACTTACACTTATATTATACTATATAATTATTTTGACTTATTTTGAAGTGGAAGGGAAAAATACTTCTGGATGTACAGATCCAACTCTGATGAGACCAATTTTGATGTATCTGTGTGTCATATTGAACATTGTCACTGTTTGCTGCCAATTTCTGAAGGCCAAATTACAATTAAGATGGAATGTACCCTCAAACTCTGTGACTGGTCTATTGCGTAAATGATCGAAATGGAGAAGGGGAGGATCCTTTGAATTCGGACTGCTTCTACTGAGCACCATCTGAATATATGTGTTTATTATTGAAATATAGCCAACATCTCCCCTAAGTTGTGTTGCTTACTTCTGGATGGCATTATTTACGGGTACAATTAAAATATATTATATCTGTCTGCAATATACATAGAAATGTGTCACATACATGTTTCCTCTTGTTCAGTATAACTTATTTATCTGCAGCAGTGTTTGCAAGTAATGAGTACATGTTTACTGTATGTGTGAATGAATGAAGGATGTTAGTTTAGACAGTTAGATGCCTATATATTGTGGATTAGTATATTTGATGGAAACATATGTATATTGTCCTGATATATACCGTCCTGATCTTTTTCTCTACTTACTCTTTTTGACTTTGTAGAAAAGGTTGGGAACTTTTTTTCAGACAGGACTGTGATTTAGTCCAAGTTACTTTGCTGCTTTCCAGTGCAGCTCTGTTACTATTCCTCCTGGAATGATTTTCAAAATCATCTAATTTACTTCTGTGAGTAATAAGTTTCCTTTTGAGCTTGCTGACATCCTCACTGACCAGAGGAAGATAATCCTCTAGGGTACCTATTGTAGACTCAGCAACAGTTATCGGTCTTTGATATTGTGTACATTTTGTTTAATTAGTTATAATTTCATTAATCCTCTGTATTTGCATTGTTAAAGCAGATTTGCATTTTTGTATAGTATCCAATACCTGGTTCAGAGAAGGGTATCTGCCACATGGGTGGGATACGTTACTGCGATACGTCAACGACACTGAGTATATAGACATATATAATCAAATTACCATAAAAGTGTCCTGCTTGAAATGCTGACTTACATTAATAGAGACACGGAACATCTCTGAATACCCTACCTTGCAGACTGCTATAGATTCCGAACTGTCTGCATGCCGGCACTTCCATTTTTATCACACAAATCACAGAGGCATTCAGCTTTGTGTATTTAAAGCAGCAAAGGCAGGACCCCACAAGTTGACAGTTTATTTTAAGGGTTAGTGTTAAGCTTGCTGCTTAAAATTCACAAAGCTGAATGTCTCTCTGTTTTGTGTTGTAAAACGGAAGTTCCGGCATGCAGGGAGTTCGGAATTGATAGCAGTCTGCAAGGGAGTGTTTTTCGGATATGTTCTGTGTCTCTATTAATGTAAGTCCGCATTTCAAGCAGGTCGCTTTTATGGTAATCGGATTATATATGCCTTTATACTCAGTGTCATTATTAAAAGCATCAGATTAACCATTACCACCGTCAAGCCATTTGATACTGCCTTCATCTATAATACTATTATATTTATCAGGTCATATTAATATAATAATTATAATATTTTAACCAAAACTATTATATATTCTAAATAATTATCGGTTTTATATTCCGAAACAAGTGCTCAGAAACATTAATGGACATGTTAACCCTTTTATGGGGTTTCTCTCCTCCTATTATAGCCAAAAGGAAATTGCATGCTCCTAGACAAAAATTTGGGGTTGCATCACAATTTTATTCCATATATTATTTACATTAGCGGATATGATCCTGAAAATATAGCTGTTACCCTAGAATATGTCATGATATCCTCTTATGAAGCACTAGGGCATTCTGTTTATAGGGGAAGGATTCTAGAGAAGTTGAGGTTGGTTTGATTAAACATCACTAACAGTTCTTAGAATTGCATTAAGATTTTTTCTGAAAAGATCTGATGATGTCTCCTAATAATTCATTATGGTTTATTGGTTGATTTCAAGAACATGTGGGCAGAATATGGGGTAAAGTGCCTACATCATTTATATACTAACACCTTGTTTAAATCTTTTGAACAATTTGAATCTGAATTTGGGATTCCATCTTAAACAAATTATAAATATTGCAGATAATAGAAAATTAGAAGGTTGTCTAGTGATATTTCATTTAAGTACGGGCAAAAAAGAACTAACTTTATACTTTGTTTTATATATTTAATTATTAGCCTCTTCAGAGATCACTGATTTTATTTCTAATGTAGTTATGTTCCCTAACATTCGCTCTGCAAAAGGTATTTTCTGGGAATAATAAATGAAGCTATCCATCCAGATTTATGGAGGTAATCCATGGGAAATAAGAAGGAATTTTCTTGAGATAAGTCTTATGCTATATCAGGAAATTTTCAGCATGCAAATTAAAATAATCTGTCTTCCCAACACTAGTGGAATATAAACAAATATGTAACTCTGTATTGCCCTTTTATAAACTAACATATATGAGTAGAGGAAACTTAGTTCAATATTTAACAGCTTTGGTTTCCATAATCAGCTTTCGAGAGGATGTGGAAATAAATGTGTCCTTTTGCTGTACCTGCCATCAATTTAAAACCCATCAAGCTTCACCTGTGGGATTATTGCAAACCCTGCCTCTCCGGTTCCGCCCCCAAGGATCGATCTCTGTGGATTTTATTGCGGAGTTACCACCATCAAAAAGCATAACAACTACTTTAGTTGTTTTTAATTACCTCACAAAGATGCATTATCAAAGGACCTTCTGCTAAGTGACAGTTGAATTAAAGATTATGGGAGTGTTGCATCTATATGGAGTACCTCATGTTGTGAAGTGAAGGTGACCTCAATTTTTTGGAAAATATTTTGTTGAGCAGTAAAGTTAACAAAATAATTTGCCTGCATTCCATCCCCAGTCTAATGGTCAGATTGACAGCACCAATTTGACCATGGAATAATATCTTTGCTGCTATATTTGTCAACTACAGGACAATTGAATCAATGTTATTCCAATTGTAGAGTTCTCCAATAATAATAATAATAATAATAATAACAATAATAATTATTATTATTATTATTTATCATCATCATCATCATCATCATTTATTTATAAAGCACCACCAATTCCACAGTGCTGTACTGAGAATATTTGACATTTACATCAATCCCTACCTCCATTGGAGCTTACAGTCTAAATTCCTTAACACATACATATACATTGGTGTTAATTTTATCAACTAACCTTCCACGCAAACACGAGGAGAACATACAAACTCCACACAGTGACCCCAGTGCAGTGAAGCACGAGTGCTAGCCACTAAATCATCATGCTCCAATATTTATTACGCATTAGTAACTGTGAAACAGTGCAATAGCTGTCTGGATACACTAATGAGACATTGATACACACAATCAGGATGAATGAGTGTGAAACTGACTATAAATATATTTTATAAGGTTACAGTAATATGATGGTAGGTGTTGCTCTTGTCTGTTTACTTGATTCTTGTTCTACTAAGGATATTTTGCAATTGCAAAAACTCATCTAAATTACGGTCATTTTGAAAAGTTATTAGTTAAACATGAATTGAAGACATTTGTATGAATTTCAACATCAAGTGAATTAATTCAATCCATCTCTATAGATCACTTAACCATTCATCTCAAATTTTAAACTATTGCATTTATGCTTATTATTACGTCATTCTCAGTAACGTTTCGTATTCTGTGTACTGTAGAAGTATTCATTAATACAAATAATAAATAGTTTACAAAACATGTTGAAACATAATAATAATTATTTTTTAAGTAAAGTAGATGAATTACAGTTAGATTACATTTTGATTTTGTCCAGTAGCCTTTATTGGCAACAAAATGTTGTTAAATCAGTTTAAAAACTGCAGAAAAAAGGTATACAATAGTTTATTAAAGATTGACACATATGCCAACTTCCATAAATATATTTTAATTTGTTGCCTATACGTGGGTCATTTAATATACTGTAATATTTGTGGGATTGTCCCTTGATCTATAACATGTGAATCTATTCTCTTGGTTGTAAACCGTGCCCCTTTAATCAGGTATGAAAACTGATCTCTTTGCAAAGAGAACCTCTGCCTACCTGACATTAGAAAATGTTATTTCTTATAATTTTCCAATGTCAGTGGCTATTGACTCACTGGCACAAAAAGCTATTTGCACTGATGTCGTGAATGTTGCTGATGTTGGCAGTTGATGCAGCAGTGGGGGCAATCTTTATTCTGTTTTTCTATTCTTTTATATTTTTTTAAGTATATCAGGGTTTGACTTGTCAGAAAAGTAAAATTTCTAGTGTAGAGATTTTTGTTGGCAAACCCTTTCTGCTCTGGGAAAACATAGACACAAGGGAGCCTGGGGGTGCACATTTATTAGTTTAGGACATATGTATTCACTTTGAACTTAAATAGCACAAGTTGTTAATACAGCCCTGGGTGTATATGTTTTATTACGTCCCTCCATGTTTTCCTTTAAGCACATTGATTTTGAAGACCCCTTTTCAGTTATCGCTATTAATATTTCAATTATCCGATCTTTAAATAATAGGGAATCTGTTGTATACATTTTTTCATTGATGTAAACTCTGATCATAAGGAACATGTCAGATGATTTCTTTCGTATAGTAACCCTATTATGTGTCTCATAAAACCTAACGTCATCATTGGGAAATGTTCACTTTCTAAAAATAAGTGCTAGCCCCATACAAAGGCTCCATTGAAGATGCTATAACATATTTAAGGGATGCCATTGCCATATTAGACAGTAAAAAATAGCTTGAAAGGTTATCTAGCATATTTGAAAAAGTATGTAGCCTGAAAAAGAGTGCTGAATATATATAATGTCATTGAAGCATAATTTTTGTTGTAAATGAATACATAAAAATAAAAACTCTTAACAAAACTATTCGAGACATATAGCAATAATACATAATACATAAGTACAATAAGGCAAGCAAAATTATTAACATAACTGGACAAACCATGCAATATTGGTCATTTTGTATTACTGCTGCAATTTAGCATATTTTGAAACGTAAATGTTTTGTAAAAAAAAATAAGATACTGATTTGTGTTATTAAGTTTACATCAACAATATATAAACTATGACATTCTATCACACATGCTGTCACACTCTATAAGTGGGCTTGTGCTTGTTGAGTGGTCTAAAAATAAAAAAGTTATTTTGTAACCATTCATATTGGTTTTATTTAAATATATATTAATCAATATTTATTTTTATTGTAATCTATGTTAACTTCGAGTCTTCTGCTGGCACACAGAGATTAAGTGAGTACCACTTTCACCGTCACATCAGATTCAATATCAGAGAAACCCTTCCCTGACATCAGCTTAATGACATGGAGGAGTGGGCAGCAAGGGCCAGGAGCAGTACAGGTAGATCAGCTTTTGTGACCGTAAGGAGAGCAGGGTACCCTAGACTGTTGATAAAGGTTATGCCCACTGGGGACCCTCTCTTATCTGTTCAAATTTCAATAGCACTTCCATTAATTGTCTTAAATTTTGCCCTGTGTTATAAGCAAATGTGTGGGTCAATGTAACCGTAAATTGTCAGTCTAAGAACATTGTTACAGTGGCATAATTTAATTCAGGGTTTAATGTACATTCCCCTGCAGGTACCAGCCGCTAACAGTATGGCTTTCAACCTAGAAGTCAGAAGTCTCTGACAGATCCAAGCCCAGTGGAAAGAAAAAAGCCACTCAAAGGTTAACTTCAGGAGAAGCCCAACACATAACTTCATCAATTAGGTTTATACTCTCTGTATGCCCCTATTGTTAATCAGCACAGTCACAGACTCAGGAGAGACCAAACATTAGGGAGTCTCGAGGCCACATGGGGAATTGAGTTGGCAAAATTACACTCTCAAAGAAATAAGGGCCACCAATCCCCATACTAGGTCAGGACAATTTTGGGGTACTCTACTCTCCCCCAGACTGCGGGAATCAGGGGTGCCTAAAAGGACTATTCCAGGAGCAGATCGCTGTTCTCTTTTTATTTATCGGACTGACTGGAGGTTATGGCTTCCACTGGACTATCAGGATTCAATGTCACTACAGGACCAGGGAAATTGCAAAGAAACTGCTTTTACTTATATCTAATAAGGGTTTGATCAATTTAATGTGTCCGCAAAAAGTGGGGTGATTTGAGTTAGACTGCTACATTGCCTGTCAGAACGAGAAGTGTAATCAATCCTGTATTCAGTGTGACTGGTGATCAATGCTAATTTATGTTAAGTATTGTTCCCTTTGTGTATTGTATCTGTGACATTAATTTAGACTGTGTCACCTGGAATTAGAGAGCTCAGCGCCAGATTTATGTGTTGTTTGTTGTATTGTATGTGCATGCAGTGTTCTTTAAAGTGTTACTTTGGTGATTTTGTGTGTTTTTTTTAAATAAATACATTTTAAATGTGAGACATTATGCCCACAACACAATATAAGGGCCATCAGTGAGTCCAATAATAGCCCCATTAAGGGCTGGATAGTCTGGTAATGGTTGTTGGTTGAGCTCCGGGTAAACTGTTATGTGCTAACAGTGTCCCAGGTCTCAGCATCGTAACAGTTACAATGAGCAAGAAGCTTGATCAATTAGTACTCTTTCTTGAAAATAAAATAAATAGTTGACATGGGGGTGAGTTCTATTACAAAAAATGTTAGTTAGGTTACGGAGAATACTAATGTAAATTATAGAAACAAATCTGCAAAATATTGGAATATCTAACAATTGTCTACTGCTTTTAAAAGGAAAACTCATTGGTATTATTGTTTTGCAAGATATGCTATACACTGCCAAATAGTAGTTCATTATACCGAAAACAAAGTATACTTAAACAAAATAAATACAGATATTAAAATAAATTATATTTGACAAAAGTAAACATGCTCTCCACCCACCTTTATATAAGAAAACATATAAAATGAATCCACTAAAAATCTTCTTATCTTGACATATTCCAAGTGCCAGCTGTGCAATAAAACAGTCCAGCAAGACTCTTGTCCTCAATGTTAAATTTTCTTTTCTTCACTGAATGAAGTCCAATTGGATAATAGTAAGGCTAGGTACACACTGGAAAATTTTCCGACCACTCTGTAATCTACAAGGATTGTACCTACGACTGAAGGTCTGACTGATTGGGCGAATTCATGCATAACACTACACACAATTTAACTTCAGATCTGTACACTTCATCTGGTCCTATAGTCGTTTATAGAATGACAGCACAATATTATTATTATTATTACCATTTTATTTATATAGCGCCACTAATTACGCAGCGCTGTACAGAGAACTCACTCACATCAGTCCCTGCCCCATTGGGGCTTACAGTCTAAATTCCTTAACATACACACAGACAGACTAGGGTCAATTTGAAAGCAGCCAATTAACCTACTAGTATGTTTTTGGGGTGTGGGAGGAAACCGGAGCACCCGGAGGAAACCTACACAAACACGGGGAGAACATACAAACTCCACACAGATAAGGCCATGGTCGGGAATTGAACTCATCACCCCAGGGCTGTGAGGCAGAAATGCTAACCATTGAGCCAACATGCTGCCCATAATATGCATTCATTCGTTCATTCCTGTCCCACTGATTAACCACCTTGTTATAGCTATCCACATGTCCTAACGAATTTCATTAGCTTCTGTGACTCTTAAATGAAATATTCAGCTTTAGAACGAACTAACTAATTATTTGATTGTTTATTCCATCCGTTCATCGAAAAGATCATGACTCTATAAACCCTATGGAGATCGTGATCGTGAGTGCACGCACACTACATGATCAGAAGGTGATTGGAATGAGATTATTAAACAGTATGACCAACCAAATGAAACGACAATCAACAATGACAATTTGAAACAACTGTCGTTCATCGTGTAAGTATACACACTAATGCGATACGTGGCCGAGCGGTCGTTTATCGGGTGACTGGCCCAATAATCGGCTGAAAAACCTCCAGTGTATATCTAACCTAACACATTCTTAAAAAATCCAGAATAGAGTATTTGGAAATATCACGATCTTCTACTTACAATGCCCCAAAGAGAATTCATAATACAATGTTTTCTTTAGCTTTCTGGACACCATTGATAATTCTGCTATGAGACTTCCTCAAATTTAAGCAAATTTACAATGACAAATAGTAGGGCCCTAGCAGGTTAAACTCAAGTACACTGTTGAAGCCTGGATGCTTGATCATCTGTCATGAGCCAGAAGTGTAAGTAAGGAAACTACTTAGTTACATAGGCAGATAAGAGACATTTGTTTACATTTCAACCTTAACTTCTTTGTCTTAATACTAACCTTCAGGTTAACCTAGTACTCTTAATTCTTACATCTACATAAAATAAGGGGAAATCCGAAATTTGAAACTGCTCCCACTGCAGGGTTCCCAGAAGTGAGGGAAGTCCAGCAATATCGAAATGCATTCCAGAGGCCCCCACTCTGCTCTTCTGAGCATGTTTGGGACTTGGAGCATGAACAGTAAAGCCTCAAGCAGTATAACATAAGCTTCCCCCCATGAATGATTAGAAGAGTGGAGCCAGGGCCTCCGGTGTAGTGGACCTGCTTCACAATGCATACAACAGCCTCCGTGCATGCTCAAAAGAGCAGATCCAGAGCCTCTGGTGAAGTGGACTGGAATCAACAAGCACTGCCACAAATGTTGCTATGGGGCCCTGTAATGCTGTGTTAAACCCCTATTGTAGACATAGTTCAAATTCTAAAACTAACCTGAATCTTGACAGAGCTCGGATATTGACTTCTCAAATGCTAGAAATGTAATAAATCTACATACACCAGAGGAAATGATAAAAAAAAATAAACAATATGAACAGTACAATTTTTACTATTAGCAGTGCAATTTACATATCCAGTAATGAGCTACAGTATATTAGTTTGTGTACAAACAATTTTTTACAAATAAAAATTACATATAAATCCCCTAGTGAAATAAACCACTATTATGTGGGTAATTGGTAAGAAAATTATGTCTTATATTATAACACAATCCCTGCAGTCACAGCTCATAATCTTTATTAGTTGTTAATTGATCTACATCTTTAAGATTTAATACCCATTTAACCATACACATTAGGAATGTCTGTCGATTAGCATGATCATGGCAGAATGGATTGTCATTGTTATGCACTGAGAAAGACCATATTAGTGATATGATTCATTGCAATTTGCTCATTTTTATCAAATAGCCAAATGTCTTTATGTTTATTCTTCAGAACTTGCATTAAGCTAAATTCTAATGCAAATTAGTTTAACCCTTTCATATTAGAGGATGTTTTGCACCTCCATGACCTGAACAGTGTTAATTGTTAATTCCCATAGATTGTAAACTTGCGAGCAGGGCCTTCTCTCCTCTTTGTCTGTTTTACCCAGTTTGTTTATTAGTTTATTATGTCTGTCCCCAATTGTAAAGCGCTACGGAATATGTTGGCGCTATATAAATAAATGATGATGATGATGATGATGATGATGAATTGTGGTTTGTTACTACAGGTTCACCAATAGTGAACCATATTTATTATTAGTCCTATCAGGGGAATTTGATGATTTATTTGTGGGGATAGATTTAGCTTGTTTTTAGCGTATAATGGAATAACCCCATTTAAAGTGCATTATGTAGGTAAAGGCAGGCAGAAATAGAAAAAAACAATTCTCCATATAGTTACCTTTATACAACTACTGCAACCCAATAAATATATTTCGATCTCTTGAGAATACTGATGTGAATGAGTTCTCTGTGAAGCGCTGCGGAATCAGTGGCGCTATATAAATAAATGTTGATGATGATGATGATGATGATGATGAATATGGATACATGTGGCATAAACCAGAGTCCTGTCCACGATTGTCTCTGACTTGACAGTATTTAACACTTCTAAGAGGAGGCTCTTTAAGGATTTGATGTTGGTTATCTGCAATCTGTGCCCCACCATTGGGCAGACGAGCTAGACATCAGAGGTCGTGGGCTTCTTCAGCCACTTTCCTTCACTAAAATCTTCAATGCAGGCACAGAATGGACCTGGGCAAGGTTAGCTTGGGCTGAGTGCCAGCTACTGAGGTGTCTGACTGCACTGTGGTGTCTACCGCTCTGTGTGATAATGACACACTTAGCAGTAAACCCGCTAGCAGAATGGACAGATCCTCTCATGCGGTAAACTGCCGATGCATGCAGCCTGTTCTTGGTGCCTTTGCCAGCCTTGCAGGATTAGTGGATTATGCTCCCCCCTCCCAGCCTCAGATAATACCTGAAAAGAAGAATAATGACAAAACTAGGCGTTGTTAAATAAATGTTTCAAAATACCTGTGAAAAGATAACTTGGGCAACCACAGTAATGTTTACACAGCTAGGTAGCAAATAGGAATTACAATTCACAGATTTGAACCAACCAAGACAGAGCAAGGTGCCAATTTGCTTGCATTGGGCAAAGTGATTTCTACATTTTAAGACCGAATTCAGTCACATGGAAACAATGGAAACAAATAGAACATCAGGAGGTTTCATATTCATTTGCTCTCATTTGCTGACCACAAGAGGAAGGGAATGGTTATTGGTCATGTATCACATAGTCAAACGTACAAAAATCTTGGTTTATTCTCTGTTCTGTTTTGCTTTAATAAAAGTCCCACCCACCATTTATTCTCACTGAATTGGGTGGTAAATGGCATGAGAATTCTATTTAAATTGCATACAAATATAAGGCAGTTTATGTGCTGTTCATTATAACTCATATCAATGTAAGGTAGGTGAAGTGCACATTGTGTTAATAGGACTTATAAATGAGCAGCAAACACTGACTGATACTGGACTCAGTATCAGTCACATTCATCTCTCCAGAGGCCTCCATGATGATGCTGTCCCAAAAATGGGATATGTTATAATGTGAATTTGGGGTTCTGGAGAGAGTTTTTTTTCATATTGTGTAGCAGTATGCCTCACACTTTCTGTAGGAGGGAGCATTTAGTGACCAAATCTATGTGCATTACATAATCTTGTAACAGTAGTAATTACTTCTTGTTAGTTTTCTGATTTTTGGAACTGTCTGGATAGCATGTCTCCGGATAGAAGAACCTGTTTTTGTATTAGATTAGCACTTGGGTATCAAGTAAAAGTACTGTTGCTTTATTAATCTTTTGCTTAGCAGCACAATGTAGACTCATTCTGCGACCAAAATTTTAAACATTATATAATTGTATTTTTCCTTAAAACGCTGTATAGGAGCAACGATGACCCCAAAATCCATAATGATACTTCCTTTCACTGCACAGCGGTAAATGAGCTAAACAATGCTGCTATCATCAAATCTTCTTTATTCTTTATTTCAATGATAGCGACAACTAACACAAACCTATGTTTTTAAGAAAAATAATACAATTTAACAAATACATAATCCATGGTAAAATATCTAAAACATTTGGGAATATGTTTAATGTAATTATTGGTCTTTAAAATCCACAATTGATTTTTGGTGGTTTGAAAAGTTCCTACGCCTAATTGTTTCTCTTTTCAGAGTTCACCATATAATTACATGGACATTATTTTAGTCACTGCAAATGTCAAATTGTCTAAATCTATCTAAATGCTACATATTGAAAATAGTTGTAATATAAATTGTGTTATCTGGTACTAAAATTTGCTTTTTCCTTGTAACTTGTGACTGCCACCTTAAAACAATCAAAGAGAGATATTTCACTTAAGCACAGCAGAGTATTATTTTTATGGACATATGCAACTTATTTCATATATAAACCTTTCCATACTACTACCTAATTGGTCTCATTTACCCATATGTTTTTGATCTCCGTCCAACAGTAAGGGGGAAGTAAGATGTCAAGCTGTTTATTTCATCACTAATATGTTATCTTATAATAAAGAGTTACCATAACTGAATCTGTCATGCATAGCAATCTGGGGAATGTTATTGCTGGCAGACCCTTCTTTTTAAACTAACTGTATTTCTATGCTTTTCTGCAATAGAAATGTAACATGTACTTTCTAGTTTGCTTCTGAACAATTGCAAAAGTGACTTTCACTGTTTTTGTTTCGTGTGAACTGCACAGATGGCTACTATTGTGAAGCTGTAGATCCATGAGGTCCAGGTACTACTGACTCCCCAGATGGTGCTTATAATGACATGCACACAGATTGCAGAAATATGAGTAGTGGAATGTATTCTTACAGGGAATTTTCACCAACAGTTTAGAGGGTAATGTACTACTATGTTGGAAGCTAATGAAAATGCAGAAATGTAATTTCAATATTGTAAATGCCTGCATCTGTCAAGCACATGTGTAAAGTAAAAATGCTCAGGCTCGGTTCCCCGAGAACCGAACACCCGAACTCAGCAGATCTGAGTGCCTCATAATTGAAAATGAGGCAAAACATCATCGTTCAGTTATCGAATCTCGGATCTCACTAGTTTTGGATCCTATAAGTACCGCCCTCCATGGTGATTCAGCGCCATTTTACATATTGACAAAGAGGGGTAGCACAGTTCTTGGCAGTCTCTAGTGCAGTTGGGAGTCATAGGTAGAAAAGAAAGAGGAGGGGTAGCAGTGTTCTTCAAAGTCTCCAGTGACATTCAGGAGAGCTCCATTGCTCCATTGCTAATTGTCATTGCTGAAATAGAAATAATATGTCTGGCAGGCTTGGTCTTCTAAATCTGCAGTCACATTGTACTGTGTTGTAAAGGTAAAATACAAAAAGGAGAGCTCCATTGCTAATTGTCATTGCTGAAATAGAAATAAAAGGGCTAGCAGGCTTGGTCTTCTAAATCTACAGTCACATTGTACTTTGTTATATAGCTAAAACACATAGAGGAGAGCTCCATTGCTCCATTGCTAATTGTCATTGCTGAAATAGAAATAATAGGGCTGGCAGGCTTGGTCTTCTAAATCTGCAGTTACATTTTACTGTACCATAGCTCACTCAGAAACAGGAGAGGTGGCAGGGTCCAGTGCTGAAACAGAAATTGTAATAATAGGACTGTCAGTGTTCTTAACAGTCTCCAGTGACATTCTACTGTATTATTATAGCTAAAACAGAAACAGGAGATGTGCCAATCTACAGTCTACGTGCCATTGCTCATTGTCAGTGCTGAAAGAGAAATTATAGGGCTGGCAATGTTCTTAGAAGTCTCCAGTCACATTGTACTGTGTTATTATAGCTCACACAGAAAAAGGAGAGGTGGTAGTGTTTAGTGTTGAAAGAGAAATAATAGGGCTGGCAGTTTTCTTTAAACTCTCCAGTCCCATTGTACTGTGTAATAAAAATGAATTCACATCAGACCATAGATAACCAGGAGCACCAAGCAGCTGCTAGCACCAGTCATGATGATAGTAAACGTCATCTGCTAAAACCTATGTTAAAGTGCATAGTGTTTTTTAAGTCAGGGAAACAAAAATGTAAAAAACACCTTTTACCTTGGTAAAGAATAAAAGACCTGTAATCCAGGCAAAGTTGACTGCAGAAAAAAATAAAATTGCCATCATGCCATTCTACACACGCAGTGGCAAGGAAAGAGTCAGGCCTTCATCGACTTTATCTATGAGTGCCAGTTCTGCAACTGTCAGTAAGGCATATTCTTGTAAGGTCAGTCATGACCATGCAAAACCTTGTCATTCTGACTCAAAAGGTGGTGCCCAAATACTTTTATGTGTAAAAGCTGAGCTGGAAGAAAACAGTAAGGCATCAGAATAAACGTAATGTTCACATTCAGATATGGCACAGATCCCTGATGAGAGTCTATCCATGAGTGCTATGTGTAAGCCTGACCTTTCTGATACTGTCGTCATAAAGAAGCCTCCTTTCAGCACTTCTGCAGATATGTGGATGAGCAACCCAAGTGTAGCCGGTGATACACAAATTGAGGATGCCACTTTGGAATTGCAGCAGGATGAGGGGGATATTTGCTTAACTGACGTTGGCGATAATGAGGATGTTGATGATGATGATAGCTCATACAGAAAGAGGAGGGGTGACATTGTTCTTGTCACTCTTCAGTCTCAGTCATGATGATACTAGTCCCTCTACATAATGTGCTAAAGTTTATGTTCAAATGCATAGTGATTTTAAGTCAGGGAAACAAAAATGTAAATAAAAAGCTTGTACCTTTGTAAAGAAAAAACACCTCACTAATAAAGGTGAATGTTTACTGTAGAAAAACTTAAAATTGCCAACATTCCATTCTGCCCAAAATATTGCCAAGCATACCAGCATCAGCTAGCTCCCTTCTCCCAGCTAGATCTCAGCATCTGCAAACTACACTCTCATCATATTCACCGTCTTCAGTGTGTACATCATCCTTAAACAATACTAATATATCCCGGCTGTAATTGCCGGTATTGGTCTTTCTCATGGAATTTGCAGTTAATTTTACGGAAGAGCTGTCACGATTTTTGGGCAATTCTTTTAGATCAGACCAAATGTCAAAATGTTGTGCAGACTCATCTGCATCACCACTGGGTGTTTTGGGAAAGCTAAGTTTTTTCCTAGCAGCAATTTCTAGAGAAACTGAAGGAGGAGACGTCATTGTGTCATGTACCACTTGAGTTATCAGCTTGTTGACCAGGAGCTCATTGCATCTCTTAGATCTGGGTCAGTTGGAAAGAAAGAAAAGCCATAACTCTTAAACCTAGGAACATGTCATTATTTAAAAAGATATGTACCACCAAGTTGATTGTGTGAGCAAAACAGGGAATGTGATGGAATTCCCCCTACTGTAATGCTCTAACAATATTGGTGGCTTTATCAGAAATCACATATCCTCGGGAGAGTCCAAGCAGGATAACCCATGTTGCAATGACATCCCTTAGTTTTTCGAACAGGTTGTCAGCGGTATTACCTCTGACCTGCGCCTTGTCTCGGCTCTGATAACCACCTTCAAGATTTCTCCCATGCTGCTCCCCACTTATGGAATTCCCTACCACACTCAATCAGTCTTTCCCACAGTCTTCAAATCTTTAGATGCTCTTTGAAAACCCATCTCTTTTTTAGAGGTGACCTTATCCTTGATAACACTTTTCACACTAATGCACCCTCACACCTATCCCAATGTCAATTCTGAGCCACAATTGCTCCTCTTGTTTCAGCTGTGCCCTCTTCCCTTTAGAATGTAAGCTCTCTAATGAGCAGGGTCCTCCACACCCTTTGTTTTCATGACTCCATTCATTTTGTCTGCCTTGTCTGTTCTTGTTTTACGTATGTCTTGTTTTATATATGTCCTTGTCTTCCCTACTGTACAACGCTATGGAGCACTGTGGTGCCTTACAAATCTACGATAATAATAATAATAATAATAATAATATGCCTCTTAGTGAAGCAGATGATACACAGAGTAGCCAGCCTCTGAAAAATGCGACATTCTTGGGTACATGCTGCTGCTGTCCCTCCTGGTGAAGGCGAATCACCAACCCAGTGGGCTGTCACAAGCAAATAATCCTTAGTTTGCCAAGTTCTGCTTGTCCACATATATGTGGTTAAGTGTACAGTAGGTAGAATGGCATTTTGTAGCCCAATAATTACATTTTTACGAATGTTCTGGTAGTGGTGAGAAATAGCTTTTCTAGTAAAATGGTGTTTTGATGGAATTTGGTAACAAGGACAGAAGACCTCAAGTAACTGTTTAAAACCAGAGCATTAATAGTGGATATTGGACGTAGATCTAATACGAGCACAATTGCCATGGCGTGACCCGCTTTGCCACTGAGTGACAGCTTTCATACTTGCTTCTTCTTGCAAAGGACTGCTTAACAGTCAATTGTTGTAAACTACTAGTAGTCTTCTTCTTGTTCTGCTTCTGGGTTGAAGATCCACCCCCAGCAACAGGAGCAGCAGCAGTGGGCCTAATGCTCAAGGATTCTTTTGAGGAGTCCTGGATAGTGGAGGAGTCATCTCGCCTTAGAAACTTGAATGCAGGACTCTTTTGAGGATATTGATGATGATGAAGATGTTGGGGGTGTAGAGTGCAGGTGCTGGGATCTAGCTGAGAGAAGGGAGGTAGTTGATGCTGGACTGCTTGTTGTTATTTCTTAGCATAAGTTTCTGATTTTCACAAAAGCTTTCCATGAACTTGCTTCAAATGGCGTAGCATGGATGAGGTTCCTAGATGGTTATGGTCCCTACCTCTACTGATTGTGGCTTTTCAATGCTACAAATGGCTAACTAATGACAACTGTTGTCAGTATTTGGGTAAAAATAATTCCACACATAAGAGGTACATTTTTTGTTCTTATGCCCGTACAGGACAATGGCCTTCTTCTTATCACTGGCAAGAACTGCTGCAGTCTTTGCTTGAAATTGTATGAAAATAATATTATGACCCGTGAGGTGGTGAAATTTGACTGCAAATGACCTCAAATTAGTGTTATTGACGTTAATAATAATGTAGGGGGGGGGAAAGCAAAATTATGTGATTTTAGCACAAAAAAATAGGGATTTTAGAAAAAAAAATAGGGATCCAAAACAAAAACACGCAATGCTGGTTTTGCCACAACCAAATTAATCCAGATCCAAAACCAAAACCAAAAAAAGAACACGCAAGGTTCCACAGTAGCATCAAGCATTATGTTTCCATGTGATATGCAGGTAATGATCTTTGCTCATCTTTTGCTTGCACTTCATAGAGTTGCAAGCAAAAATGAGCAATGTTAGGTCTTAGCAAACCCACAGACTGGTTAATAGCACACATATGCCAGTCCTCCAAACTACTCATTGCTCGAGCCTGGAAACAACCCACTTCTCCCTCAAAAGCTGAGATGCTCAACTGCATATGGTACATCTCTTCCACGGAATATATTACTGCTCGTTTAAACAATATAGTACCTAAGTATCAAGCAGTGTGGACTCCCTGGTTCCACACACACCACTCTCCAATCCCTGGGAATGCTTGGTTAAGATACTCCCCCCCCCTCCATATCCTCCTATCTCTTCCTTCACCCTCCCCTCCCCCTTACTCCTCAATCCAAGGCACTTTCTTACAAAAATGTAAAACCCTGTTTCAATCTGCCATTTCATCATCTTCACTACACACTTATTTGTCCAATTTGTAGCTGTAATTAAAAAAAAAGATATGCAACTGTCACTGTATTATTATATACTGTTTACCTGTCAAACTGCTTTACCTGTATTTTGTTATTGGACTGTCTGACTGCCATTTATGTATTGTGTTTTGTTTTTCAGTCCTTTTATGGTTTGAAAAAAAAGAGCAATGTTACCATTATCGTAGCTACCATTTTTTTTGCTCTTAAATATAATGCATAAGGCTACTATGGTACCTTGTGGCTAATTGAATGGGACCATAAAAATGAATCTTCTTCCAACTCTGTTGCTATATAAGATGTGTGCTATCTGACAGTAGACCATAAGAGGTACCTCCTTCCCTCTGATGCTGAACACTGTGGTCCTCATGCATCAACTAGAGATGGAGGTATTATCTTGTAATTTCACCTGCAGTCACTCTAAGAATGAAGTGGACTCAACAATATATGCAGGCACCAAGATGCTATCCCTTAAATTATGCTGCCTGGGTTGTGATTCTTTTCTCACCTTATGGTTTGGCACTGTCCCTATCTGAGAAAGGGCACTAACCCAGTTACTGTTATTTAACCACACTATAAGGTAACTAATAAGGAGGTGATATCATGCCTACCCGGTGTTGAGGTTTGCCATAAAAATCACTCTAAGGCTGTTATTTCCCATATATATTTTTGTAATGTATGTATTAGGAAATAATTGTTAAATAATATTCAAGTTGTATACATTTCTCTAGCTTTTATCAAGATGACACTAATATTTAGCTTCCCTAAAGAAATGTTGTGTTTGTGTTCCTTTGTACCATAATCCCCTTTATCTCGTACCAAAATGCCTTCTAGGAACCATATTCGTAAGCAATACTTCTCTCACCAAAGGTTAGCTTAGGTCGGTGTGTCCTAGTCTTAATGTGTTCTGAATAGCACCTTAGAGAACTGCAGAGGCAGAGCTTACAGAAACAAAGTTAGTCATTGTCACGATCTGCCTGCAGCATACTGCTTTGCATGGCAGCTCCTAACCTGGACTATCAGACTTTACTATTTTGTGTTCATTTTGTGTCTTAGCAGCAGTACCTCTGCTCACCAGAGGTGCTGCTATTGTGCCTGTTGTACTCCTAGTACTTTAGGAGTTAACACTGTTCACTAATTATTCCATGCACCTGGGTGTGTTCTCATTTCCCTTTATATACCTGTCACTCCCAACACACATAGCTGGTTATTGATGTCATATCCTGTGGTTACACCCTGTGATTCTTCCTCCTGCATTGTTCCTCCTGCATTGTTCCTGTGATTCTACTGCATTAGAATCTCATCATTCATTCTGCTTATCTGTTTCATATGTGAACCTGGGACTTACCTGTGCATTTCCCTGTCTATGCTGCCTGGATTCTTCCCTCACCTTCCATTTACCTGCAACTGCTGAATATCTGGTATTTCTGCAAACTTATGATTTCATCACCTGTTTATATTTGCCAGCAATAAACATCGTTTGTTTCTTCACCTATTCATGGCTCTTTAGCTGTATTTCTATGTTGTATCGTGACAGTCATGGTTTATCACCCTTGCATATCAGTACTTTACTTGTACTTCTATATTAGTATAATGGGAGTGGATATTAGTGATTCTTTCCAATAAACTGAGACCACTTGGTTGGCAAAGTTGGCACTCCAACGTCCCAATTTTTTTTTACCATTGCCATGGTTCCCACAGTCCGGGGATACTGTGAAGATCCCCAGCCCTTTTACTTGTTATTGGCACTGGTAGTCTCTGAAAGGGGGCAATGCAGTTTTTGTTTTTTGTAGGCATGCCCTTTCGAGGCTTGAGCCTTTTGCTCACCAGCCTTGGTCTGGTTCACATTGTGACAGAGGGACTCCTCGCAGTCCATGTTATAGTAGTACCAGCCCAGCCTGTCTTGATTGGTGCTGGCTGCCACTTTGCTCTTTGTTCCCTTCATTTAATGAAAACCAATCCAGGCTTTATAGTGCTGGTGCAGGTTATGGATATTAGGGACGAGGGGCACACAATTTTGAAAAAAATAATTTATGTTTTTGGACACGCATTTGCCTCGTAAAAGGTGTATCTAAAGTTTCTTGTATCTCTAAATGGGATGTAGCTCAATAAAGGACATGCTGAACTTATATGTGCACTCCCTTATTGTTTGCTACTTGCATAGGAACATGCTTGATACACCTTTCCAGGTACAAGGGGTCTACAAGTGCAAAATATGTGTAATTCTAAATGAGGGTGCAAGTTTTTATGCATGCCCAATGCATCAAAATGCATTTTTACTTGACACAAATGAGCTTACATCCAACTCCAAATAAAGCCCTAAGTATTTGGCTCCACCTCTCTTTTTCTGTTTAGTGCTTTTCTCACTCTCATCATTACGTTAGGCCTGTCTCACAGCACTAGCTAAAACGATGTAGTGAAATGCTGTATATCACTCTATTGCCATGACAAGGTCCATAAAAATGTTTCCATAATAGTGGCTACTACAAACACATGGTGAGAAAAGTGTATAATTTGCTTAATTTTGTTTTCAAAAATGGCAATCCCTCTAAGTTATGGAATGATACATACAATTTTTTTTATTTATTTTTTTACCACACCTCATTATAGTACCCCTTGTTTAATTACATTATAAATACACTCAAAAGAAATACAGACTCAAAAGCAAATAGTCAAAATTTTAAAATATAGAAAAGTAAATATTTGTTTGTGGCTTAGTAATGGGAGCATTATGGAGCTAAATGATAAATTGATGGGGCTATTTTGTGGCATTAAGGGTTTACAGGGTGATATGATAGGAATTTGGTGGCATTTCGAAGCTATAAATTGACTTGATGGAGTTATATGGTGACAGAATGGTGCATTTAGTATATTGTGATGATAGAACTATAATACTATGTTATGGCTGCTATATTAGCCATGCAGATGTTTGTGATTGGCATTGAAACCAAAAAGTACTGGACATAAAGTTGTAAATGATGGACAACAGGGTTAATCAAAATAAATCCACCTGGTCTGTCTAAAAATTACTAAAATCCCCCTAAAATATATCTCATAATCACTATTAAACAGAAAGTCCTGCCACCATTAATATTTAGTTCATAAGATGACAATCTTAGGAAGTCTTCAGCAACTCATTACACTTAGTTACTCTTTTCCATAATCTGCCGCATGGAGAAAGCTAGAAGGTATGGACACTTTATCAGTAGAAGACTAATCCCCAAAATCTGTCAATTTCTAAAAACATTTAATTCTTTTTATAAAATTTTCCTTGGCTACCCTTGCCCTCTATGACATCACGGCAAGACATATACTGGTATGCTTTACACCCAATTTACCCATTTTTCCAAGAACAGTTCTAATAATGAGTTTTGAAAATATATTATAACTGTATTCTGGAACATAGCAGAGATATGACGTTAATGACAAATAACATGGTATGATTTTTCCACACATACATATGAAACATGATTACATTACATTGATTCCTTGGAGAGATACATTATCCCTTAAGGGCTTTTAAATGTCATTGACACATATTACCTGGCTAGTTCCATTGGTTGCCATTTCCGAGGTATGTCTATTAAATAATGAGACTGATTAAATAATTCACGTTTATTTATTGGTATTACAAATTTAATGTTTGTCCCCTTCAATATACTCCCCATTTGCATTAATACATCGCTGTAGTCTTGTTTTCCACTGGTCGAAGGCATGGAGCAAATAAATTTCATTCACTTGTTTCAACATATCTGCCGTTTTCTTCTCTACAGCATCAACTGACTTAAAATGTGTCCTTTTAAGCACTGATTTAACTTTTGGGAAAAGATAAAAATCGCAAGGTGCTAAATCGGCCGAATATGGAGGATGTTCAAGTGTAGTAATGTGTTTGTCGGTCAAAAACTGCTTCACAGAAAGTGCTGTGTGAGCAGGCGCATTGTACTGGTGAAGCGAGAAACCATTTTTCCACAGTTGCGACCGTTTCTTTCTGATTCTTACTCTCAGCTGTTGCAAAACTTTCTTATAATAATGCTGATTAACTGTTGTGCCTTCTGGAATCCATTCTTCCAAGATTACACCCTTGATATTTCGAAAAAAACAATGAGCTTTGCTTTGAATTTTGACTTGCTTAGACAAGCTTTTTTCATTCTTGGTGATGACGGTGTTTTCCAGTGCATTGACTGTCTTTTTGTATTTTGGTTTTCATCGTACTGGAAGATCCATGTCTCATCACAAGTGATTACTTTATGAAACAGGTTTGGATCTGTGTCAAGTTGCTGCAGAATGTCAACACAACATTCCTTGCAACGTTCTTTTTGCTCTGGTGTGAAAACCCTTGGGACCATCTTTGCACAAACTTTCCTCATGTTAAGATCCTCACGCAAAATTTTCCATATCGTGTCTTTGTCAATGTTCATGGATTCAGCTATCATTCGAACATTGAGTCGGCGGTCTTTTCGAACAATCTGACTGATTTTTTTCTACATTTTCTTTGGTTCTTGAAGTGCAAGGTCGTCCAGGGTGTTCATCATCTTCGACATTCTCACGTCCCTCGCTAAATCTTGTGTGCCACTCAAACACACGCGCATGAGACAGGCAGTCATTCCGATTGGACGTAGTAAGCATTTGAAAACATTCTGTTGGTGTTTTGTGCAACTTTACTAAAAATTTCAAATTGACACGTTGTTCAACTTTTAAACTTAGAATTTTTTCGGCACTCTACAGAAATCACAACCAAGCTAAATGCGACTCACAATCAACTGAACGTCATAGAGTGTTGAAGCCTATCTTGCAGGTTCAGACAGGTTCACGGTTAATATGTATGCAGTTTTAACCAGTTCTGACTGCTTTGCTTACTAGGTGGAATCACAGTCTCGTTATTTAATAGACATACCTCGTATATAGAGGTTTTCTCAAACATGGATTATGGAAAGTCTTTGACATATTGTTTATTATAAGGATTATACACTGAACTTGGAGTGCACCAATATGGTCCTTTCTAGGCAAAGGAATTTTACCAAGCTATTATAGTACATAGAATTCTTAACTGGACGATAAAAAGGGTTGATTGTAAGAACATGTATTTTGGAGTAAACAATCAGGCAAAGTAACAGAAAACAGGGCCCTGGAGCTTACACAAATTTGTGATTTGCTGGAAACCATTTATCTAAAGTACGTTCACATTTTAGGATAGACCTTTACAAATGCATATTTATTTGTCTAATTGTCCTGATTAGGCTATAAGCATTCAACTTAATAGAACAATAAATATATATTTGTGTCATAACGCACATCCAAATATTTCCTTTTTCCCTGTGTCATGCACGCTTAGCAGTCTGCTTTGCATTGTGTACATAATTCAACCCTTGTATTGAGGAATTTTTACCACTGTAGAAAAAAAATCAGCTACATAGGTCAACATTTAGTTATGCAGCACTGCATTAAGACTATCAGCCTGATTCTTCAAAGCACATATCAGGTGATTTTGTGCGTACAGAATGCAAAGTCACTCTGTGCATGCCTGGAACCGAAACATACGCCAGTGAATGCAGCAACATCCGCAACATCTTTGAGCGTAAATGACATCTACGTCAGTCTACGATTTTGGGGAGGGAACAAGGTGGAGGTGGGGACAGGGTCTGGCTGGCAGACTTTAGCCCGGGGGGCAAGCACACAACACTGGCCCATAAGTAGCAGCTCATCCTTAAAGGGTAGTTTTCGGTACAATATATTTGTCAATAGGCTATTTAGTGTTGCTTAACCCAGCGATAATTTATTATTATAATTGATAAATCTTAAATAAAAATAAATAATACAGCAAAAAACAAATCTCACTTTATATTGCATCTTATTTTATATGTTCCTTATCCATACAGCCCTTTTTTTTTATTTATTTACATATCTGTCTGATTATAATGAGATTTATCAAAATGCAAAAGGCATGCTTGCTTTAAAACCCTGATGTTTTTGCCAGTAAAGAGCTTGTTCACTAGTAGGGTTATTATTTATTTTACTGTTAACCTAAACAAATAATATGAGGGGTGGTAAAGGGTGGAGGAGCAGAGCACTAGGTGTCAATCTGACACCCTGACCCAGAGCTAGAATAAGGCTCTGGGATACTTTAGACAGGAGGACCCCTATGATGTAACATGGTTATCATTTTAGACACATTTTAGACAAATACACAGGCAATACTGTGTGCACCACTGTTAGGTGCATGCAGTTCTACCTTCACGAACAGCACAATGTGACGCTGGACATACCTTACAACTGTCCTTGTTGTCGGACCAAATCCTGACTAAGCAAGAAAGTCAGCTCGGTATATCTCCAATGAAGAAAGAAAATAATGCCTACAGGGCAGTGCTCAGGCACCTGTGGCTCCAGTTCCGCCGTAGACACACAATTGTACAGCACAGAGGCACTGGATAGACCTGAAGAGGAGGCAACTACAGCTTCTGCAGGAGCTCAGGGGTGAAATTGCTAGGTGTAATCTCTTAATCGTACTTTTTAACTTTAAAAATAAAATTACAGTTATATCTTATAAAATTACAAAGCTACAGTATATATATGGCTTGTAATAACCTTAACTGGACAAAGTACAAGGTATGCTATGTAATAGCGATGTTTCAAGGTTCAGTATTTGATTAATCTAAACCTCCCAGGTCAAATCCATATGAACGTGGTGTAGAGGTGTGTTTATTAGACAAATGGTGGTCCCTGTGTGTTATGTTTTTTTTTCACATTGCAACTGACATATTATCTGGATGCCTCTATATATGTGTGATAAGTGATAAGCTTTGGAAAATAAACAAATTTGTCATATTTATTCCAACAGAACACCTGCGCCTACACCAAGACCGCTGCCTACAGCAGCAACATCTGGAGGCGAGGGAGGAGGCCCAGCAGCAGGTGGCCCAGGAGGATGAGGTGGCCAAAGAGAAGGAGGAGGCCCAGGAAGAGTAGGAAGCCCAGGAGGTGGATGCTGAAGATCTTGGGTATTCCCTCCTTCTTTTTGCTGCAGCAATTGAGAAGTCAACAGCCACAGGTGTTTGCTGAAGAAAGTATGTATCTTGATACCAGCATAAAAGTGTTGCCCTCAGAAAGCTTTTCTTTCACAAATTTGATTTAGCTTTAACCAAGTAAATGTTTGCCATTCCACTGGGGTCTGACATCATGGGCTTAATAAGTGTTTGTTGTCAGGCACCTCCCTCCCCACCCAATATATATCTGCATGTGGCTCCAAAAAGTAGTAGTCCTCTGGCTACTACTGTGCAGCATAACATGAACCTTTGCAGACACTTTACTTTAATGTACCACTTCTGAAGTCTTGGAAAATGTGTGAACAGAGTACACCCACAGAACTAAGATACGTTTTAAAAAAGATTTTAATTCTAACAACAACAACAAAAAAGTATTTTTTTCCCCAGCTAATGAAGAAATCCCCCAAGTTATAAGCCCCCCAACCCCAGTTTCCAGAACCCCAGACCCAGTTATTCCACCATTAGAAATGCCTAAAAAAAATTGTCGTAGTGACTAATTTATAAACATTTCCTAGTTTCATATTTTTGAAAAAAAATCTTATATTAAAAAGTAATATTATTTAGAAAATTGATGTATGTGTTTCTTTTTTTTAAAGAGGAATGTGTAGATAGGTAAATTAGTACCATAATGAAGGGACATTTTGAACATAATAGAATATGTGAACTACATTAGTCCCTTTTGAGTTGGTATTCACTACAACACATTTGCAAATAAAATGAAGAATGTGATGAGGGTAGCAGGGATAATAAGTATATTAACTATTAATGTGATAAACGAGGTACAGTTTGTGTGGGTGATAGTCATTTCCCTTTCTCACAAAGTATATAGCAGCAGAGTCATTATTATATTATCATTTGGGATGCAGCCACAAAGTTTACAGAAATCATTTAATTTATTCAGACAATACAGTATAAATTAAATACACAAGTAAATGTTTAAAAAAAGAAAGCGTATCCCCCCAACAGCTTAAACAACCCTAGTGCTGCCAGCTCATTCTGTTTCTAGCAAAATCAGAGGCCAAAAAGCATGGGGACCCCTAATTTTACCGGTACCAGCACTAGGCTTTGCCAGTCGGGCTGGTGGTCCTATAGCAGGGGAACCCGCAGCGTGGGGTGCCCTGTCATAATGACAACCAACCCCAGGCTGGAGTTTTGTTCAGTAGTTAGTACAAAAGAGTCCCCTATAGACGAACGGAATTAAATAGTGACAGTGTTGCATTCGGGTTTGCACTTACCTGAAGGAGTTAATGTGGGACTTAGATCTGGCCAATGATGTTGAGGGGGGGTTTTGTGGCTTTGTATAGGCGATGCACTTCCTGGTCTGAGTCACTCGGCTGGCAAAATCCCGCCCACCCACGCCATTTTTTAAGTAAGCTTTAAGGGTTAAAGGTGGTTTGTCTGAAAGCTGGTTATGTAGGGTTAGAGTTTTGGTGTTGGAGGAAGGCACTGCGATCAGCAGCTGATATATACGGCTCTATCGTGATTGGTCGCAGGTATCTGTCCCCTTACAAGGCAATCGGTTACTCTTGTCCCTTCCGTGGGGAGGGGCCTCACCCGGCTAAGTGAGGGAGGGGGAGTGAGTAGTGAGGTGAGTGCAGTTTACGCTGATGCCAGGTTAGGGCCGGCCAAGCAGTGGGGTTATGAGAGAAGTGGGTGGACTTAAGGCTACATTGTCATGTCCACACTTGGTTGGGTATCGCTGGAGCTGATCTTCAGTGCCCTTTCTCCGCCACCAGGTTTAATTAGGTTGTAATAAAAATATTTTTAGTGCCACTTTACTCAAGTCTCCGTTTCTTTATGTTATATAAGTTGGATATGTCATTAAAGGTATGGTGTAGAACGCCACCTTTTTGCAGATTATTCACACATTTGTAACAGGGTTGATACCCCAGAAAGGATAAAACAAATGCATAATGATTTAGAGAAAATACAGCAATGCACACACAAAAAAGGAAGACTAAATGTACCTACTGGTTCTTTTCTGCTGTCAAATTCTAATTTATATGTTTCTGTCTTTAATCTCAAAATGTATTTATAGTTCATAATCTTATAGAATCATGTTTCTATGTGTGTAATGTTTATTGTTCCAAATCAATGTAAGGTTACACCTATCATTGCATAGTACATGCTATTATATAATGCACTTTTTATTTTTGTGAATCTTGTGGTGGAGTTCTATATAGAATTTATCCACTGTTTATTATCCATTCATTTCCACATTTTTGGGTGGAACTTGTGGCTGTACTTTTTGATTACAGTCAATAGACTCCACAAGCAGCATTGAACATGCATTCAGACAATACACTAGAACATGGACAGCAAAGTGTTTTATAATTCTGTTTAATGGTCAACATTAATATCCCAGCGGCTCATAAATAGGTGGCAGTAGTATAAGATAATTCAGGTATACTTCTACTATTTTCTATTGCAGAATTATTCTTCATCCTCTTTTTCAAATAAAAGTCTGCATCATTCCCATCAAAATAGCTTTTTTTATTATTAATAGATTTTCTCTTTTCCCGGGAAGGAGTTTTGGTGGCAGTTTGCTGAATTTCATTATTACGTTCATTACCACTGACAAGAAGTTGTTGTGAACACACTGAAGCATTTTTTTCTGATATATATCCTTTTCTTGCTGCATGAATGACTGAAGAGTCTGTGTAAGCATTTCTACGCAATGCACAAATATTGACTCACTTTCAGATGCAACAAAACATTTGGCCATTTTCTGCTTGTAGGTTTGTCAGAAATATACCAAAGAGATCACAATAAACTGTCTGTTTATTTCTACACCTAGGTAAGTAATCGCAGTAATGACAAGTACAGGATAAAATTGTGTTTTGCCCAATGGCACTAGTGATATGCAGAGAAATGCATCAGTCAGTGTATTGTAACAAGGGAGTAAAATGTGTAAAAAAGAAAAGAAAAGGAAAGCTAAAACAGTACAGCTATGTAGGAAGTGCGATGTACAATAAGAATATGGGCAGTCATAGTAACAAAGAGCATCCACAAATGGTTTCCCTATTGCAATCCAGGGATGTTAAATGTTCAATGTGCTGTAAGCTCCTTTTATAAAGTTATAGACATGTGACATTTGCTGATGCTTGCTGATTGGCTTCTTTATGTTACATACACTGTGATTGGTCTGATTCTCCTCTGGGCATTAATTGCTGAATATTTGGAGACTCGAGAAGAGAATGATTCGCCAATGGCAAGTCTCTAAAATGCAATTTGACCATTTCTACTTATCTCTAATAAAGAGAGGCAAATGCACAGTATTAGGTTAAAATAAAATATAGCATTTAAAAAAATATTTTCTGTTTATTGTTGCCTGGACCTATTTATTTTATTATTCTGTGGTACATGAATTGTATTTATTGTATCACCAATTAGTTGTTTTTTCATAGAAACATGTAGAAATTGATCATTAATAACAATCAAATGTTCTCATCTTAAACAACAATTGAATGTGTTGGGTAAAAATAATTTCATGATATTGCATTCAGTTGTGCACTATGTTTGATTACATGTTTCTGAATTTATTACAATGCCAGCTATGTTCAAGCTGTGGAACATGATCTAAACAATTTTCCGAGCTTTTTTACTCTGCTCAGTTAGAATGTGAAAGTGTGGAACTGCAATTCAGCATAAAAATGAAGCAAGTGTCTTTTAGATCATTAGATTTGATATGTGACCCACAAGTCAAAGTTCACTTACCATCTTTGGTTCAGTGACCCGATAGCACCTCTTACTGATTATGCTGAATATGAAACTTTGTGTTACGAATCATTTATTATTGTCAGTTACTTAGTTTTCTATAATTGTTGTTGTGTTTTGCAGTTATTTGCTTTTTGACATTACAAATAGATATTACAAATAGATATTTGGGAATTACCCAAGCAATCCATAGATTTTGCTTATTCATACAACATTAGAATTTGCCTTTGATCCATTTAAACTTGCTGCATAAACATACTGTAGATTTGTAAAGCATTATGGACTTTCGAGTTGACATTTGTGCTATAACTTATTATTTTGCAGTTCTGCACTATGTAAAGGAGCTTTGCTTGTTTGATAAATTGAATACCAATTAACCTGCCTTGAGAAAAAACGGGCTCACACTGGCCAATCCTGTCCAAAATGGCCACACACATGAGTGATCAAATCTGGTATTCAGGCCAGGCAGCCAGATCACTTCCAGACCAAATGGGGTTTATTAGTTCAGACTGCACATGCAGGGCAAGAGCGGTCATCATTGGACTTATTTAGGAGCATGCTTGATAATGCACTGCATTACTATGATCAGACTCTATGGGCACCAAGCTTGTTTTTGGGCTGCATATGAGGAGATTTTGCTGGTGTTATTGAAGTGTACTTGGCAGTTTAAGTCTCTAAGGATTGCCCTACAGAAGGATATTTTGCCAGGCGGTATACCCAATCAACCCCTCCACGTATTGAGCTCCACCAACCACCACAGGGAGCTGGGAACAAATACATGGTTTTCCTCTACAGGAAGCTTTAATTATTCAATAAGGTAGATTAAAAATGTGACATTAACTCCTACAAAGAAAAATGCCAATTTAGGAGCAAAATTAGGATATATGTTGTGTCATGTACAAATATCATGACTTTATTTTTGCTTATCACAGTGTGGAAACATATATTCCACCTTTATCACACTATGACAAAACAGGCCATACGTCAAACACACTTAAACTCATGTGTTTGTGTGAGTGTCATGCACTTACCCATTCAGGATTAAGTCTCCCGTATACCCAGCCAATAAGATCCACAAGGAGGGTCCTAAGCTTCTCTATACATTTTCCTCCCAGTGCATGCTGGGTCTCGTTGTTTCCTGCACTGAATACCTCCCTCCCAGCCTGCTAATATAATACTTGTATTGCATTGTTGTATTGCTAACCAGTTTTCTTTCCCTATCACATAAGTGGCACAGTAGGCGGTAGAGCAGTCAGCGACTAATTCATACGGTGCTACCACTGATTGGCTGCAGGTCACTGCCACTTTCAAAGCAACCTGACTCTTGGTCCTTTTGTGTGGAGGATCCTGTGATCTGCTTTGTGTGGGCATGTTATTGTGAGTCCAGAACGAGTGTTGTTTCTCTGACGCCAGATTTATCACCAGCCAGTCGTAAAGGATTATATCCTGGGACTAGTGTTGTAATGCCAATCTGACTTTCTACTGTTTGGTTTTGCTATTAGTTGTTAGCTGGCTCACATTGCTTCACCACCACCATTATTTTTCTGTTTAAATAAAACTAGGACCTTTTGCCAAATTTAAACTTGTGTCTGTGTGGTTATTTTATGCTCGCAAATACAGCAACAGAAATCTAAACATACTAAGGATGTTTGAGTGCATGAAAGGGAGGTATCAACCCTATGCAGTTTATACATATATCATCACTCTCTTAAAGAAAACAATCAGTGCAGTCCACAGTTTCTTAGGGACATCTGCAACCATGAAAACAAAGATCTGTTATTTACAATGTATCTATCAAAATACACCTAATGTTGTTTCGAAGATTTTATCAAACAAATCCTTTTTCAAATATCAGGAGTTATTTCAGTAAGTTCTAGTACGAAGCATTTTCTTAAAGCAAAGTCATTTTTCAGCAGAGTTACCTTTCAAGTAATAAAGAATTAGGATTTCTGATGAGCTACCCTGATTACTTTGAATAGTCTTATTCTCTTTTCACTTGGTAGACTTTACTATTTTGTCAATGTCTTGCATGAAAAGCATGTCTTAATTATTTTACCACTGTGACAGTGACTAGGTTTAATTAGCAGTTAAACTAGTTCACTTGGCAAAAAAAATAGTGTGCCTTCAGTTGAATGCAAATCATAATGAGTTCCAGGAGTAGATTCAGAAAATATATCTGCACCATTGATATTAGTTTTCTGCAGGCTCTACTAAAACATGGCTATCATGGGTTTTATTTCACCAGATGCAACTTGTAATTGTGATTCATGAAAATTTAAATCCCCCTCCCCAACAAGTTTCAGTTCCCCAGGGTAAACACTAGAGGGATACACAGGTGGCATGTGTATAATGGTTTTCATTTACACTTAGATTCTTTTAAATGTATTGAGCTTGAAACTTTGGAAAGAATTACTATATACATCAAAATTTTTTTTTTTTTTAAACAATACGCATGAACAGTAAAATTCATATAACCGCAATGCTATATTCCTATCCTCTGGATACTATTGTTTTCTTTAAAATCATGAAAAAAGTTGAATTTTATTTTAAGTTGCATAGTTTTGATGAGTTCTGTAACGCATAAGCAAATATGGGAACATCATTTATAAAGTTGGTCAATAAAATAAAGCAAGTGTAAAACATAAAAAGAAAGTTACATAACGGAGAACAACTGCACAAAAATGTGCAATGGCTTTATGCAGGAAAGCCAAGAATGGACACATCTATGTACTTGCTGATTTTTTGCTGAGAAAAAGACATTGCTACCTTTCTAACCCATAACAGCTATGACATTTTTTTCAGATCATCGTAAACTGAATGGACGCAATCATGAATACATGTAAATGTACTTGATGTACGGCTACAGATCAATGTTTTATTCCATAAGAATAGTTCCCAACCATTGTCATGCTGTGACATACCTGCCTTATAAATCCATTATTGCAATATACCTTTCAACAATTAGAACTGGGAATCTGAAAAACGAAGAAGAACCAAGTTGAATTATTATTATCAATTATTTTAAGATACCTTTCACATATCAATCTGTGGATTATTTTTGCGTTATCGTTGGCAAAAATAACTCAGCAATGCGCAAATGATACATAAGAAACGTCCCACTTAAATCACTTGAACTTGTAAACCACTTTTCAGCTTCACCAACTCAATACACCAAACCATTTTATTTATTCTGTGAATAAATCTAATTAGTTTATTAAAGTACTGCAATTTTTAGAGAATAGTACAAGATATAATTGTGCAATTGTACTATTTAGCTAAAAATTAGAAAACAAATGTTTTATTAGTAAATGCACTACATGTATGGGAGATGGGGGTGGTGATGTCTACTTAAGAATCAACAGCTGATTTCTGCAACCAACTGGATTATTTACTAAATGTGTATGTTTGTTTCTTGCAGCAGCACCATTTTTCTAAAACCTTTATCTCTGTTAAACGCATCTGTCTTTTTATGTTTTTTAATTCTTTCCTAAACTGACTGGACTGAACTGAAAGCAAAGACGAAAAAGCTGAGGGAAAGTTATGTTACTTAGTAGATCACTACAACTGTCAGGCACAAATACCATTCTAGAGTGCATTCATTTATAAGATTCTCTATATATATGTCAATTTTGCTTAGAAAACAAAGAGCGTTTATACAGCAAAATTTGCCAAAGGCAAATTAAACTTTTTTAGACAAACAGAGCAAAAAATCCAATTGATGTAGAACTTATCACATGCTATTTCCATTTTTGAAACGTGGGAATGTCAAGTCTTTGGCAAAAAAAGTTCTCTCCAAATATTAAATGAGTGTAGGTATTAAAGGCATATAATGCACAAATGCATGAGAAATTATTTAAGTAAGTAAATAGACAGCTGTCGTGTTCCACTGTGCTCCTCCTAACTGTATTATTGGCATATTCGGAGTCAGTTATTGAATCATGGGAAAGTGTTTTTGTGATTTTATTCAGGCATCATAACTTGACTGTAATTGGTCAAGCTTGAAATCTTATGCAGTTTGCTTTCCAGTACAGGCATTACAATCAGAGAACACAAACAGAGAAATATGTGTTTTATCCTTAGACACATCATTTGTAGCAGTGTAATGTGTAGAGATGCTACATTTCGTTGATCCGAGTACTGTGCCGAGCCAGCTCAGTACTTTCGCATGCTCTCAGAAGTGAAAACGAGGCAGAATGTCATTGTTGCGTCGTCGGATCTCGCAAGTTTTGGATTCTAAAATTACCGCCCTCCACGGCAATCCAGGGCCATTTAACAGGGAGAAACAGAAGGGGTAGCATGGTTCTAGGCAGTTTCTAGTGCAGTTGGGCAGCGTCATATCTAAAACAGAAAGAGGAGGGGTGGGAGTTTTCTTAAAAGTGTCCAGTGACATTCTACTGAGTTATAGCTCACACAGAAACAGGAGAGATCCATTGCTTCATTGCTAATTGTCATTGCTGAAATATAAATAATAGGGCTGTCAGTGTTCTTCAAAATCTGCAGTCACATTGTACTGTTTTATTATAGCTCTCACAGAAATAGGAAAGGTTCCAGTGTTGTTGTCAGTCTGCAGTCTACGTGGCATTGCTCCATTGCTAGTTGTCATTGCTGAAACAGAAATAATATGGCTGTCAGTGTTCTTAAAAATCTGCAGTCACATTGTACTATGTTATCAAAATGGATAGACCAGGAGCACCAAGCAGCTGCTGGCACCAGTCATGATGATAGTAATCCCTCTACGTCATTTGCTAAAGCCTATGTTAAAGTGTATAGTGTTTTTCAGTCAGGGAAACATAAATGTAAAAAAAAAAAAAAAAAAAAAAAAGACCTGTAATCCAGGCAAAGTTTACTGCATAAAAAAATAAAATTGCCAACATGCCATTCTACACACGCAGTGGCAAGGAAAGAATCAGGCCTTTATCGACTTTCTCTATGAGTTGTAGTTCTGCAACTGTCTGTAAGGCATATTTTTGTAAGGTCAGTCATGACGATGCAAGACCTTGTCATTCTGACTCAAAAGGTGGTGCACAAATACATGTATAAGCAGAGCTGGAAGAAAACAGTAAGGCATCAGAATAAACGTAATGTTCAAATTCAGAAATGGCACAAATCCCTGATCAGAGTCTATCCACGAGTGCTATGTGTAAGCCTGACCTTTCTGATACTGTAGTTATGAAGAAGCCTTTCAGCACTTCTGCAGATGTGTGGATGAGCAACCCAAGTGTTGCCGGGAGTGATACACAAATTGAGGATGCCACTTTGGAATTGCAGTAGGATGAGGGGGATATTTGTGTAGCTGACGACTGCGCTAATGAGGATGTTCTCCTTTTCTCTCTCAGGATGCCCCCAAAACCGTCATCCACGCACTCATCATCTCCCGCCTCGATTATTGTAACCTCCTCCTCACTGGCCTCCCCCACTCCCATCTCTCCCGCCTCCGCTCTATACTCAATGCAGCCGCAAGACTCATCTTCCTTTCACGCCGCTCCTCCTCTGCCTCCCCTCTCTGCCTTGCCTCACACTGGCTCCCCTTCCTCTACAGAATCCTTTTCAAACTCCTCACCACCACTTACAAGGCTCTCTCCAACTCTACTGCCCCTTATATCTCTAACCTCCTCTCCATTCACACTCCTGCCCGCTCCCTGCGCTCGGCCAACGATCGCCGCCTCTCCTCCACTCTTATCACCTCTTCCCACTCCAGAATCCAAGACTTTTGCCGTGCAGTCCCCCTTCTCTGCAATGACCTCCCTCGTTCCATCCGTCTCTCTCCTACTCTGTGCTCATTCAAACATGCACTCAAAACTCACCTCTTCCTCAAAGCCTACCAACCATCTACTTAACCCCCATCTCCTCCCTTTAGCTCGTCCTCCCTTCTCTCCTCTTGCCTCAACTGGCTCCTCTTGTGCCTGGTCTATTTACCCTCCCTTAGGATGTAAGCTCGTATGAGCAGGGCCCCCTCCCCCCCTGTCTCCATACCTGTTCTTCCGCTCCTTCTTTACTGCATATGACTGGCCGGAGTTTCTGAAGTATTGGTACTTTTTGTTCATTGTTCTGTATGGTTCCACCCTGTATAGTCTACTGTTAGTACTGTGTGCGGCGCTGTGGATACCTTGTGGCGCCTAAAAATTAGATGATAATAATAATAATAATAATAATAATGATGATGAGGATGTTGTTTGTGTAAGTCCTGCACCAGTCAAAGCAGTTCTTGCACATGATAAGAAGAAGGCATTTGTCATGCCTGGGCATAAGACCAAAAAATCCACCTCTAATGTGTGGAATTATTTTTACCCAAAGCCAGACTAGTTGTCTAGCCATTTGTAGTGTTTGCAAAGCCACAGTCAGTTGAGGTAGGGACCTTAACCATCTAGGAACCTCATCCATGTTACGCCAACTGAAGCTAGTTCATGGCAAGCTGTTGGGAAAATCTGAAACTTATGCTAAAAAAAATACAACAAGCAGTCCAGCATCAGCTGGGTCCCTTCTCTCAGCTTGATCCTGCCACCTGCAATCTACACCCACAACACCTTCCTCATCAATATTCTCAGTAGCGATTGGAGTTAGTTCTGCATCCAAGTTTCTAAGCCTAGATGACTTCTCCACTATCCAGGACTCCTCAGAAGAATTTCATGAGTGTTAGTCCCGCTGCTACTACTGGGGGTGGAACTTCATCCCAGAAGCAGACCAAGAAGAAGACTACTAGTAGTTTGCAATAATTGACTGTTAAACAATCATTTGCAAGAGGAAGCAAGGATGAAAGCTGTCACCCAGTTGCAAAGCAGATCACAGACGTCATGGCGAATATGCTTGTATTAGATCTGCGTCCGATATCCACTATTAATGCAGCTGGTTTTAGACAGTTAATGAGGTCTTGTGTCCCCATTACCAAATTCGATCACAACATAATTTTACTAGAAAAGCTATTCTTCACTTGTATATAAAGGTTCATAAAAGTGTAATTATTGGCTACAAAATGCCATTCTACCCATTGTACACTTAACCACAGATATATGGACAAGCAGAGTTGGGCAAAATAAAGATTATATGACTGTGACAGCCCACTGGGTCAGTGATTCTCTTTCACCAGCAGGAACAGCAGCAGCATGTACCCAACTACGTCACATTTTTCAGAGGCAGCCTAGTCTGTGTATCACAGACTTCACTAAGAGGCATTCTGCTGACAATCTGTTACAAAAACTAAGGGATGTCATTGCAACATGGCTTATCCCGCTTGGTCTCTCCTAGGCATATGTCATTTCTGATAGTGCCACCAATATGGTGAGAGCATTACAGCTGGGTTGATTATATCACATTCCCTGTTTTGCTCACACAATAAACTTGGTGGTGCAGAGTTTTTTGAAAAATGACAGGGGCGTGCAGGAGATGCTGTCTGTGGCCCGTAAAATATCTGGACATTTCCGGCATGGTTGTAGGGCAAATTAAATTGTTCTTGTAGCTGCTGCAATCTCCTGTCCGAATGCCGGAATGTCCAGATATTTTATGGGCCACAGACAGAATCTCCTGTACGTCCCTGTCATTTTTTAAAAAGTTCCACACCACCAAGTTTATTGTGTGAGAAAAACAGGGAATGTGATTGAATTCACCCAGCTGTAATGCACTCATTGTTGGCGTTATCAAAAATGATACATCCAGAGGCGAGTCCAAATGGGATAAGCCATGTTGCAGTAACATCCCTTAGTTTTTGCAACAGATTGTCAGCTCTATGCCTCTTAGTGAAGCCGGTGATACACAGAGTAGGCTGCCTCTGAAAAATGTGACATACTTGGGTATATGCTGATGCTGTGCCTGTTGGTCAAGGCAAATGCCCAACCCAGTGGGCTGTCACAGTCATATAATCTTTATTTTGCTCAGTTCCGCTTGTCCACATATCTGTGGTTAAGTGTACAGTGGGTAGAATGGCATTTTGTAGCCCAATAATACATTTTTAGAAATCTTCTGGTAGAGGTGAGTAATAGCTTTTCTAGTAAAATGGTGTTTTGATGGAATTTGGTGATGGGGTCACCAAGCCAGCTGCATTAATAGTGGATATTGGATGCAGATCTAATACTAGCATAGTCACCATTGGATCTGTGATCCGCTTTGCGACTGGGTGATAGCTTTCATACTTGCTTCCTCTTGCAAGGGATTAACAGTCAATTGCTGTGAACTACTAGTAATCTTCTTCCTGGTCTGATTCTGGAATAAAGATCCACACCCAGCAGCAGCAGATGCAGCAGCTCAAGAATTCTTCTGAGGAATCTAGGATAGTGGAGAAGTCATCTAGCATTAGCAATTTGGATGCAGAATTATCTCTGATCGCTACTGAGGATATTGATGAGGAAGATGTTGTGGGTGTAGATGTGTAGATTGCAGGTGCCAGGATCTAGCTGAGAGAAGGGACCTAGCTTATGCTGGACTGCTTGCTGTTAATTTTTTTAGCATAAGTTTCAGATGTTCCCAACACTTTGCCATGAACGAGCTTCGGTGGGTGTAACATGGATGAGGTTCCTATGTGGTTAACGTCCCTACAACAACTAAATGTGGCTTTACAAACACTACAAATGGCTAGACAATTGTCAGGATTTGAGTAAAAATAATTCCTTGCATAAGAGGTGGATTTTTTGGTCTTATGCCCAGGCATGACAATGGCCTTCTTCTTATCACATGCAAGAACTGCTTCCACTGGTGCAGGACGTACACAAACAACATCATCCTCATCAACATCCTCATTAGCACCCTCGTCAGCTTTAAAAATATCCCCCTAATCCTGCTGCAATTCCAAGGTGGCATCCCCAATTTGTGTATCCCTGGCTACACTTGGGCTGCTCATCCACACATCTGCAGAAATGGTGAAAAGAGGCTTCTTTATGGGTACACTATCAGAAAGGTCAGGCTTACACATAGCACTCATGGATAGACTCTCTTCAGGGATTTGTGCCATTTCTGAATCTGAACATTATGTTAATTCTAATGCCTTACTGTTTTCTTCCAATTCTGCTTTTACATGTATTTGGGCACCACCTTTTGAGTCAGAATGACAAGGTCTTGCCTCATCATGACTGACCTTACAATATGCCTTACTGACAGTTGCAGAACTACCACTCATAGAGAAAGTTGATGAAGGCCTGATTCTTTCCTTGCCACTGCGTGTGTAGAATGGCATGTTGGCAATTTTGTTTTTTTCTGCAGTTAACTTTGCCTGGATTACAGGTCTTTTTTCTTTACCAAGGTAAAAGGTGGTTTTTACATTTCTTTTTCCCTGACTTGAAAACGCTATGCACTTTAACATAGGTTTTAGCAGGTGACGTAGAGGGATTACTATCATTATGACTGGTGCCAGCAGCTGCTTGGTGATCCTGTTCATTCATGGACTGATGTGAATTCATTTTTATTACACAGTACAATGCGACTGGACACTTTAAAGAACACTGCCAGCCCTATTTCTGTTTCAGCACTGACAAAAAGCAATGCTACATAGACTATAGACTGGCTAGGAACACTGGCACCTCTCCTGTTTCTGTGTGAGCTATAATTACACAGTACAATGTGACTGGAGACTTTAAGAATGCTGCCAGCACTATTATTTCTCATTCAGCACTGACAATTAGCAATGGCACATAGACTGTAGATTGGCACCACTCCTGTTTCTGTGTGAGCTATAATAACACAGTACAATGTCACTGGAGACTTTTAAGAACACTGCTAGCACTATTATTTCTCTTTGAGCACAGAACACTGCCACCTCTCCTGTTTCTGGATGAGCTATGGCACAGTAGAATGTTACTGAAGACTTTTAAGAATTCTGCAGCCCTATTATTTCTCTTTCAACACTGTACACTGCCACCTCTCCTTTTTCTGGGTGTGCTATGGCTGTTTCTGTGTGAGCTATAATAGCACAGTACAATGTGACTGAAGACTTTTAAGAACATTTTGGTAGAACTGTGCCATATACAAATAGCTCAGAGTTCATGCTTCCCATTTCTCGATGATAATCTTCACTGTGTGCTATATTACCTGAAATGCCTTTGAAATGATTTTATACTCCTCAACAATAAGATCCCATATATATTTTTTAAAGGTCCTTGTGGACCATGGTTATCCCAGAAGGATGCAACCAAGAAAACTGCAAGGAAATCCTTGGGGTTAATCCAAATAACTTCCATTGCTGAAAGGTGTATGTTAATTATCTTTGAACATGTTTTTGAATGTAATTGGTTAACTAAGAACACAGCATGCACCAGTGGTGGATCCAGGGGAGGGGGGGCGATTGGGGTAATCGCCCACCCCCCTCATCCAGCAGGGGCATGCTCCCGGCGGCTGCACACTATATGCAAGTTAGTGTCGCTGTCGGCACATACAGGCATCCTGATTGTGTTTTATACACAGTCATAGTAGCCGGTCAGTATACTGTGACTGCCTGTCTGTCTGCCGACAACAACACTCACCTGCACATAGTGTGCAGCCACCAGGAGCCCATGGTGAGAAGTTAAAAAGGGGGGGCATGGCCTAAATCCTTCCCCTAAGAAACCAATCTTGGTCCACACTGGCATGCACCCCCATTATAAAATGCATAATTGTGCAAGCAAGGAATTGTAGTTTTTGTATTTTCACTTGTTTTTTTTCTATCAGTCGTCTATTTGTTTTTGTCAGGATTATAATCAGAAACATTAGCAGCTTGAGGCATTCCAGTACATCTCAACCTATTTTTTTAATTTTTGTTATAGTAAAAAAATATATATTTTTATTTTTGCTATAGTAAAATTTGTCTCTCTGGAAGCACCTCCTGAAATGAGCATATATATCTATATAAGGTATAATATTCTTGGAATAATTAGGTTCTGTGCGGTGCTATTCTAAGGCTTTATAAGGCTGACAGCAGTACACTCTCATAATCTGTTATATCATTAGCTCACTTAGGCACTGTGCCACATATCTATTGTGTTTTACGTTTGATTATTTACATTGCCTGTTTACTGACCATTCTAATCTGATGCCCGCACTGACATTAGCCTGATCATTGAATCTACTTGTCTGACACCGACTCTGACCATGGTTGGTAACATCTACAATTCTGTTTGCCACACACTACTATTTTGGTGTGTTCCTGACTATTCTGCCTTTTGTATTCTGTTATTATTTATTATATGGTCCGGGCAACACAATGGCCTAGTGGTTAGCACTTCTGCCTCACAGCACTGGGGTCATGAGTTCAATTCCCGACCATGGCCTTATCTGTGTGGAGTTTGTATGTTCTCCCTGTGTTTGCGTGGGTTTCCTCCGGGTGCTCCAGTTTCCTCCCACACTCCAAAAACATACTGGTAGGTTAATTTGCTGTTATCAAAATTGACTGTAGTGTCTGTCTGTCTCTCTCTCTGTCTGTCTGTGTCTGTGTGTGAGTGTGTGTCTATATTAGGGAATTTAGACTGTAAGCTCCAATGGGGCAGGGACTGATGTGAATGAGTTCTCTGTACAGCTCTGTGGAATTAGTGGCGCTATATAAATAAATGATGATGATGCTGATGATGATATGGTATTTGCACTGTGTTTATTCACTATACTAGTATTTAGTACATCCTTTTTAAGGACACGTATTTAAATATAAATCTATACTACTGCACTAAGACCTAGGGGCAACTGAGGTCCAGGAAGCATATATAGCTCTTTGGGAAATAGGGGTTGCTATATGTTAAGATCAATTATATAGGTTTATTAAAGAACTGGCAGCATACATTGCATGTATTTACTTTAATATAGATGGGAAAAGTCCAAGATGAATGACCTTGTTTTCAGACTTTACATCACAAAAACTTGCAATTTCAATAAGGGTGTGTAGACTTTTTAAATCCATGGTATAATAATTTAGTAAATAAGTTTTAATAGTACTTTTCTTCTCCAGTTCTTAACGCACATGAGCTCTGCTGAAGTTCCATGCTACAAACAATAAGCAACTTTAAAGGGCTAATGAAGTAAAAAAAGATATGTAGTATAGGGATAAAGTGGTATTATGGTCGTCTAGTCGCTATCAATAAATATTGTCCGCTGTGATCAATAAACTACAGCTGATACATACGCAATTTGGTATGAATAATAAATGTACTGTAATTTAGTCAATTGGTTGGGTCTCTTCTGAGATAAGCTGACCTTTGGACCACCTATCTATAAGATAGACTTAGGAAAACTAAATATAATTCATAGACAATCAATCATATTAATAAATTAAGTTAATAGCAGTTTTGCAGAATGGCCTCTTGTATCCAAAACTCAATGCTGTGTTTCATTCATAAATTTCTTACTAATCAAACTACCTCTTAGCCTTATTGTATATAATTCCCTTGGAACAAATGCATCTCTTGGTAACTGCAATTAAAAGGTTATTATTCTGGCCCCCAATAAAATAGATTCCTGAATATTGACTAGATCCCGTTGTCTAAGATGCATGTGATGCACTTGTCATATATCTGGCACTCAAAGATCCATTAAGAATATTTTCACATGAGTGTAAAAAATAGCCAACTTCGACTAAGTGGTTTCTTTCATGTCATAAGAGGAAGGGTCATGTGTTTTAGCTTAACTGATACAATCTAATGAAATGACTTTCAAAGGCACAGACCAAATAAATAACCTTTTTTTTCATATAATAGTCTTGGATTGAGTTTATTTTCCTATTTACAATGCTTTTCAGTTTGTAATCTCAGAAAACTATTTAGAGTGCTCTCTTTTTAATCATGTTTCAAATTCAGTGAAAAATAAAATAATAAAAAATATAATTAGCATTTTTAGGAGGATAAAGAAAAGCACATTGCTAGCTTTTCTTGTTAGAAATGGAAAATAAAAAATAAAATTTATTTACACAACTTGCAGAGAACAATTTTAAAAACTGTTCTGTAAAATATTTGCCTTCATACACATTTGGCCACAACATTTTGCACAATTCACCAGCAGAATTTGGTACAATGAACTCACTGACATTGCCCCAGCTCTATTCATAAATCCTGCAAAAGACGAATAATACAGTAGGGAATGACGAATTAAAAGTAAAGAGATGGTTTAGCCAGAACTTTGCACCTCTATGAAACTGCCTGTTCTACCACAAAACTTGATTGCCATAAAATTTGTGTGATTTTGTTCATCTCTATTTCTATATAACTGCCATAGTATAATTAATAAAAAATATATATTATATATAATAGTGATCAATAGGATGTTTACTTACAGTATATCAGTTATACAAAGTCAGTTTTGCTTATCATTTATCTCATTTTCATGTCTCTGAAAGTAGCCAGTGTTGTACTGCGTATACTTAAAGCAAAGACAATTCTGTCATAATGGTCCCAGTTGTCTATTTTTTGCAAGTGTATTATTTAAACAACAAAAAACTGAATAAAAAAACACTTCTGCATACTCTGCTGTTAACATGGACAACTATTTGCTGAAGTCAGTGTGTAGCAATGTGAGATGGACTTTCATCAACTGCAGTGATCAAATTCTGAATGTTTTTCATGTAAAGAAAGATGCTCAAACATTTGAATTCTAATTACTTTGTGGAATGTTTTTTCTATCAGAGGTTACAGTTGAAAAATAGATTACTTTGTCTTTTCTATAGTCACATGCTAGTTGGGTTTATATAGTTTAAATCTGATGATGCCAGATTAGTGGTGTGGCCATAGATAAAGGATTCACTAACGACAGCTAACAAAAAATGGCAGGAGCTCTAGGATAGGTAAGTGGTATATATACTATAGTAGGGATTCTACTGTATATAGAAACACTTAATTTGTTTAATACTCTGATAAGGACTAATTTTGAAAACCACACTGTACATGTTTTGTATAGCAATTCATCTTTTACAGAATTAATGCAATTGTGAAAACAAAAAACCCTGCAATATCCAAATATTCAGGATTGCAATTGGGTGCTAACCAAAAAATGTGAAACTCTCTCTTAAACGTTTACAATCAAAGATTAATAATAATAATATTAATTATAATAATAAAAATACTAAGTTGCTGTTTCTTTCTTGGCGTTTGTGTACCACCCACCAGAAATTAAAAAACAACCTTCATATTTTATAAGAAGCGCAGCCAATCACTATAAATTATGAAATAGCACCATATGTAATCAAACGATATAACAATTTATTCATATATTAAAAATATTAAGATTGCATATAAATTACAAAAAAAATATTGTTACACAATATGGGCACAATTATCAAAGAAAACAATAAAACATAGACAATGATTAAACTCCAGTGGATTAGACTTATAAACAGGATTTAGATTGCTCTATTGCTCCTTCCCTCTTATGTGTACATGGGGAAATCCCACTAGCAGAAAAGTGACAGTCAGTCCTTCAGTCATGTGACTGGACAGATGATTAATTACAGTAGTTCCTGGCAAGCATACAAATTAGATTAAGTTAATTATTCTTTGCATCATGAAAAGGCCATTTCTCAGGAGATCTGTTTAGGATCGGGGTTTGGACACTCTGTTTTAGTGGTTTATCACTGACTACAGACGAGAGTTCTAGATAGTACGTTTACTGTGTTTTCCCACTGGCTTGTGGCTGATAAAGAGTTTATAACTTTCTATCACTGCCCATATCTTGTACTCATTATCTAAAAGTTATTACCAGTAAGAATGAATACCCCAATCACTTTCTATATAGCTCTAGTGATACCATATCTACTAACAAAAATCCTAAATAGGACACAGGAATATTAGAAACATTTGAATAAACCTTTACCCAGATATATATTTCATCAGTACACCAGAATAAACTTAAGAATCCTGTAAGGTGACAATTGGATGAAGTTGATTTGTTTTACCTGTAGAAAGTCCATCTGTAGGAGGGGTATGGGATGGTTCTTTTGGTATTGTCTTTCCAACATTTTTCCTCACTCAAATAAGAAAGGCCTTGCCTTCTTACTAGCCTGAGAAGAAACGTCTGATGCACACCAGTATTCTCTTACCAGCTTGCACTAGTGATGGAAAATCTAGTTCATTTTGAAGATTAGTTCATTCTGATCTAGTTCACACAAAAGATTATTTCAAAAGATTAGTTCATTTCACTGATTTGACTCAGTAGTTCATTTCACTCATTTCACTCAATAGTTCATTTCACTCATATCACTCAGTAGTTCCATTCACTCATATCACTCAGTAGTTCATTTCACTCATTTGACTCAGTAGTTCATTTAGTTCATTTAGCTCAGTTAGTTCAGTTAGATCACTGGCTCTGGAACACTGCTGAGAGAAGTGATTGGAGACATAGATCTAGTCTATTACACATACTGTAGGCATATCTACTACTCCTCATTAGATGAGTTATAGTCCTGTTAAAATGATCAGATAAGTTTAATATGTCAGATTATTTCTAATATTTATAATATGCGAATGAAAAAGATCCAAATTCAGAGTATTATAAAGTGTCACTTTTTTGCTTTTAAAATTGAGATCAGTGCAATCAGGATATAGGGGAGATGTATCAAACCTTAGGGGGGAATTTTTACAGCAGTAAAAAGACCCCGAATAGGCATCAAGTCACTGGGGGTGGGGCCAAAATGGCGCAATTCACGAAGCCCTGCCCCCTACACCAATACCCCGCTCCAGGAACTCCCAGACGTAAACAACATAATGTTGGCAATTATGACTAATCAGCTTCTGTCATTTATCTAGCAGAGTCTATAAAATGATAGAAACTGATTAGTTGCTATGGGCAACGCTTCTCCTTTATCTCTCTTGAAGGTTTAATACATCTCCCCTGTATATATGGTGGAGTAAACAGAACTACAGTATATAACATGCAGCACTCAGCAGTGCAGTGTGTCTTGAGCTGACAAGGAAGGGTATGTATCCTGTGACTCATGAGCTAAATGATCTAAATGATTGAAAAGATTCAAAAGAGTGGAAAGATTCGAAAGAGTGGAAAGATTCGAAAGAGTGGAAAGATTCGGAGAGTGGAAAGATTCGAAAGAGTGGAATGATTTGAAGAGTGAAATGATTTGAAGACTCGTATGAGTCACTGAGGGAAATGAACTAGATGAGTCAGTGATCAGCTCCAGAGTCTCACACAATGTCTGAGCACAGCAGTGCCACCTTTGGTAGTTTAGAGGTACTGACTCATGAGTATTAAATGAGAGAGCTGAATAGAAACAAAAGAGCCAGTGTGAATGAGACAGTGAATGAGGCTGCTGGAGCTGCTCGGCTTTATCTCTAACTCCTCCCACTTGTTTTAGTTCCTGGTGAACTAATCTTCGTCAGAGCTGTGAACTAAATGATTTAGTTCACTTTGAAGATTAGTTCATTTGAACTAATCATTCGTGAACTACCCATCACTAGCTTGCACATACCTTCTTTCCTTCATACCTTACCCAGATGAGTAAGACCATGTGCTGCTTCAGCTAGGCCTGGAAGATACACTCTGGGAGCAACAGGCCTACCTCGTCTATCTCTCCAGAGTCTGACTACATCACGTCACCTTCCAGATTGCTTTTTTCTGCAGGAAACACAAACATTACATTTTAACTAATTCTTGTGTGTTATTATTTTGAACCCCCCCCTAAAACATTGATTTGTCGGTTGTCATATTTAAACCTGCTGCCCACTTGACAGCTTCGTCCGCCCTGTTATTAAATTCATATGTGTGTAGGCTTTAAACTAAATAACAACTACTTCAATTGGTAACTGTCTCATTGTCACAAGTCCTTCATGTAATGTAAGTATGCTATTCATGTTCCGCTATTGTCATAACAGTTCCTCTGTCGCCTCAACATCACCCCCTATCCTAGGAAAGTACTCAAAACCAATGTATATCAACTGATTTACCTTTTGCCAACTCACATGCCATTCTCAATCCCACAAGTTTAGCTACTTGGCAAAGTGAAGAGAGCAAAAGGGGTCAATTTTATAGCACCTTCATCAATTATAACAATATCCAGTACATGTCTGTCTGACTATGAAAAAAACAGGAAAATTTTAAATTTTCTAAAGGATTTCACTTATGTCAGGTCTTGTGGCAAAAATCTTAATTAAATGTTCCACACAGAGATGCATATCTGTATGTCTACCTAATTCCCCTTCAGCTAGTCTCCTGTCTTCTTCCACCCTTTGTGCATCTAAAGCAGGAGTCTGCAACCTTTTTTTGGTTATATGTGTGTGTGTATATATACTTAAATATATATATATATATATTTGAATGTATATATACACACATATATACACATATATTTATTGTTTTCTATTAATCAAAGGGTATGGCATTTAAAAGGAAGAAATAAAAAGAAAAAAGTATTTAATCTGTTATCACCATCCAGGGAGGGTGAAAAAGGACAGATATTTTGTGTTAAATAGGCTTCCCTGTGCAAAAGCCTCCTGTAGGGGTTACCTCCAACAATAACAGTATTATACCCAGAGGTAACCCTCTGAAGAAAAAGCCCATATGAGTTATTAAAGGAAAGTTTGCTTACCTGCCAGCCTTAGGTTCCAATTCTCAGGTTCAGTTATGTGGCACTGTATCCATTCATTGGCAACTGTTTCTTATGCAGAAAAATTCACTGTATTGTTGTAAGGCTATAGCCTTATTGCAGTCAGGGTCAGCTACCTAAAATAAATTGTCTTGACACAATGGATATCTCTCACCTACTAATAACACATACACGTGAAACTTTTTTTTTCCTTTTAGGATTTCTGAAACTATGCCATTACCGGGACACAACAAATTTCTGTTACTAATACATGACATGCTTCTTTTCCCTGGCTGCACTTTAGTAATTGTCCACATAAGGTGAGGAATGTCACTTTACATAACGAGCTTGCCAATGACTGGAATAGAAGTCTCTCTCCATACTGTTTGAAAAACTGGTCTCACTGGATGCCATTTTAAGGGTGGCCTGAACTTCAAATATTTGTGGCCACTGAGTGAGTACGCCCCTGATATTGGCTTCTCTCAAACCTATTATCACTCTTCTGCCAGTTGCCCTGTCTCTTGTTATCTGCACGAAAATTAAAAGACTTCTTATACTATCTGCATTTTCTAGAAAAATGCCCTTCTTTCCCACAGTTATAACATTTTATGGTGTTCATTTGGTCTTGTTGTGACAAGCGCTGTTCCTGCAGAGCAAGTATACTTACAGCCATTAACTGCTCACACTGCATTTCTTTTTTTCTAATAATATTTTTTATCATGGCTAATAGCAGACTCCCAAAGGGCGTCCACGGTTATACCCCTCCAATTTGGAATGGCTGTCCGCACTCTAGTTTTTAAGTTTTCTTTAAGACCGTCATTCAAAACTGATACGACTACCTCTTTATGGTGAACATTGTCTTTGATGTCCTGAATTCCAGTATATGTAGCCATGTCTAACATTGCCTGTGCAAAGTAATCTGCAGCACTTTCACTATCCTTTTGTTTGATGGTAAATATTTTATGCCAATTAATTACCACTGGAAAATATACGCTGAGTTGGACATGTATATTCTTTATATTTGTGTGATTGTCTTCATCAGTAAAAGTTTTGTCCTCCTCAAATTGACAATTTTTTATAAAATTGGGAATATCTGTATTAGGAGGGAGACAGGCAAAACTATCCGCCAATCTTTATTTGTTGGTCCGTGTGCAATCCCCAGATCCTTAATACATTTTTGGCATTTAGCTAAATCTTTTCTAGGATCAGGAAAATCTGTGATAATAGAATGCAGTTCAGATCTACTCCATGGCTACATTCCTGACTGGGATATCTGCTTTATCTGCTTTCCCATTAAGAACAACTATTGTTCTAACTGGGTGTAATTCAACAATTTTACTACCCCCCTGTTCAATAGCTGGAACTATTGTTTCTGCACAATGAATACTTTTATGCTTAGTGGAATGTGAGAGGGTCTTACTGGGGTCTATAGTAGCTAATTGTGACGTATGAGCCACTGCAGAAATTAAAGTAGGCTCATCTTTATCCCCTTCAATAGCACATTAATTTTTTTGTAAAACAGGTTATAGTTTATAGGGTTCACTATCTTCAGTGGCTACATTTTGGTTGCCATCCACATAAGGTGGGGGTGGCACTGCTGCTTGTTCAGATTTTAAACAATTGTCTTTACTCACCTGCGCTAATTCCTTGCACCAAACTTTTCCTTCAGCCACAAGTTTAAACATGTGAGATGTTTAAGCCTTAATTTTTTTGAGCTCAGCATACAAATCTGATCTTTAACTGTATTCAAAACATCAGGATCAAAACTGCAACAATAGGAAATTTTCTCACACACTCTACAGTTATTTTTGTCCACTTCTCACAATACAGTTGCTCTAAGACCATACTTCCTGCTCATAATGTATATTGCAGACCCCTCAGGTCCTACCGTATACATATGCTCTACTATTGTCCCAAATCGTGCCTGCCCGGCTCCCATGATCTGTGGTCTTTCAGACTCTTGGGTAGGTTAAAAAATGCCAATTAGTAACCAATACAGGTCTCACACAATTTACACGTCCACGGGGTCGTTAACGTTACTAAAGCGACGTCTCCTCACTCTTCTCACTAGGAATGCTTTCTCCTAATGAGGAACCAATTCCCGACCTGAAAACTTTTTTTTCCGTTGAGGTATACCTTCCGGCTTAGAAAATATATTTCTTTCTATGCGTGGTTTCCAACCTCCCACGAGGTATCTAACATTCCTACTTGGAAACTTGTTCCTGCGAAGTATCCAAACTAAACGGTAGGACAGAGGGTACTATTAACCGCCTGCGTAGCGTACCACTACAAACGCAAAACATGAGGCAGTATTAATAACTGGCCGTGTAGCGTGCCTATGCAAAGTAATCTCTTTGTTTCACTCCACTCATAAACACACTTTGTTAGTAATATTTCCTATTGTTGGCAACCTTTTCTTCCTAGATATGTTTAACTAATTACTTTACTATATTTAACAAAACAAAGCAGAATTTCTTATTTATCTTCATGCATAAACCTATGGCAGTATAGAAATGTAATATGTGCTTTTAAAATAAACGCTGCTTATAGCAATCGCAAAACAGGACTTATGTAACACAATATTACCTTCATCTCTAGATTCCCTTCAGCTCCTCTGACAGACTCTCAAAGCAGGAATTCGGTTTATCAACTCAAGAGATAAATTTAAAAGTATAGAACGATAAGTGTTCTTACCTTCTGTGACGCGTCCACCCTTTGTTGAGGAACCGGAATCCGCATGTCTGCGAGTCCTGGAGTAGAGTGAAGTCACACTCAGAGCCCCCAGCTGTTATGATCATCTTTTTGCTATAGGGCAGCACGGTGGTGTAGTGGTTAGCACTTCTGCCTTACAGCACTGTGGTCATGAGTTCAATTCCAGACCATGGCCTTATCTGTGAGGAGTTTGTATGTTCTCCCCGTGTTTGCATGGGTTTCCTCCGGGTGCTCCGGTTTCCACCCACACTCCAAAACATACTGGTAGGTTAATTAGCTGCTAACAAATTGACCCTAGTCTCTGTGTCCGTCTGTGTATGTGTTAGGGAATTTAGACTGTAAGCCCCAATGGGACAGGGACTTGTGAGTGAGTTCTCTGTACAGCGCTGTGGAATTAGTGGCACTATATAAATAAATGGTGATGATGATGATGATGCTACCAATAAATATTGTCCGCTGCAATTGCTGTGGTTCCAAAGCACATAGGTTTTATTTGCAAAGTATATTAAAACGCAAAGTTTGGTAAGCATAAGCATGCATCTATTAGCACTTGCACAAGCTTCTATGAGAACATTCTGAGGTCCAAAACACAGAGCTCAACAATTTATACACTGCACAGTTGTAAAAGTAGTTACATCACAGAGATATACAGTTTCAGTTGTAAGGTCTTCATTCATAGGTCAACAGTTCTTGCACTCTCAGGTATTCAACGTGGCTTTGGTAAATTCCTCTGGTCATTGTTCTTCAAACAATTTTTGGGTTGACAAAAGGTCTCATTAGAAGTGCAATTCCTTCTCGGTCTAAGTAGTTGGTATCCCTTAGCGATATTGTTTTTTCCAACTCTCTAAATGACAGCTATTATAGTCCAGAAAATGATTGTTACCTACATCTTTTGTGAAAACGTATTGGTATACGGAGGACAGTTAAAGATGAGCTTTAGTTCGGCTCTGTCCTCTACCTCCCACATAATTACCTTCTAACAAATATAATAAAACAGGTAAAAAAATTGTGAAGTAGAAAATTACAGAGTTGTATGAAGGAGTGTCATCACACCAAGAAGAGGGATGTTTTGAAGATTTAATGGAATACTATCTCAGTTCAGCCGCTGGACCTAATGAGTTCAACTGTCTTTGCTGTTGACATCTTTGTTCCTCCTCTAGTGATCTCCGCAGGTGCAGCCACAGCTTCAGAAGACACGGCGAACAAGCGTCCTAGTTATATGTCCAGCAGTACACATACTGCCAAACAAATATCCAGGCATACAGTAACTTTGAGTTGGCGGATTCAAAAGTGTCCTTGCAGGAAAAAAACAAAAATGAAAGTTTTCCCCCAAAAGTAACTTAAGTTAATATAAATAGTGAAAGATGGCCATGGTAGCCAGCAGCTGACTGTGTTTAGATTTCAACAATGACTAGTTTATCTTTCATGTTTCCTGCTTACACTGTTTCTCTTCTTTCAAGTTGTTCCACACCACTGTTAGCTGCACAGAAATGCCAGCTGCTGATAATGATTCTGCCTTACAGTAGCCACATGCATTTTTCACACCAGCAACTACAATCGTTTTTCTGCTGCCTCATAAAACAATTGCTCCTCCAACACTTAGAATGTAAACTCATTTGGGCAAGGCCATCTTTACCTTCTGTTTTATGTCATTGTAATTTGTATGTATTATGATCCCCTACATTTGCAGCACTGTATAATATGTTGCTGCTTTTTAAGTAAAGGATAATAACACAACAAGTCTTGGAATAAATCATAGAGTACTTTTTTTTCTCTTTCTGGTTTTGTAGCCATGTCTTTTTTTTGCCAGTTTTATTCTGAGTTATAGTTTATTAGGTCTGGGAGAGGTTATGGAGATTTGCTGGTCATGAAAGAGGCAGTGTGAAGCTGAACATCAGGTGCCCAGTTTAAAATTCGTTCTAGAAGGAGAAGGGTTAAAGCAGCTGAGCTGCAGACACAAAAGTGAAAACAATCAGTATACAGTCATGACCAAAAGTTTTGAGAATGACACAAGTATTGGTTTTCGCAAAGTTTGATGCTTCAGTGCTTTTAGATGTTTTTGACAGATGCTGCTATGGTATACTGAAGTAAAATTACAAGCATTTCATAAGTTTCAAAGGCTTTTATCGACAATTACATTAAGTTTGTGCAAAGAGTCAGTATTTGCAGTGTTGAAGACCTCTGCAATTCACCCCGTAATGCTGTCAATCAGCTTCTCATCCACATGCTAACTGATGCCTGCCCATTCTTGCATAATCAATGCTTGGAGCTTGTTAGAATCTTTTTGTTTGTCCACCCACCTCTTGAGGTTTGACCACAAGTTCTCAATGGGTTTAAGGTCTGGGGAGTTTCCTGGCTATAGACCCAAAATTTCGATGTTTTGATCCCCAAGTCACTTAGTTATCAGTTTTGCCTTATGGCAAGATGCTTCTAATGCCTGGAAAAGGCAATGTTCGTCACCAGGGGCGGATTGGCCATACAACCTACTGGGACTTTTCCCGGTAGGCCGCTGGCCTCAGGAGGCCACCGAATGTGACCGTGGCATCGATCCCTGTGTCTGGCTGCTTCCTCCTATCAGAGCTATAGACAGGAGTCACATGGCATGGCTCCTGTCACGTGATGCGCATCCCATGTCACTCCCTTGACTGAGATGCAATCTCACACATCAATGGCCTCAGGATGGTTTACTGTTGGCATGACACAGGACTGATGGTAGCCTTTTCTTCTCCGGACAAGTGTTTTTCCAAATGCCCCAAACAATCTGAAAGGGGTTTCATCAGAGAAAATGACTATACTCCAATCATCAGCAGTCCAATCCCTGTACCTTTTTCAGAATATCTGTCTGTCCCTGATGTTTTTCCTGGAGAGAAGTGGCTTCTCTCCTGACCTTATTGACACCAGACCATCCTCCAAATGTCTTTGCCTCACTGTGCATGCAAATGCACTCAAACCTGCCTTCTGCAATTTCTGAACAAGCTCTGAACTGGTGGTGCCCGATTCAACAGCTGAATCAACTTTAGAAGATGATCCTTCTTCACAACTATTGAACCTCTCTCCTTGAAGTTCTTGATGATCCAATAAATGTTTGATTTAGGTGCAATCTTACTAGCAGCAATATCCTTGCCTGTGAAGCCCTTTTTGTGCAAAGCAAAGATGACTGCACGTGTTTCCTTGCAGGTAACCATGGTTAACAGAGGAAGAACAATGATTTCAAGCACCACCCTCTTTTTAAAGCTTCCGGTCTGTTATTCTAACTCAATCAGAATAACAGAGTGATCTCCAGCCTTGTCCTCGTCAATACTCTCACCTGTGTTAACGAGAGAATCACTGACCTGATGTCAGCTGGTCCTCTTGTGGCAGGGCTGAAATGCAGTGAAAATTTTGTTTTTGGGATAAAGTTCATTGTCATGGCAAAGAGGGATTTTGTAATTAATTGCAATTCATCTGATCAATCTTCAGGACATTCTGCATTATATGCAAATTGCCATAATAAAAGCATAGGCAGCAGACTTTGTGAAAAATAATATTTGTGTCATTCTCAAAACCTTTGGCCATAATTGTAAATAGGAATTTCATCTAATAACAATTCTACTCCTAAGCTAATTTGGTGGCAAAAATTATTAGAATATCAGAGTATTCTAATTAAAACGAAATAAAGAATAGAAAAAAGTCTCTTTTACTGTGAATCGGGACATGTCAATGCCTGTCTCACTATGCAAAGAATATTTTTTAAAATTTGCCATACAATTTGTAACATATGCACACAAAAGGTATCCTATATCACAAAAGAAAAGGGATGATCAAGTTTTTATTGCTGAAGAGCTCTAATTCAGAATAATTATTTTTCAATAAATCAGACTCTATTGCCTGATTAATAGGAATTGGATAAAACACTATTTTACTGTAAATGATGGCTAAAAGATGGCAAGAGGAGTCAATTATGAAATTATACAAGATTTATTTGTCTCTCTCGATCTGTGAGTATGTATGTTAGGAGTTTTAGCTTGTAAGCTCCAATGGGGCATGGACTGATGTGAATGAGTTCTCTGTTCAGCGCTGGGAAATTGGTGGCGCTATATAAATAAATAGATGATGTAGATGATGATGATGATGATGAAGGCTGACCCAGTCTCCTGTTACAACATATGGGAAACCTTCTACAATAGGTTAAAAAAACAAACGTCTCCCAACTACTGGCATTTTATATATACATCAAGACCTTTTTTATGGGCTTTAGCATATGTCTATTGCTTTTGAATGATTGATTGGATTATGGTATTTTATTTCATATTGATATTTTAGATAAAAAAACTTCCTTTAACTTAAAAACTCAGGAGAAAAATCTGACACTCTACCTGATATAACTTGACCTTGGAGAAGGAGACAATGACTATAGATAGCTCTTGTTAAAATAGTATAACATGGAGCACCATGCTTTTAGACTAAAGACATAACTGAGCGCCAATTGAACATAACGAGCTAAACCCCGCCTCCATTGAATGAATCGGTAGAGCAACTGTGTCTTAATCCTTCGTGTCCTCTCTACTTCAGTGGTTGACCGATCACTCCATTAATCTAACCCAAACATGATCCATCTTTATATAAACTGCAATTTGTGACTTAAAACTTGATGATTTGTTAATCTCTTAATTTGGATTTAAAGTATTTAAAAAGTATTAAATCAATTTATGGAAATGTAAGCAAATGAAAAGAAAATATCAGATATACAGAGGAGTAAACATTATAAGACTGAAATCAGTGGTGTGATGATCAATTTAATTTTATGATGTGGAATGTTGTAGTCCATCTCATTAGTATCATGTTATTGTTTTAATTTAAAAGAAAACATTAGTGGAAGAGTGAATCCTACAAGCTAACATAAACTAGGTAGCCCAAGTAGTTTGGTAAAGTAAATTAATCACACTGGTAAATACAAATATGTTGATAAATAAGGTTATATATGTAGAAAGAAAAATAATTTTGTTTTTATTTTAGATGTATTTCACATTTAAAAAATAAAACCTCTTTAAACAGAGATATTTATTAGTAAAAAAAAAATGGTGAATTCCTGTATACTTCAAATGCTATATTATGTGACAGCTTGATTTAATAATAGTTGGTATACTTACTAGAACACCACCAACGTTAGATAAAGACTACACTTGATCTGAGAATACTAGGTTGTAAAAGATATATTATCTGGGTCAGTTGAGATTCATATGGGACATTACAGGTGACATATGCCAGTTTGGGTAGTATATATTGTGTGAAATCAGAAGGTGGGCGCACGTATAGGCTCATATCCAAACTTGCACAATTCTTGCACTTATGCCTGCCTGAGCCTGGAGTGCTGCGACAGAAAAGGGGCGTTCTAACATTGGGTGAATCCAGTAAAGGTATGTTTACGCAATTGGGGCTCATGCAGACCTGCTGCAACATGCATATACATCTGTTAGGAGGCATAACTTTTACACCTGCTATAGGGTGCAAATACTCGCTACTGACCTATCGTAAACCAGAAGCATATGTTGCTGATGCAGAGACGGCACATTTCGAGATGTGTACATATGGATAAAATTACCCACATATTCCATGTTCTTTTTTTATTAAGAATAAGTTACTCCCATTTTGTGGCTAATTCTATATCAGCCCCTAAGTTCAGTATAAGTGCTTGGTATCAGACATTTGTGGTAATCCAGTTCAGAAATTGGTAGTATGGAAGTATATTGCAAGGATAACTACACTCTGTCTGTTTACAGTATACTAGGGCAAAATTGTGCTCTTTCTAATTAGATCTAGATATAAGATGCTTAAACAAATGTGAGTTATTAAATAAAAAATATTTAGTGCTATGTGAGTACATTGTGCTGAATATCATTAACTAAGATGCATGCATCTTTTGTAATAGTCTATATATATATGGAATTAATGCACTAAATATCTGATAGTAATATTAAATAATAATAGCGCTGTAAAAAAAACGTTCTTATTGCGAGTTTCGCATTGATTTTTTTTCCAGAATATAGAACAAATAGCCTTTGTGTCTGTGTCACACTGTGTTGTATTACTTTGACCCAAACCCATCAATCTGTCTCAACTGGATAATGACCTGCAATCACTTTCTTTAAGGGGAGTCCATATATTTCCCAGAATCCCTTTCTTCTTTGAATGACTCCTTATGTTCATTGCCATTTGGTCAAATAGTCTCTTTTTCAATTGCTAAATAGCCAGGCACATGGCTCATTCTGTGTAGAGACACCCGGGTGCACTGTGTTGATTTTCTAGTCCTAGTCTTTTTAAAAGATTTTAAATACTACATGCCAGAGCTCAGAGGGGTTCCAGTTTAAGCCAAACCACATCACAGACCACCGCTTCTCATTAACACGGACCCATCTTATGATTGAATTGTGTTCTTCCTTGTAATCCGTGAGCTAACTCCTTAGAATAAATAGAATGGAGGGATGATGGACTCTCTAGGTATTAGGGAAAGGATGAGTAACATAATTAAGAGAAGACAGCTCCCAGATGAGATTAAGATACATTACTAGCTGATTATAGGAAGCTTGAAGAGTTGAAGTCCTGGTGTTTTTCTGATATCCACATCAATAACCCCTCTGTCTTTTGTCTTGTTCCAATGAAGACAGAAGGAAAGTGACTTTTATAATGACTAAATGCCACACATTGGAGTATAGAATGATCTGTAACAAGAGATTATGTTCTGAGTATTATATTGAAACATTAAAGTATTTGATATAAATAAATTAGTAAACTTTTTTACGGGGAAACAAGTCTAAATACAACTTATGTACAGTGCATTGTATTTTGCATATATAAGTGAAGGGCTACAGATTAATCATTTACATATTTTTAATACATAGTGATAGAAAATTGTGATAGAAATAATTTAATAAATGAAACTCATAAATTAAAAATGAGTTTGTGGATTTTGTAATGTGGCCTTCCTAAAACCCATGAAGTGTCAAATTTAAAGTTGAAATACTGTAGGTCCACAGCACAAATGCCATTTTGTGATGACATATTTGTAAAATTGGCCCTGGTAAGCACAAGAATTAGAATGTCAAGAGAGTGTTGACTGCATAAATGTAATTCTTCTGATGTGAGGAGGTGGGTGGATTGTCCAATTCCATGCTGATTTGAGGCTTGGTGCTGAAATTCTCCTTGACTTACACACACATGCAAAAATTAGATTTTATGTTCTGGGATAAGATATGTACATGAGTTTGGGGGGGCCTACTTGTGGAGTATTTCTTGGTTTGCAGGTGATAGCAGAGTATCATTCCTCTTGTAAAATGACCTGATTTTTGCATGTCCTCAGGTGAGCTGGTTCCGTGTCAGCCTATGTTTTCAATGGAATGCATTTAGAACCAACCAGACACAATTTGTATGTGTTATATTGGTAGAATTGCACTTCTAGGTGCAATTCTATCAATAAGTTCCACCAATATTCTACACAAGTGTTTTTTGGGAGAATGTTGCAACAGGGAGTTGCATATATAATCATTAGAGAGTATTTTGCCTTAAATGTCTATAGTTTTCCTTAAGCAGAAAATGTAGCCTGTCGATTTAAAAATCTGTTTCAGATGATTTGTGAAGAGGATATGCCACTTTTATTGTGTCTATAAATGCCTATTTCACCTGCTAGTGCCTATTTTTATGTTTTGCCTTTTAAGTGTTTAAAATCCTAAAAACAAAAGGCAAAATGGCTGTTTTTACAAATTTTTTTGCTAAATGTTAGTGTAATGAATACTACAGAAGTACTTGTACTGGTAAAACAATATAATCTTTCATAGCTGAGAGGACTTGACTGTACACAGTCTTTCACAAATACACACACTGCAATGATAGGGTCTGCCTCAATACTTAGCAGACTAAACTAGCAGATTGCACAAAAAACTAGTAATAGACATTATAAATCTATAAATCCTAGTAAGACAGCATAATACATCAGAAATGCTGTGCATACCGAACAGGTGTTATTGAATGATCAAGAGTGTTAGCGTTTTAAGTTGTTGGTATTTTGCCTGCTCTGAAACGATGTTTACTGCACATTATGCTGAAAGAAAAGTATTCTAAAGCAATATTTTACTAAACAGTGGATAAACAGAGATGAGAACTTTACTACAAATGGCTAAGTCATCTTTTGCCAAACATGCAGCAAACATGTAAGTAGCTGTAATCGAAATTAAATAGTTTAATATCATATTTATATTTATGTATTTTTTCTATTCCAGTAGAAATATAAAATTTGTTGAATTTAATAGAATTAATAATTTAATATTTCTTGTCAACAAGGTATTATTTTTAAATGTTAGTAGTATAGTCATTTTCCTGCAGTTGTAATTTTCTATTTCAGGTCAAATGTTTTCAATGAATAAATAAAGTAAATTGCTATTCATAAATTAATGTTTTTTTATGGTTAATACTGAATTTATAGTGCCTAGTTTTGTGCGTATTTTGGTCTTTTTGTAGTGCTTATTTGCCTGCCCAATCGCTAACATCTTTAGCACCTATCAATTCTCAGTATGATAATGACTTTTAAACTGTTCAAATAGTTTTCTGTAGAAGCAGGAACTGTGAGATTCATGAAATCAACAAAAAGGTAAACACATATTTAAACTTTGTTATGTCCTATATATCCATACCAAACCATTAATAAAATTCACAATTAAGTGTAATTGTTTTGCTTATTTCTGTTCAAGCCAAATTAAAAATAGCAACCATGCAGACCAATAGGAAGCTATTGGTTGGTACAGTCACTTTTCCCCACCCACAATACTGCTCACACAAGGTCTTGAATGGTTGGATATGGTACCATGCGTTCCCACCATCATCTTCAACGCAATTTTTTTCTCTTTTTTTAGCTACTTTAACAAAATGCATTCAACTGACCACATATACTCCTTATTGTTTACAGGGACACCAAATATGTTTACTCTATTGGGTGTGTGATGTATATTTTGTTGGAGAGAAGTGCGCTCCTTATGCTCTCTCCTATCTCACACTCTCTTGGTTGTTCCTCTAGGGCTGGCTGGTGCGGGAGAGGTGATTAATTACATCAGCATCATCTGACGTTTATCACACAGGGTTAATGGCTGCAGCAGTTGTAACAATGATGGTCAAACAGCAGAAGGATACAGTAGTATTCTTTAGGTTTATGCTATATGCTGTAGTCAGGTCTTTATAAGGATCTCTCTGTGAGAACTCTAATTGCTGTACATTTTCATCTCCTTTCTTTGGGTATTTGGGCACATATACCGAGAGAAAGGAGATGGAAACTGGATCCCAAGTCAGTGGAATGTACCATGTATAAGCCAAGGTCAAGATGGTAATACTGGTCAGAGTGGAAGCACTACTCTCATCCTCCAACAGAGGATCTATACTGCAGAGAGACTCAATATACATATTAAAGGTTCATCTAAATTGAGTTTTATACCAACAAGGGGGTCCCAATTGCAATCTCCGAAAAGTTGAAGTGGAACATGACTAAATATGTATGCATCAATTATTATATCCTCCAGAGGATGAGAGTAGTGCTTCCACTCTGACCGGTATTACCATCTTGGACTTGGTTTATCCACTCAGTTGTCGCCTATCCCGGGAAGAACATAAGATCAGATACTATCTGAATATTCCATCTCCTCTGGTATGAGTGTTCTGCACACCTACTTTATGATATTCTATATGTCTTTTTATATTGTTTTTATGTGAGTGTATTTCTTGATTGCATTAAAATGTCCTTGCTAAAAAGTCCTACACTAGATACTTTCTTGTTGTTTTTCACTTTTATGTGAATATGAGCCGTTGATGAGAGAAGAGTAGTACATACATTTGAGGATCTATACTACAGAGAGACTGAAGATATATATCTAACTTAGAACTCTGGAGAGTTTAATAGCAACAGGGGTTTCCCAATTGCAATCTCCGAAACATTGAAATGGAACATCACTAAAAATCTATGTATCAATTATTATATCAATATTATATTGATTACTACATTTTACGTTGACTGCATTACACTATTTTGGATTTTTTCCTCTCTTGATTTGTTACATGCTCACACTGGAAGTTGAACAAAAATATGATGAATTGGTACACACAAGAGGTGAAAATATAAGTATTTATATGGAAATACTCACAACTTGATTTTGACTCATTCTTAAATGTTGAGTTAGCTGAGGAGGTTTATGTGGAGCAACCTGAACACTATGATGATAGTGTATTCAAAGAGGGAAAAGTCTGCCTCCTAAAGAAATCCCTATATGGCCTAAAGCAAAGTGGTCATTGTTGGTATGTCAAACTGGATGGTGTGCTACTTGAGATGGACTTTATTAGGTCAAACACTCATCACTGTTTATATTGCAAAACTATAGAACTTGTTCATTATTGTAGTAAAGATTAGAGATTGTCTGTTGCTAGCAGGCCAAGAGAAACACATCACCAGTGTAAAGCATCTGTTAAAATAGTGTTAGGACTCTAATCCTAATTTGTATCTGGCCTGCAGTACCTCTATGCTACCAGAGGTGCTGCTGTTTTGCCATTGGATATTCCAGGTCACCTGCAGGAGATATCCTCCTTGCCTGATCATCATCTGCACCTGTTTCACTGCCGTATATACCCGGCTAAACATTGCTTCTTGCATTTCATCAATTATTTGCTGCTTCTGGTCCCTGGCAGTACTTCTGTGTTATTGTGCCTGTTGTTCTCCTTATTATCTGATTTCTACCTGATTAATTGTTTTGCACCTTTGTTTGTTACCCAAGACCCTGGCGTTGTTTCACTTTCTCCTGCATACTCCTTGGTATCATTGTGGACCCACTAACTTCTGACCTCTGGCTTGCCTGACCCTCCTTTGCCTGATTCTCCTGTGAATCCTCTGGTGCCTCCTGGCTAAACCTGGTAACCTGGTAATGATAAAAAGCCATGTGAACAAGCCATGAGGAGACAGTGGAACTGAAGAAAGTTCCTTATCAAAGTGCTGTTGGGTGCATAATACATGCCACACAGCCTGACATCACACATGATGTGAGCCAATTTGTTATCAATCCTGGCAAGCTACACTGGATCACAGTCAATGGAATCTTATGATACCTAAAAGGTACAAGTTCCTTAAATTTGGAATTTATATAGTCTAAAGATTCAAGTTTAAAGACTTTCTATGGTGCTGATTGGGGATCAGATGGGGACGATCATCGTTCCTAGACAGGATATCTGTTTGTCTTGGCAGGAGCAGCAGTCAGCTGGACAAACAGAAAGCAACCCACCGAGGAGGAGTATGGATAAAGAAGACTTTGTGTGAACTTAATATTCTTTGTCAGAGTAAGACCATCAACACTGAGTGTGAGAACAAAGGTGCAATTGATTTGTATTCTAGTGCAAAGCATTATGGATGGTCCAAACATATTGCCATTATACATCACTTCATACATGAGTTAGTGGGAAAAAAAAGTCTATCAGTGTGATTTATATAGCAAGCGAAAATAATGCTGCTGATAAATTAACAAAGGGACTGACATCTCACTTGCTAAATATGTTCCCTTTAAAATGTGGACTGGCATATACTTGACTGATTAATGTTGATATGTTTCACTGTTTGTTTGTTTTTTGTTTATGAACCCTGTGTTATCTGGTTACAGGGAAAACTTTCTTAAAAAATATTTTGATAAAGTGTTATGTTTTATACATGTATCCGGAGACAACTCTGAGCGAGAGGGAGTGCTGGAGAGAAGTGTGCTCCGTATGCTGTCTCCTCTCACACATTCCCTCTGTTGGTCCTCTAGTGTAGGAATGGTGTGTGGGGGAGGTGATTAATGATGTCAGCATCATGCTAATGTTTTTTTTTCTGCCCAGGTGCGACCCTGTTTGCACCATTAAGAGTCTTATCAGTGTCCTACAGACAAGCACCACTTGGTGTCTTCACAGAGAGATCCTTATAAAGACCTGTCTGCTGCTGCTGTATAACCCTGTCACTGCTGGGCTGTGTAACTTGATATCTGCATACCATCATTGTTAAAACTGCTCCAGCCATTAACCCTGTGTGTACCTGCATCACTGTTGTTCCTCTTCTTAAATAAACTAACAACTTGGTTAACCTTAACGCTGTGTGGTCTAGCATCCTTATCCAACACTGCTGACACCTTACAGACAAAAGGTTCTGTCAATATATTTCTGGACATAATAAAATGTAAACATATCTGGAACAAATCATCTCTTTATGTACTCTACATTAGTGATCAGTCACCAGTGTTTCTTCTGACGTTATGAGGCATAGAGATCTCAATATATTACACTTGGCACCATATAGAACAATTTCATTGAGGCTTCCTTATTCTCTAATTGCCTCTGAAGCCTGCCATGCTCCTAGTTATTTATTAAACTGATCCACTGTGCTGTGGATTCAGCTTTCCTTCAGTGACTATAGAACAAGAAAGGCTCCAATAGCTGCTGTTCACTTTCACTTCCTGCAGCAACACCAACTGTATTGGAGAGTATAGCTGCAAAAAATTAAAAACATTTTCAAAAAATTAAAAAGAGTATCTGTGCAATGGTTTTGTGTAATATAGCTGACATTTAGATTGGTGACCCATAATGATTTCTGCCTATGGCCTCGACTTCTAGACATGTAACCCTGCTCACGGTTCACCAAAGTCCTAATCTGTGGCCAACAGCTGCAGCATAGATCATCAAGGGAACAAATGCCTATTGAAGGCATCAAATATGAACCATTAAGGTAAAAGTCAGAAGCTTGGTTACATAGGGAGGTGAATCAGTAACAGAAAGAAAGAAGTGTTACTGCACACGAATAGGTCATTGGTACGGCCTCATCTAGAATACTGTGTTTAGTTCTGGAGGACATATATTTTAGAAGGATATAAATACATTAGAGACAGTACAAAGAAGGGCAACTAAAATGGTGCATTACCTACAGCACAAAACTTACCAGTAAGACTAAAAGATCTTAATATGTATAGTTTGGAGCAGAGAAGGGAATATGGGGGATATGATAGAAACTTCAACTAAATCAAGAGGTTTTTTTTTAACGAATAAAATTTTAATTGGTTTTTCAAGGTTTTTCAAAAGGGGTACAGAAGAAAAAAAAAGGGGAAAGGTTACATAAAGGGGGATGGAACACATACACAATATACTTGAGAAAAAAATACAGCATCAAAATCAAATGCATCTGACCATACGTTGTGTACATTCGGCTTGACTAATATTTTACACACCATCAAACAAAAGATCATTCACCAGCGTCATTGTCATTAGAGGGCGAGGTAAGCGAACGTGATGGATTTCCCTCCCCATCTGTCTGAATCAAGAGTTTTAACATGGTACAGGAGGGAAACAGTCTTCAAAGGAAGAGAAATATCACAACATGAGAACATGCACTGAAACTGGAGGGAAGTAGGTTCAGAGGAAATTTGAGGAAAAACTACTTTACAGAATAGTAGTGGATAAGTGGAATAGCCTCCCATCAGAGGTGGTAGAGGCTAATTCAGTAGATCCATTTAAACATACTTGGGATAAACATAAGGATATCCTTACAAAGAATAAAGGCTCAAATATGGTTTATATGGTTACCATTGGTTAAAAATTGGGCAGACTAAATGCGCCAAGCGGTTCTTACCTGCCGTCAAATTCTATGTTTCTATATTTGTAAAGTATTGTTAGTTTTTAATATTATAGTGCACTGAAGCTCTGTTAAAAAGTATGTATTATGTCCCCACTCCATTGCAGACAGATTTAGTACCTCCCTTAAGATACCCTCTAAATGGGATCTTAAATAGGTAAAAAAAAAGTGCAGTTATTTGAGCTGTTGTGACATTACATGTCCCTGTGCATGAATCCCCCAATCCACACAATGCATTTTCTGCAGAGCAAGTAAATAAACCTGTTACTAAATATCTGTCTGCTCTGTTAAAGTATTACCTCATTCCTAACATGGCAACATGCTGAATAGAATTAGAATAGAGCATGGTGAACATATTTAGTTAAGTATAAACAATTTATTAATTTCCTAAATTTTTTTCCCACTCACTAGTGCACAGCCAATTCAAACAAGCTGGCATGGAAAGAAAAAATGCAGGTTTTCCTTTTAGAGCAAACCATGCTTCACTTTACCTAATGCAATACTTCTCAGAATTTCACGGGTACAATTTCAGACATGGCTCTTACCTTATATGGTAGAACTGTTATTGCGTTTATTGGCAAAGCAAACACTTACAGAAAATGATTACAGAAGTATTGGAAGTTCCTGGTAATATCTTCAGAAGGGTTACTGAGTCACCACATTGGTATCCCAAGAAGTCCATAAAATGTTTACTGAGAAGTCATTGTATGATGTTGTGTACATTCCTTGCATTATTCATCAAATAGCAACTTCCATGGATGCTTTAAAGTGGTGAAGAAGAATATGGAGACTTTAGTTGCAACACATTATTGGGGTCACACATAAATGTCTCACTTTAGAGGGCAATTGGAAAAGTTAAAGAATATTACCATAGCAATAATTTGATTCCATAAAAACAAGACCACTACTAAAGGGGTACAGCAACTGAAGATTCATAGGTTTAATCATTATTTTGCAATAACAAGGTTCACTATGCAATTCTTGTGTTACCAAAAGTTGGTTTTTAATTACCTATATCTGGGATGCACCAGTGTTCAAATATAGAGATAAATTATACCATAATCATGACCAAATGCTTGGTACACAGATAAAATCTTGTCTGGAGTATTTACATTTTTCAGTAAATGTGTTCACATTCCATCCTCAGCCTAATTTAAGATTATTTCAAGAAATTTCTTTTATAACACCTTGATTCTTGTGACACATTCTGTTATGATGACACACAAATGTGTCCCTACACACTTATCAAGAACTTGGGAACAGTTAGGTAACATCTCTAGATTGTGTAAAATGTAACAGTTTATTTTAAACCTTTTCAATACAGTATATTGTTTCTATGTAGATTCTGTGTGTACAACTCAAAATCAAAAAGCTGCTCTCTTAATCTGTTACCACAATATTGATATAACAATACAAAAATGAAGCTTTATCTTGGACTGGACATGTTTAGCTTTAGATGATAAAGGATGACCACAGATCGTAGCTAATTGGCATGGTCAGGGTCTTATTTCAAAACACCAAGTTCCTACAAAAATTATAAGTTCAAGTTCTCAAAATTTGTGCAGTCACTCCTACCATGACACAAATGGTATGCAATTACAAGGGATATTAATTAAAAAAAGACGTTTTTGTTATACCTATTCTGGTTCCACCTATTCCTGGCGCTACATCAATAACAATTTTAGTATATATATCATCATCATCATCACTATTTATTTATATAGCGCCACTGATTCCGCAGCGCTGTACAGAGAACTCATTCACATTGGTCCCTGCCCCATTGGAGCTTACAGTCTAAATTCCCTAACACACACACAGAGACAGAGAGGGAGAGAGACTAGGGTCAATTTTGATAGTAGCCAATTAACCTACTAGTATGTTTTTGGAGTGTGGGAGGAAACCGGAGCACCCGGAGGAAACCCACGCAAACACAGGGAGAACATACAAACTCCACACAGATAAGTTCACGGGAATTGAACTCATGATCCCAGCACTGTGAGGCAGAAGTGCTAACCACTTAGGCACTGTGCTGCCCATAAATATAAAATACATCACTATAAATGATAAAAAAAGTACTATAAAAAAATAAAAAGGATACTGGTACCAAGCCCTGGCAACTCTATTATTACAATTATGTAACACAATTAATCTACACAAATGATCAATTTATCTGTCTCCCAAAATGAGTAGGAAGTGCTGTGTTCTGGCACACTAAACCCATACATTGGAATCATAGTTGTGTGGTTCAAATAAAGGTAGTAAATGTGATCTCCTCACCTAGTAACAAACAGTCAACCATGCTGTTGCATTCCATCTGTATTAAAATAACCATAGGTGTGTGCTTCCTAAGACCTGTATGGTAAACACAGATCCACTAACAGGGTTCCTTGATTGGCAGCATGGTGACTCAGTGGACAGGGATTGATGTGAATGATAAATATTCTTTGCCCAGCGCTGCAGAATTTGTGGCACTATTTAAGTAAAAAACTATGATGATTCCCTGCTTAATCCATAAGTACTATTGTTTTAGGAATATTATAATTTAGCTTAAGGGTGCATGATATATTCAGTAAATACATTACCATGACACTTATGCTAATCCTCCATAATGTATTGGTGTATGAATGCAGAGTATTTTATTTAAACATTATTAATAAACCTCACTTGTGTCCAATGCAGCATTATTCCTATTTAGTGTGGAACTGTTCTACAGATATTGATTACTCCTTTATGTAATACATGTACAGATGGCAGGTCAGTGTGTGACTGCGCTGGTCTGCATGTCTGAACAAAAAGCCAGTGAAAAATCAAGAACAGTTGAAAGGGGAATTAGCCAGCAGCGTTGACAGCACAATAACCTATTGTCTTCCTAGAGGGTTGGTTATTAGAGTTTGCTGTATCTTATTTTCTACAACCATTAACAAGAGTTGCTTTCTGTAAATTATTTTTTCTGTTTAGAAAAGCATTAGTTTACATTTTTCAGTCTTCGTTGAAAATCCATCATGTAACTAATCCATTTCTTAATCTCACATTGCACAGCATCAAATGTCTCATTATATCATTTTGTGCTATTTATATTTAGGTGTTTCTACCTAGAAAGCGGTTTATATATAATATTTATTCACACTTATCATATGCTTGTTATTTTCTACTACAGTAGTACAGGTTTAGATATTAATGGTAAATCAGATCCTAATTCCTCTACATGTGAAAAACGTACATATTAAGGATATTAATTGTTTCTTATGTGCTTAATTCTGCATTCAAAATTTTAGAATGCAGCATTAATGTGTGCTACAAGTACCATAGTTTATGCAATATATACAATACATGGGAAAAAAATACAAATGCTTCACTAAAGCACAGGTTAAGTCTGGGTTGTTTTTCATGCACCATTTTTTCCAGCACATGTATGAATGAGCTCTTAATGTCAGAACAGCTAGGTGTACTTCAAAAATAGCTAACTGTGGGTTGCCATATTTACGTAAAAGTCAACCCCACACCTCCAGCAATTGACATGGATTAGCAAATAAACTCTTAGTAGCAATATATTCTAAAGTACAATATATCACTTTTATGTGATGTGAGGTTACAGGGATAATATTTAGTCCTGTTTATCCTTCCAGCCAACTGACTGTAGGTTAAATAAATTGCCTAGGCGAACAGTGGGTGAAAAAAACACCCTTTATTATATCTATAAAACACAAAGCACATAAAATAATAACAAATATGCAACAATACCAATACCAGACAGTTCACCTCATTGCAAACTACACTCTCCTATAGCTCACTGGCATCTTTGTCTCTTTAATACAGTTGCTGAGCCATGGTCTTCACTCCTCTACTCACGTGGTAATGACTAAGCTCAATATCCTTCTGCTTTTTAGGTTTACAAAAAAGCACAGGTTTTGATGTCAACACAGGCACGATCCTGGACCAGTCTGACAGGAGTAGGGACTTCAAAAGAGAACCCCCTCTGCCTTGCACCTGTGGACCTCCCGCAGTCCATAGCTCGAGTGAAGGCACCCTGTAGTGTGTGGCTCCATCATACCTGCTAAGCAGGATGTGGGGCGTCTGTTGCACATCCAGGAGGCATATTACAATGCATATTACAGTACATAAACAAAAGACATGTTTACACAATAGTAGTGTTTTGTACAACTCCACTGGCAAGTTTTAAGAATATACAATATACATAAAATACATACATACATGGTTTACACACCACAATCCAAGAAATATTGAATACAGTTTGCATGAGATGCAATGTCAAGTAAGCTCAAACTTTATTTTCAATGTCCTGATACCCCTAGCTTATTACATGGTGTATGAATTGATATCTTAAATGGATTTTTTAGATAAATGCTTTTGAAGAGCGAAAGATGCTTTTTCAGTATTCTTTCTCTCTATTAAGTGACATCTATAAGTCCTCTTAATGATCAGGGAATTTTATGCCTTAATGTCCAGGCTAAATGATGAGCCAGTTTCACATGAAATAATTATTTTATATTTTATTATCTAACCTAGTGAAAGTTTATATATTGGACACAGATATGGCTTACTTTTGATAGCATAGTGGAGAAAATACTGTATTTTTTGAGGGCTTTGTCTTTGGGAAGTGGGAAAACTTCCCCATATTTTTACACAATTTTTCCATAATTTCACGCTATTGGAAATTCAGATATTGACCCTCAAATTAAAGCTCCTTTTGTCCCCCTCAAGTATAGCATTTTATTTAGAAAAATATATATACATCTGCATACAGGTATAGAAGTATACTATATTTATGCAAGCTCTGACAAAGTTATAGCATAGATTATTTTTTAATATATATTTTTAGTATTTTTTAATATTTTTTTTTCAATTTAAACACAAGTTATAAGTTATAAGAAATACAGGATAGGAGCAATAGTGGCAGAAAATATTTAGTGGGTTGTCGCTTTTTTATTACTTGAGATAATATTCAAGATAGGGAGCTGTTCAAAGTCATCCTGCCAATCATCATTGAAAGATCACTTATAATAGGAATTGTTTTACTGCTAAGTTGCATGAAATGCAATTGTGTAATTTCCAATTTGGGATACGATATTCTGTGTCAGATACATTTAACTTTTAGTTTGCTGTAATTTACTGATGAAAATAACTAATGACCTAACAATAGCTTGGTGTCAGGCGCCGTCCCTCTTCTATCCAGGGATGGCCACCTTCTGTCTACTTGGCTGCGCCTGGTTGCTTAGCAACCAGACACAGCTCTTCCAGCTTCGCTGCCGGCATCAGTGCCCATACAGGAAGCTCCGGTGGCGTCCTCTGATGCTGCACCGCTGGCACTAATCAGCAGGCCCTGCAATCTATTTAAAGAGGTCTCTGGCACCATACTGGTGCCAGAGTATTGAGTCCCCCAGCTCCAGCATTACTATCCATTGTCTGTGTATTGATCTCCAGTGTATGAATTCGGCCTGTTCCTATTCTGCTTCTGATTATCCCTAGTTCTGATTACCTTCCTGTGTTTTGACCCGGCTGTTGTGACTAATCTATTGGATCGGGTACCATGCTGGCTGACCAGTATTGACGTGGCTTGCCTCTAGACCATTCTTCTGGATTTTTCTGGTGCATCTCCGCTGTCCGAATGTTACCAAACCGGCCTGTCTACACTCTATTATCTTGCTGGTGGCTGAGTTTGAGGACCGCAACCTGCACGCCTCATGCAGCGAATTCCAAATCCCCATGCGGGGGCCACTGGTGAAGACGGTGGGGGAACTTTAGACTCCGCACCACTTTCTCGAGCAGCTCCAACACCAACAGGTAACCTCCAGTACTCTAATTTGGTGACACTTGGTTTGCTTACTTTTACTGATCATAGTCATAAGGTGTGAGCTCTATTTCCTGGGTACGTTTTGATGATCCTGACGATCCTGACAAATCCGACAGCCTTCAGTCGTACAAAAGAAAACCGATTTGTGAAAAAAACGAGGTGCTAGGTGTTTAAACACTTAGCCTGCGGGGTCCATACATTGCCCCTTTAAAATAACATTGATGTGAGTCGCACCGACGTGAAACTGAAGTGCCGGAGTCCTGTGTCTTCTGAATCACTGGCTGTCAGGATTCCAACGGAAAGCTAGAGATTCGGTTTTCAGGTAAGTCTCTTTTAGAGTGCATTAGTTTTTTTCAGAAATCAGTTTTCTTTTGTAGGACTGAAGATATTTTAACCTGTGCTGACTGATGTTGGACATGCGCACTCACAGTCTGAAGACTATACAACACAGAACGCCAGAGAGACTTACAGAGTCTAGAACTTTCCTTCCAGCTTGTGACTTGTGGTCGTGCACACTCCTGCACGATATCATGACAGAGGAAGCTCTAAATGATCACTTAGACATTTTTCAAATAAAAACATTACGTTCAAATAAAATAAAATGTAATGGAAATTTAAACAGTTCATTTATGGTATATTATTTAGCTCATTAATAAACATACTTATAGTACCATATACTGAATACCAACAGGGACCCAGGATAGGACCAGGCTGCCAGACAGCAAAGCACCAGCAGGGGCCTTGGACAAGATCACTCTTAATCCAGCAGCATTGTGGAATCAATTAAATATATAGGAAAAGCACTGAGAATACTTTGTGGCAATAACATGGAATTGCACTGGCTAGCAAGAGGCGATATCCATCCAGTCATCAATTGAAGTTTATTCAGAATAGAGTCAGAGCAGAACTTTACAATAAGAAATATAAAATGATGAGCTGTTGGTAATGGAATTAGTGTGATGGAAACATCCATTATGGATTAGTTACAGAATGTGTTGTAGTATCTATGGGCCTGATTCATTAAGGATCTTAACTTAAGAAACTTATTATTTAAGTCTCCTGGACAAAACTATGTTACAATGCAAGGGGTGCAAATTAGTATTCTGTTTTGCACATAAGTTAAATACTGACTAAACACTGAAATTTAAAGTTGATATTTGTGTGCTACATGAAAAAACAGTCAGTATTTAACTTATGTGCAAAACAGAATACTAACTTTGCACCCCTTGCATTGTGACATGGTTTTGTCCAGGAGACTTAAATAAGAAGTTTCTTAAGTTAAGATCCTTAATGAATCAGGCCCTATATTATTTATTTGTGTTAGAGAATTCATTTTGTTGTATGCAGTCATCCACTACGTAAATGATATAAGAAAATGTCCCTATATAGCTGGGAAGTTGGTGACCATGGCAATTATTGCAATATATCTCTGACATTTCAAATGGTAGAAAGAGGGACAACTGAGAATAATGTAAAAAGACACTTGCTTACATTTGTAGACACGTGCACACAGGGGTCTTATCTCAGCTACGAGGACTCTGGTCTTTAGTGGGATATACCCACACAACAACATTTCTCAAATTGGGAGATTTCATAGGTTCTAACAAGCATGCTGAAGTTAGTACATAAGAATAAACACAGTGCCAGTGTCATTGTCCCTTTAAGTTCTTAACTCATTTATAGAATTGGTGTAGAGGTATCACAAGATTATTTCCACACAAATCTAGCAATGTCCCAGAAGGTCACTGGCAGCAGGCTAGCTGGGTATAGGCCTAGTCTTCCTAACAGTATCCTGCTGCAAAATGTTTAACCCCTTACTTGTTAACCGGAGAGGACTTTGTATTTTTGTGTTCAGATGTTTTTTAGCATTTTTGCTATGGGCTGTTTAAAAAAAAAACAAAAAAAAAACCAGCATTATTTTATTTGTCATTCTATTTAAGTGAATCTTAGATTGTTTCTTTTGGTAGCATTTTAAATAAGAATGTATTACTTTTTTGTATAACAAAGACTAAATGAGACAATATTAATAAAAATACACTTTTTTGTGATTATTCAACTACTAATTTTCCCACAATTAGTGAGAATCCAGTATATCATAAAATGTACTCATTGATACATTTTATCAATTAACTACAATGTATTAATTAGCTCATTGCAGTTAGAGTCGAGACGAAACGTGTGTTTATTTTACTCTACTTTTTACAGGTGAACTATAGGTCCTGGCAGGCTTTACATGCCAGGTAATGCTGGTGCTTGCGGTTCTACAAGTGCAAACATGCTTTGGCAACCATGTGTATGCTGTCACTTGTAGTACAACAAGCACCAGCATACCCAAACACTTAACTCATGCCAGTACTTGCTGGGACCTGTAGTGCACCAGCAAATAAATACTGATTTTACTGACTTCATTACCCCACATCCACCACCCCAGGAGTGTTTGGGAAGAGGCCTATTGCATTCAGCATGGGGATGTTTTATTCTAGCAGGAGACACATTTTGTTGCCCAATTCCTATAGGGAATTTAGGCTGAACAGTCTAGGGATGGTTCACATTATGTCAGGTTTCCCTGTTGTAGTGTCACCAGCTTCGTCTGTCATAGCATAGTGCTGGCAGAACTTTTTAGATGGGAGGGGGGCACTGTTTTTTTTTTCTTTTAAATGTAGTTACTTATGTATATAAATCAATAGCAATATATGTGCTGATGATCATGATCAACATCACATATCTTGCACCAGGGGTTGAGCACCCACAACAGATACACCTCCCGACAGGCTGATATCACCTCTAAACATGCCATAACTACATTAACATGCTCTGACTGTACTTGCCCTACACTTGTCCATCCCTTCATTCTCCAGTTTCCCCTCTCTAAGTCCAGTAACTTTAAGATACACCTGAATCTGCATAGGGACTTGGTATTCTTCATGTGCATGCCCCGTACAGAAAAGCATATTTTAAAAATAAATAAAAACAATGGACTTGCAGCCAACTCTACATTTACTTCTAGGGGTAACCAGGTGATCATAAGATCACCTGTGGTTGCTAGATATGTAAGTATTGCATCCTGTATATTCTGTACAACATTCTATATTGAATGCTGTGCAGCGCCTAATTTGTGGACAGGAACCGTTAATAAAGGTACATGGCTTATTCACTGACATGGGGAACCACCATAAAAACACTTTGGCTATGAAAAAAGTCCAGTCTCACTTGCAGGAAAAATATGACTGGTGATTATTAAAAGGCTAAGGAGAAGTCAAATCTCTGCTTAATGGTAGCTACTGGTCTTGCTAAATCTTGGTCCATCCAATGACTTCTAAATCAGTGGTTAATTAGGGAGAAAACTTGGATGCTACTACATGTCAAAATCAGTTTAAGTTTAAAGTGAGTGATAGAAAATTCTATAAAACATAACTGTGATTAAGTTGGAGAACCAGGCACCCATACAATTATATTTAACCTAGCCAGCACCCTTCTCTCATCTCAAGGGCAGCTAGTATGATATAATCTTAAAATATAGTATTATTAGTACTTCATAGGAGCTTTGTCAAAACCTCATCAAAATAGTGCTTAGAATTCAATCCATAGTTGCTACAACAGTGCCAATGAACCTTACTGACTTATGACAAAGTCAAATAATCACAGTCTGTGATCATGGAAGGATTAAATTAATTAATTAAGGGATAGAGGACACCTGGGGCTAGATTCACTAAGAATCAAGTTTGGTGGTGGTTTTAAACCGTTTAGTGGTCCAAACCGCCGCATTTATTATAGGGCGGTTTGAGGCTGCAATTTAAAATGGATGGCAATGTGTGGCTGTTTGAACTAGCTAAACTGTCAGCAGTTTTGTCCAAACCGCCAGTGGTTTGGTTGAAACCACCATGAAAGTCGCTATCCAAAAGACAGGACAGGACAGTTTTTAATGCCTGCTTTTGAATGGCTTAATAGCTCAAACATGCTGTTTGAGCTATCAAGCCATTCAGAATATAAGAGAAAGCACCATTGACATTTAAGTTAATTGGGCAATTATTATTTATTGATTAAGGGGCAAAATTAATTTAATATTAACTTATGGGGATTTTTTCCCCCATTATATTAAGGGGACTAAATTATTTAATTATTATGTTATTTGGGCACTATGTAATGCCAAATTGTGCAACAAAAATAATTAGACCCACCATTAACAATCAGTTAATATAATTATATATTCACATTTCCCCCATAATATACAGTTGGCATTACAGACAATTATACACACACCAGCAGGAGCTGGTGCACTGGTGGGGACAATTACAAGCGTGAGTCCACCAGAGGTGGTAAAAATCTAGGATATGAAACTACCAATTTTTTGTGGAACCTGAGAGACAAAAACATAAACCAGGGACACTGGATTATAGTATAAGCAAAAACTAACCACTGTGCTATTGCCCAGATTTCTGTTCAGCTGACTTTAGCCATATTGAAATATTGCTGTTACATTGTATATTAATTGAAAATAATTAACTGATGAATTAAAAATAAATTGATTTTGCTAGTTCTACCTACATCTCAGGGACCTGATTCGTTAAGGCACGCAAAACGATTGCATTGTGCATTTTTTTTAAAATAAATAAATAACATCATTCGGGCATACGCATGTCCGTATTCAACTAAAATCAGATCTTGGTGAATACGGGCGTAGATATGATCTTCATATAAGGCACTTGCTGTATGGAGTCAGACACAACACACTGCTGGATATGTACAATACATATGGGGAATATAAAGTCCCAGCAGAATGCACAGAAAAACTATCAAATTTTTGTCACTTGTTAATAATATAGGGCCTGATTCATTAAGGATCTTAACTTAAGAAACTTCTTAGTTAGTAATCTGTTTTGCACATAAGTTAAATACTGACTGTTTTTTCATGTAGCACACAAATACTTGATAGCTTATTTGTACACTGAAATTTAAAGTTGATATGTGTGTGCTACATGAAAAAACAGTCAGTATTTAACTTATGTGCAAAACAGAAAACTAATTTGCACCACTTGCATTGTAACATGGTTTTGTCCAGGAGACTGAAATAAGAAGTTTCTTAAGTTAAGATCCTTAATGAATCAGGCCCATAGTCATTAATGAAATTTGTTTACATTTTTTTTTTTTTTAATTATTTTTTCCCCATGAAATACATTTATCAAAGAGATGTGCGCAACCCTCCCGTGTTTTGGTTTTGGATGTGGTTTTGGTTCTAAAACATGTTCATGTTTTAGTTTTGCAGCTGGTTTTGCCAAAAAATTGCACTAGGTTTTGGTTTTGGATCCGGATTTAATTAAAAATTGTGAAAAATATGTAAAATAATATCATTATGTGCTGTTTTAGTTCTATATTTCTATTTACAGTATTAACATTCTTTTCCAGTCATGTCCAATCTATTTTTAAAGATCCCTTCACAACTGTCCCAATTGTCACCAACTTTGGCCAAACTCTGCAGTGAGCTGTCTTAATGAAGGATTTTGTAATTTTACCATCATTGCATTTGCTTTCTACCATTAAATTCCAAAAATAATTCATCTGTCTATACGGTTCTCTAACTCCATCACTTAGCATAAATCGTCAGCCATCATATCTCCATCTCTACATGTATTCTTTGCCAAGGCCAAAATCCTCCACTTAATTACTCAGAATGTGGACTTTCAATTGCATAGTCAAGACATGTTTTGAGCACCAAAATCTACATCAATCTGAGTATTATACATATTTACTTGTGTGGGAAGGGCAACTATTGGCCTATCTGAAATGCATGTTTTACATATTTCTAATGCTTCACTAATAGAACATGTAAATATTATTTATATACATTCCATAATTATATACATGGGTTTGGTGACCACCTCCGCTACAAGTCTCGGCCAGTCCCCTTTACCCTTGGGTTGGACTAAGCTTTCTCCGGGGACTGATTCTTCAGCCCTCCCCATAAATATATATGAGTTCCCTAGTTTGATTTAAAAGGGCAGCATTATAGCACAGATCTACCTTACTCGTAGCTCCGCTCTTAGCTAACGATGAATGCTCTGCACATCGAGAAGTGCACAGTACTAGTCTTTGAAGTTTTTGGTATGAGTACAGGCCACTTTTGTCTATCATCATCATTTATTTATATAGTGACAGCAAATTATTTAGCGCTTTATAATTGGGTATCTACTTGTCTAAATATCTACTGATGCCTCTAAATATCTACTGATGCCTCAGATTATTACTGCCTCTTCTCTCTCCATGATGCATACATTCCAAATTTAGTGTGTGCATAGCGTTTCAACATTTTTATTTCTTGCATCTTACACTAAATTTTTGTTGTTGTTTAATTTATCTAATGGGCTTTGTTGGTGGCATGACAGATGACATTTTTTTTGTAGCCCCTGCAATGTCCTTCATGCGGTTGTTAAATGTCAAAAACGCCCAGAAAAAATCCTCACATGCAAATACCCTTTTACAATATAGATGTCACTTAATGACCCTTTAAAAATTGTCAAGTATTGCAAAAATTAACAAGTATTGCAAAACGTTTAGAATATGTTGCATTTTTGGGATTTTTTTGTGGTGTGCAGCTGTGATGACACTGACAAGCAAACACCCTTTTTAATATAGATGTCACTGAATGACCCTTTAAAAATTGACAAGTATTGCAAAATAGAAAAATGTTTACAATATATAGCAATCTATTGGGGTGTGCAGCTGCGTTCACGCTCACACCTAGTTTTTCCCCAAATTATTTAAGATGTCACTGTCCCACACAAGATTACTTTCACTTGAAAAACTTTAAATTTCAAAAGAAATACATTAATTTGTTTTTTGGATACAGCTGCTAATAATCATACAGCAAAAGCACACTGTTATTCTCCACTAAATATACTACTTAGAATGATACCTAACTCAGTCTATATACTAGTACTATTATATATGCCTTAATAACAACCAGTAGCTACTACTCCGTCTAAACTCTCTGACATTTTGAAATTAAAACCAATTGATCAGCAAACTATTCTAGCTGACTGATCTGTACAAAACTACTTTACAATAATTTACAATAATCACAACTATACTATTGTTTTCTCTGTCCCTCTTTCACCCTGAACGCTATTTTCAGAGCAGAGCACTGCAGCTAACATCCTCCCTACAAGCTGCCTGCTCTAAAATGGCATGTGAGAAAATTAGGAAAAGCTATATATAGAAGATAACGATCCAAAACTCTCACAAGTTTTGCATCAATAGTTTCCCGGAAATTACATTTTGCCTCGTTTTGAGATGCAAAATTGGCACGCGAAACCGAATCATAACTCAGTTTCACTCTGAACCCCAAATCCTAGATCTGCTAGTTTTCTCCAAATCCGAACCACTCATTTCTAGTTTATCATGATATTATTAATGTGTACTGTACATAAAATGCAGTTTTACAGTTGCTCTTGATTGCAAACACATGTTCTAAAATGCATTCCCGACCATTATCACTATCACTCAGCACTTACACCTGACCTTTATCTGGTGTAAGTGATATGCCTAAAAAACACATTCCTTAGAGATGCCCAAGCTTAATTTGGATGCTGCTGCATGCGTTTAAGATTGGCATGCCCTTACTATACCTTGTCTGCATGCATATGACCCTTCCCCTCCATGTTCTGCCCATGAAATCATAGGTGTTCGAAGATGAATTGCATGTACTTGTGTTCACTGGTGTCCAGTCTATTTCTGGGCATGCACAGTCCAATATTTAACAAATACAGCACATATCGGCATTTACGTTACTTAATGAATCAAATCCTGGGTGTTACCAAATTTTTGGCATTAAAACACATCTACTAGGATAGAGTGAGCTGTGGGCCATCATTACATATAAATATTGTGCAGTAAATAGCCATTAGCCTTCAGTCTGTACAGTAAACAGCCTTCAGCCTACATGTTGTACACAGTTACATAAATTCAGAAAAACACAGTGTGTGTGTTTTATTATATTGAATTCTGGGACTAGGATATTAAGACATTTTTGTCCTAATATCCTTGGATCTTCTCATATTCTGAGCTGCATTTGTATTGTTAACCATTTCCACTCATTAATTTAACAAAGGACTCATGGCACTGTTAAATATGTGGTTTCGGATTTGGAAATCAATAGCTGCCAACATTTTTGAGACTATGGATAACATAATAGCCCTATACCGGAACAGAGTCTTTTTATTTTGAAAATAAAAGTAATTTAAAAAATAAAAAGCATCAATAAATGTGATAATGTTTTTTCTAATTACGTATAATGGGGTTCCTGTTTAATTTTGATTGCACTGTAAGATTAAATTAAAATGAATACATTAATACACATTTATACGTCTCATCTTTAAGATTTTTACTGCATGTTTGTTATTCTAATGTACTCTATTTAGTAGATGCATAAATAGATCAGCCAGCCAAACTGCTTCCATTATGGGTTAAATGCATAGTTGCCAACTCCCAGAAACTTGTTTCCGGGAGAGGGGGCGAGACTGGAGGGCGAAAGGGGGCAGGACGAGGCCAATCGCGTCATTTTGGCCCTGCCCCCCGCGAAAACGTAATGATGTAATGACGCAATTGGCCTCGTCCCGCCCTCTCCCGCCCTCCAAAATGGCGTGATTCACAGAGAATCGCGTCAAATGACGCGATTCTCTGTGAAATCCGGGATGCGGGAGAAATGCCATCTCCCCCGGGAGCCCGGGAGACTGACTCGAATTTTGGGAGTCTCCCGGACTTTCCGGGAGAGTTGGCAAGTATGGTTAAATGTGTGCAGTTGGAGGTAATGTGACAGATGAAACACAACTTAGGGCTAGATTTACTAAACTGCGGATTTGAAAAAGTGGAGATGTTGCCTATAGCAACCAATCAGATTCTAGCTGTCATTTATTTAGTACATTCTTCAAAATGACAGCTAGAATCTGATTGGTTGCTATAGGCAACATCTCCACTTTTTCAAACCCGCTGTTAAGTAAATATACCCCTTAGTCTTCAAGAGGCTTCTCAATATTTACATCAGGTTGTCTCCTTATTGCAGTTGGACTTTTTCTGCTAATTACCGCAGTTTCTTCAAAGAGACCTTCAAAGATAAAACAATAATAGAAAAAAATAGGGGGTTACGCTAGCAAAACCATGTATAATCCCAATCTCTATTTTCTGGCCTTATTATGAATATAAACCATGCTGCAATAGTCAAAAAAGAAATACATTAATTTGTGCTACATATCTACAGGTGACGAAGAATAATGTCTGCAATAAGTCTGCTTCGTTTTCAATGGCACAATAGATAGCTCATTGTACTGTATACTCTGGAATTGTATAAATTACCTTTTACTAAAATAATGTCTATGATCATTGTTAAAAAAGGATGTATGAAAGATCCCTTGATCAATCAAATAAAATAACAATATAAGAATCCTGGATGGTACAGTAACTTTCTGTCAAGAAGCAACTGTGAGGCCATATATTTTTAGACTATACTGAAAAGAATGTGTCTTTTACTTAGCATTTTATGGTTTACAATTTTCTGGCCTTACATGCAGTAGTAACAAAAGTCACAGAGATTTTATGATAGCTGCCACAGTTCCTAAATGATGGCATATACTAAAATATTTATAGAACTGTAAAATCCTGATTTCTCTCCGGTACAGCAGATGGGGTTCTAAAACCTGTTCCCAGATTGTCACATTTCTTTACCGTTTGATGACAAAACAGCCTGCTATCAGTTTGGTTCTTGTGAAATTTTTAACCAGTGTAATCAAGTTCACACTCTTATCCAATTATCTTAAACATTTTACAATGTATTAAACCAATGTCACCAACTGTACATTGATACCTGTTCTCAACAGCCCTTACCTCACAATTATTCTGTCATTTGTTTCACTGCTTCTACAGTCTTCTTCCCTAACCCAAGTAATTATCAGTCACAAAGTATCGACAATGTGCCATATTTATTATGTGCAAATAAATCAGTAAAGGAATTTGAATGTTATCTAAATGGATCCCCCTGCAGTGGAGTTTTATTTAATGAAATGTTACCCCCCCCCCCCTCCCCCCCACCACACTCCCCACAATGTATAACAAATAGGTTGGTTCCTCTCCCCGGAAAATTTGCCTTTCCCTTTAACTGAAACCAAGAACTCACTCGTATCACTGAAAATTATACTTGTATTCTCTGCAACAATGGAGCACACAGCAAAACGATCTATACCGCCCACTCCCAAAGAGCTTTATGGAACAGTTTCCACAGACTTCTATTGCACAGGTATGTATGGCGTTAATCTCACAATGCAGAGAGCTGCAACACAAGCTGACTCTTGGTTTTACTGTGGTAAGCCCATCCAGCAAATTAGAAGGTAAATCCCAGCAAAAAGTTATTATACATTAGTGTTTTTGTTATTGTTGTTCATGTACTAATCAATGAGAAACTGTTACTTAACAGTGACAAGTGCACAATAAAAATGACAGAATTGTATTAAAGCAAAACTATTTTTTTCAAAATATTGCATAAAAACTCATTTTAATTTTGTAATGCATTTTACAAAACATATATTTTTAAATCTTTTCTTATGTTGTGCTACACTTCCTCTTTATAATTTGGGCACTATGATTTTTATATACTGCAAATGTCAAGTTACATAAGATACATATATATGTTGTACATGTGTGCACTCAGGGGGTATCCAGCTGCCCAGAAATCCTCCCAGTTAGTGTTTCTATTGAAACAAATTATAACACATTGAGCCTGATGCTGAGTTCGACGCATGTTGGGCATAAATTATGCTCAGAAAAGCAATCAGTATTTAAGCCCATGTGCCCATATATCAAGATGTGTCCAGTTTTGGACCTGCAGCATATATGCAGCACCGGTATAAGAGAATGGAGGACCCTGGTCTAAGGGGGCCTCTATTCCCCCGTGAGACCCCCCTGTGAGCCCCCCCCCAGTGAGGCCCCCACCGTGAGCCGCCCGCCACCCCCCCAAGCGCTTACCTCCTGCTCCTGTCACTGTAGTCCTTCCGCAGCGCACTGTAAGCTCCTTACTGAGGAGATCTCGTGAGAGTGAGACTCATAGTCTCACTCTCACGAGATCTCCTCAGTAAGGAGATAACTGAGCACCGGGGATGGACTACAGAGACAGGCTCAGCAGCAATGATAGGGGTGGGGGCACCCCCGCCACGATCAATAATGCTGCTGAGCACTTTCAAGGGCCCCCTGGATGCCTGTGGCCCCTGGGCTGTAGCCTAGTTAGACCTTGGGTTAATCTGGTCCTGCATCTATGGCAGGTTTACATCAGACTTACATCAGACGGGTCATATGCACAAGAGAAGTTAGTTAATATTTTGATGACGAAAAACACATTCATTATTAGGTGTGATACAATATAGCAGATGTAATACTCATTCTCACATAGAAATTAAAGTAGAAATATAATATATTTAAAAATGCACCCACAAAATCCTATAATATGTGCACGATCAATGCAGAAAGCACCTATCAGCTTCAGAGGTGAATTTGCAATGAGCCAATCAGAAGCAGCTAGCTAGTGCTGGAGACTCACCTCAGCAGGTGCAAAAGATACGGCTCCTGACAGGCGTATATGCGATTCCGTGCCAGTCAGCCTCATTTGCATGAACACGCCCTTGCTGTACTTGGCCTACGTTACACGTTAATTTAGTAGTATAAATTTGGTAAAATGGTCAGACCTATGTAAAGATGGTTAATATTAATGTGGTAGTTTTACACTAATGTTCAGCTTACTTTATGCCTGATTATTTTTTTTAACATTGTATTGCGTTTTACTGTTCTAATTCTAGTTTTGATATGTGACTCTACCATTACTGCCCAATTTGTTTTCTGCATGTAATCCCAAATTGTTTTGCTATGCTGTACATATGAATAACTGTACAGTACAACTTTCACCAAGCAACAGCTGCCAATGGCAAATAACGTGGCTCCCTCTCACGCTGCAAGGAGAGCCATGTGGCAGAGGTATCTGTTGCACGGTTTTCCTCCTGCATATGAGTGAAGTCATGGTGTGTCCGGCACAATCACTCCTCACTGGCTGTTTCTGTATGAGTACTACTCGGCGGATAAGTGATCACTAATATTAATTACCAGTTGTAATTCAGTAACATCTTACACTATGTGAATGAGCAATACTTTGTGATTCAACTGCACTTGTTATTTACAGTAAAACTATTTGACTACAAGAAGTGTTTTTTGCAGGGTTTTTTTTCTTTGTTCTGAAATCAAGCATGTGGACCCCCCCTAGAAAGGTTTTGCACCTGCTGTAATATGTGTGTGTTTTATGTGCAATATGTACTGCTAGGGTGAAAAAAGTTTAGTTGCCTACTAAACTGATCACAAATTAAGTACCATGTAATCCCAATCACTCAAGATTTTTTAAATAGCTTTTTATTGATGTAAATGTATTTAAAAGTGAAGGAATACAGAGTAAATGTCAATACCAATTCAAACAAAAACACTGGTTTACAACCAGTGGGGGAACTACCTTAGTTACGGGGGATGTAGCTACTAAAGAGCCTGGTGGTGAGCAGGCGCGGGCTGGCAAAGCTCAGCCCGGGGGGCGCACAGGCGCCACATCACATGACACGCGATGCGGCTGCGTCATTGATGCCGCTTGAAATATTCATTTAATATTGTATTCAACGGGGAAAGGGTGCGGCCCAAATAGCTGTCAGACTGAGCAGCCGGGGGGCCCAATGCCCCCCTGCCCCCCGGCCCAGCCCGTCCCTGGTGGTGAGGTGGTTTCCCACTCTCCATGATTCCCACACACCCACAAGCCCCTGCATTATTTCCTGAGCTCCTCTCGCTGCTTTGAAAAGGATCCTCTTCTGAGTGGCACATGTGCAGTTGGTGAATGTGTACCAGACCGCGCATTCACAGAAGAAGCCCCCTCTCTGCTACAGCAACACCACCTGGCCCCTACCCAAGTTTTACTATGGGGCATTGCGATTCACTGTTCTGTCCCTGTTTATAACTCAATGTTTTGCTTGTGTCTTTCTACACATAGATAACTAATAGTAACGATAACAAGTGATCCTTTTCTCCTTTGTTTTTACAGCCCTATTAAGTAGACAAATCAAAACCTCTCCTGAAACCAAAAAAAGTCAAAAGTTGTTTACTAAAGTCCATGCTACGTTAACTCATTCCATGCAACAATGTTTTTCTGATTTCCATGACAAGTATTCATTAAAAGTTGAATTAGAGGGCGAATATGTTTCATATGAAGTGCCAAGTGCTTCCTCTCAACAAGCTAACTGAGACAAGGTGAGGCAAGTTGTATCATGGCTTTGCTGTCAACCATGATTAAACGTGTTACAACTCATTGTAACTATTTACATTTGTGCAATTATTAGTGGAAATAATCATTGCATTTACAGTATATTAAAACCATTTAAAACATATTCAAATATTATCTAAAAATCTGATAGTGTTATAAATACATAAATACAACATGAAATAAAACACAGCATAAACACATGATATAAGTAATATAATATATTGCATAATTCAAAGTGAGCAGAATTGCCTTTACATGCCCATCCTTCAAATTTGTCCTTCTTTTATTTATTGCATGCTTTGACCTTTTATTTGCATCTAATATTTCTTTTCTGCTTGGTGTCTACTTAGATTGCTAGCTAATTATGGCTTCTACCACAGTCCACTTTTTTTTACACACAAAACCTTTATCTCACAATTCTTATTTTACCATTATTCAAACTTCTGATGAATAGGTTCTTATAACATTTTTACTTCATTTGTTATCTGAAAGGGAGTATGTTGTGATTTTTTTCATAGTGTCCTTGTTTTTTTTCAAGTTCATTGCAATTCTTTTGTTTATTGTATTTTGCACCTTAGATTTGTTTAGACTATGTAATAGATACAATATTGGTCAAACAGCAAGTGAACTTCCCTACTAATTATTGTCACTTTAACTCATTCATTATTGGAGGAACTTCAAACAAAGAATAGCCCCCTTTATTTTTAAATATTTGCAATGTGTTTTTCTTATTATGTTCTAAACAAATAGGACAATCAAACATACATTTCTTACACACACACACACACACATATATATATATATATATATATATATATATATATATATATATATCTAAATACATGCAGAGAGAGAGGGGGAGAGAGAAAGTACAGAAATGTGTACCTAGCACACTACACACTATACCTACAATAGTTGCTTTGTATTGTCTAATTTGATTTATGTATATTTGCACTGTGTCTCTTGAATTAAAATGCACATCTCAAGTTACCTCCATAGACGCATTATAATGTATCTGAATCAAGCTACATTGAATATAAGCTTAGGTATACATCTCCAGTACAGCCTCTGTTCGGAAATTGTGTTGCTAAATCAAATCAAATTACTATTCTATTCCAAAGAACAACAGTGATTGGTATAATCATGCCAGAATTTTCATTCTTGTCAGTTGTCACCCCAACAGGAGCTGACAAGTGTTTCATTAGGCCTGGAATGTAGTACAGTCTATGTATAGTTGCGTGCCTCAGCAGGATACTCTTCGATTCTATGCCGTTTACCTGGGATAGTGCATTTATTTAGGGCAACGAGGGATGACATAAAATAGCAGAACATGGCTATTCCAACAAATAATCTCAGTATACAAACTGACATCTTGCTATAAAACTATAATCAATAACAGATACTATAGGCCTTTTCTTAATCCCTTAATTCATTATAACATTGCTTAGAATCATTGCTGTGCCACACCATCATTTCACTTATTAAAATGTAATTTATTAAAACCAAGAGCTCCTGTATTGACAGACATTGATGCTAATGACTGCCTGAAAGTTGAGTTTTGTGGCAAAGAACCATTTTATTTGGTTCTTGACCAACCAATCATTCATGTTTTCATTGAATGTTGTGTGCTTGGAACTATGTAACGCATAAAGAAATCTGATTAAGTCACGAAAGAAGGTGGTTACTGAAGGAATTCCTTGTGACATATGAGGAAAAATGAAATTCTAAATTTATAACAATAATGCATATAATACTATATAATATTTAAAGCAATTTAGTGATATGTTTAAAAAAATTGGTGCCAACAAATATCTTTTTAATTATTAAATGATAAACCCAATAACAACTGCTGTGACCTAATTTGATTTTAAATAAACCTTTTTTTATGAATATGAGAAGGTCGTGAATGTCTCTGTAAAAATGGTATATCCCAGAAATCCTTGTGTTACACTGTGGCTAAGTGGTTAGCTCTTCTGCCTCACAGCACTGAAGTTATGAGTTCGATTCCCGACCATGGCCTTATTATCTGTGTGGAGTTTGTATGTTCTCCCCGTGTTTGCATGGGTTTCTTCCGGGTGTTCCGGTTTCCTCCCACACTCCCAAAAAACATACTAGTAGGTTAATTGGCTGTTATCAATACTGACTCTAGTCTCTCTCTCTCTCTCTCTCTCTCTCTCTCTGTTTGTGTGTGTATGTTAGGGAATTTAGACCATAAGCCCCAATGGGACAGGGACTGATGTGAATGATTTCTCTGTACAGCACTGCGGAATCAGTGGTGCTATATAAATAAATGGTGATGATGATGATGAAAGATTCCATGAGGCTATGGGCAGACTGTCAGTCAGGGCCGCCATCAGAAATCGTGGGGCCCAGTACAATGAAGCAGGTGGGGCCCCCCCATGAACCAAGGCCATCTTTCTGACTGGGCACGATGGGCAGGTGCCTGGGGGCCCAGGGCAATGAAAAAAAAAAATCATGTAGAAAAAAACAGCAAAACTTACCTTTTGTGGTCACGATCCGGCTCCCTCCCTGGTCCTCTCTTCCATGAAGGGGGTCGGACTTAGGCGTTTGAAAGCTAAGTTAAGGGGGGCCCTAATATATATATATATATATATATATTTTACGTAAAAAAAAAAGTGATTATGTGTGTGTGTGTGTGTGTATATATATATATATATTTGGAGCTTGTGATTTCACTGCTTTTTTGATTTCAAGTGCTGTTTTTGTTTAAAGTGTGGAGTTGGTTCCATTAAGGATTGCTGTGCTGTGCTGAGAGAGTGATATAGTTTGGGGAATTATTCTGTGTGTTTATTGAACGGGATTCGTTTTTCTGTGTGTTTATTAAGTGTTTTTTTTTTTTTTTTTTCCTTCTCTCTGTTAGAGCTAGTGGGTGTGGTTTAATTGCATAGTTGATACAGCTGGTTAGTGCAAGCTCTATTTAACAGGAGGTAGCAAGCGATTTCATTGAGCTTGTGATTTCACTGCTTTTTTTATTTCAAGTGCTGTTTTTGTTTAAAGTGTGGAGTTGGTTCCATTAAGGAGTTGAATCCAGGAAGGGGTTTAAACTGGTAAGTGGCTAGGAAAGGCTAGTACTAAAGTTCACTGTAGGCTATAAGAAGTTAGGTTAGCCATAATAAGATGAGTAGTAGCAGGCTTGATGATCTCACTCAATGCATATCTTGTCATATGTATGCACACTTGGAGCAAGTGTTCCAAGGTTTATACCTCTGTGAGAAATGTGAGCAATTGGTCTCTTTGGAAGCCCAGGTAACTGATCTAAAGCAGACCATTGCAACATTGAGAGACATTGCCAACCTGGAGCAGAGTTTACAGCTCACCGTTGATGCGTTAGCTGAGCAGGGTGGAGCAGAGACAGAGGAGGATGCACAGGTAGGCAGCTGGGTAACAGTTACTAGGGGTAGCAGAGGGAGGAAGAGGCAGGCCAGTTCTGAGCTAAGCAATCCCAGCAGATTTGCCAGATTGGATGAAGAAACTGTGGAAGGCAGTTCAGAATTGGTAGAGTTGGATGACACTGCTTCCTCTAGCAACCAGGGGAATGGTCTCTCCAGCACAGAGGGGACCAAAGTTACTCAGGGACCCAGGCAGATTGTGGTGGTAGGGGATTCAATTATTAGGAAGGTAGATAGGGCAATCTGTTACCGGGACCGTGCATGCCGAACAGTGTGTTGTCTCCCGGGTGCTCGGGCTCGGCATATTGCGGATCGGGTGGACAGATTGTTGGGAGGGGCTGGTAATGACCCAGCAGTTTTGGTGCATGTTGGCACCAATGACCGAGTTAGAGGAAGAAGGGGTGTCCTAAAGAATGATTTCAGGGACATAGGTCGCAAACTTAAGGCAAGGACATCCAAGGTAGTATTTTCGGAAATACTACCTGTGCCACGCGCTAGTCCAGGGAGGCAGCGGGAGATTAGGGAGGTTAATGCGTGGCTAAAAGATTGGTGTAGGAAGGAGGGTTTTGGATTCTTAGAGCACTGGGCTGATTTCTCGGTCAGTTGCCATCTTTATTGTCGTGATGGATTGCACCTGAATGAGGAGGGGGCTGCAGTGCTAGGGGAGAGGATGGTTAGAAGGTTGGAGGAGATTTTAAACTAGGCTCCGGGGGGAGGGGCAAGCAAGTATTTATGGGATAGACATTGAGAGTAGTAATGAGGAATTTAACAAGAGTAAAGGGGGTGGAGAGGGGGGAAAGGGAAGCATAGCCGATAAGGAGCGGCCCTTTTTAAAGCAAAAAGAAATACCGAAGGGAGCCAATAGACTTAAGTGTATGTTTGCAAATGCAAGAAGCCTGACAGGTAAAATGGGGGAGTTAGAACTAGTAGCAATGAATGAGCAGTATGATATTATAGGTATTACTGAGACCTGGTGGGATGATACACATGACTGGGCAGTCAACTTGGAAGGCTATTCTCTCTTCAGGAGGGATAGGGTAAATAAAAGGGGAGGAGGAGTATGTCTTTATATTAAGCCAGAATTAAAACCAAGTATTCAGGAAGTTATATACGAGAATATTGGTGATAATATAGAGGCATTGTGGGTGGAAATATCCAGCGGAGGAAAAAGTTCAGAGAAGTTTCTGATAGGGATATGCTATAAACCGCCAGATATTAGTACGATTGAGGAAGCCTAACTTCTACAGCAAATTGAAAAGGCTACACAACTAGGTCAAATTTTAATTATGGGGGATTTTAATTATCCGGACATTGATTGGAGTACTGAGACCTGCGGTACAGCTAGGGGAAATAGGTTTCTGAGCACGCTAAAAGACCATTACATGTCCCAATTAGTTGAGGAACCAACTAGGAACCGGACTATACTGGACCTAGTAATAACAAACAATGTAGACGTAATATTAAATATTCAAGTAAAGGAGCACTTGGGAAACAGTGATCATAATATGGTCTCATTTGAAATTAGTTTCCAGAAACAACAGTATAAGGGATCAACTAGGACTTTAAACTTTAAAAAGGCAAATTTTAATATGCTAAAGGAGTCTATAAAGAGCATAGACTGGGACAAAGCCTTTGAAGGAAAAAATACGGAAGAAATGTGGGCTGTCTTTAAAATGTTGTTGGAAACATACACGTATAAGTTCATTCCTATGGGAAATAAATGTAAAAGAATTAAGTCTAAACCAATGTGGCTAAATAAAAAGGTAAGGGAAGAAATGCAAAGGAAGAAGCGTGCATTTAAATTGTTTAAGTCTGAAGGGTCAGAGGAGTCCTTCCATAGGTACAAGGAATGTAATAAAACATGCAAAAAGGAAATTAGATTGGCTAAATTAGAAAATGAAAGGCACGTTGCAAAAGAAAGTAAGACAAACCCCAAAAAGTTTTTTAAGTATATAAATGGCAAAAGGATTAAAAAAGATAATATAGGACCACTAAGAAGTGAGATGGGTGAATTGATAAATGATACTAAGGAAAAAGCAGAGATATTAAACACGTTCTTTTCTTCAGTATTTACCAGAGAGGAACAAATGGCAGGAGTAATACATAAAAATGGAAATGAAACCATGCCATTAATTAATACTTGGTTGTCAGAGGAAGAAGTCCAAAAGCGACTGAAGAATATTAAGATAAATAAAGCTCCAGGTCCAGATGGCATACACCCAAGGGTCCTTATGGAATTAAACTCGGAAATAGCTAGACCGCTATTCTTAATTTTCAGAGATTCAATCTCATCAGGCTCAGTACCAAGGGATTGGCGAATAGCAGATGTGGTGCCGTTGTTTAAAAAGGGGACGAGATCACAACCAGAGAATTATAGACCTGTAAGCCTGACATCAATAGTGGGGAAACTACTGGAAGGTATTTTAAGGGACAGTATTCAGGATTACTTGGTACGCAATAAAATTATTAGTGGGAATCAACATGGATTTCTGAGGGATAGGTCATGTCAAACTAATCTAATTAGTTTCTACGAGGAAGTTAGTGGGAACTATGTGGTCTACTTAGATTTTGCAAAGGCCTTTGATACAGTGCCACACAAGAGGTTGGTTTACAAAATAAGGGAACTGGGTCTAGAAATCAAAATTTGTACTTGGATCGAAAACTGGTTAGAGAATAGGGAACAGAGAGTTGTGATAAATGGAACATTTTCTAATTGGTCAAAGGTCTTAAGTGGAGTTCCTCAAGGTTCCGTGCTGGGACCACTCCTTTTTAATATATTTATTAATGACCTTGGTGATGGTTTAGAGAGTAAAGTTTCTATTTTTGCAGATGACACTAAACTCTGTAAGGTAATAAAATCAGAGCAAGATGTAGCTTCTCTACAGAGGGACTTAAATAAACTGGAGGATTGGGCAGCTAAATGGAATATGAGGTTTAACACAGATAAATGTAAGGTTATGCATTCAGTGTTCAAAAACAAGAACGCAATCTATAAATTAAATGGAATTAATTTGGGAGAATCTATAATGGAAAAGGATTTGGGAGTGCTCGTAGACAGTAGACTTAGCAATAGTGCTCAATGTCAAGCAGCAGCTGCAAGGGCAAACAAAGTATTGGCATGCATAAAAAGGGGCATAGATGCAAGGGAAGACAGTGTAATTTTGCCACTGTATAAATCATTGGTAAGACCTCATCTTGAATATGCAGTACAGTTCTGGGCACCACTCTATAAAAAAGATAATTTGGAACTAGAAAGGGTTCAGAGAAGGGCGACAAAATTGATAAAGGGTATGGAGTCATTAAGTTATGAGGAAAGGTTAGCCAGTTTAGGCATGTTTACTTTAGAAAAGAGGCGCCTAAGGGGAGATATGATTACTATGTACAAATACATTAGGGGTCAATACAGAGAGCTTTCATGGGAACTTTGTACCCCAAGGACCATACACAGGACACGTGGTCATCCCCTAAGGTTAGAGGAGAGGAAATTTCACAACCAGCAAAGGAAGGGGTTCTTTACAGGAAGGGCAGTCAAGATATGGAATTCATTGCCAGGGAAGGTTGTGATGGCAGATTCAATAGATATGTTTAAGAAAGGGTTAGACAAATTTTTAGCGGAAAGGTGTATCCAGGGATACGACCGTTAATTTAAAATAAAGGATAGTAGTGGGTATAGGGTAAAAATTGGATTGCAATATTGAGTCTGGGGGGATTTTCAAAATTGAAACAGATGGGCGGTTGCCTACTCTGGATTAATTTCAAATATAAGTGCAGGATCGCAGGAGATCCAAAATAGGTTGAACTTGATGGACTGGTGTCTTTTTTCAACCTCATCAACTATGTATATATATATTTTATGTAAAAAAAAGTGATTATGTGTGTGTGTGTATCTATAATATAAATGGCTAGTGGCGTGTGTTAGTCTGTCTGTGTGTGGAAAAAAAAAACCAAGCTGCAGCGCCACCTGCTGGGCGGAGTTATACACTGACCTACTAAATTCTTAGTGTGTGTGGAAAAAAAAATTCAGAAAGGGCTGAAATTTGGTATACTAAGATGTTTTTAATTTGTTAATTTAATTTGTTAATTGTTAAAAGTATTTATAAAGATTTAAAAAAAACATATATATATTTCTTGAAGTAGAAGTAGAAGTGACAGTTGGGAGTGGTTGGTGGTTGCCGGGGGTGACAGTTGGGAGTGGTTGGTGGTTGCCGGGGGTGACAGTGGGGAGTGGTTGGTGGTTTCCGGGGGTGACAGAGCGAGAGGAGTGTGATACTCAGGACCGCTGAGAGAGATCCCTGTGTCTGGATAGACATCTGGATAGATGTGGCGATGAAAATAAAGGATGAGGTGATGGAGAAGAATGATAAGGTGGTGACATGTGGACAAAACCACGTTAAAAAAGGGCGCTTGTGTCGGGAAGTAACGCTCTTCCCCTGAGGAGGCCTGGCCTAGCCCCAAATGCATGACAAGAACCTTTTTAACACCTTAAGTAGCTTGATTTGACTAGAATGCATGAGTTTAATGCACAGGTTAACTTGTATATATATATATATATATATATATATACATATACATATATATATGTGTGTGTAAACAGTGATTTTATATATATATATATATATATATATATATATATATATATATTTAGTATTAGAGGAGAGGGAGGGAGAGAGACACTTCAGGGCTTAACTCCCGCAGTGGAACACATATGCGTTCCACCAACAGGAAGTTCTGCGTTTGGAACTGCGGGAGTTAAGGCTGAAGGTACAGTCCTTCAGCCCTGGCGTCTTCGCTGCTATCTTCAGTCTGACTGTCACAGAAACAGCCAGGCTGAAAATAGCGGGCCCCCTGGTTAGAGTGTGCCACCGGGCCCCCTGGTGAGCCCGGGCCCGGTACAAGTGTACCCCCTGTACCCCCCTGATGGCAGCCCTGCTGTCAGTCACACTAAAATAAAGAAATAAGCAAATTGTTTACTTGTGACTGTCAGTGGAAGCTGTTAGGACATTCAGCTGAGCATACACTGTACTACTATTTTTGGCTGTACAGTATATGCTCTGCTGAATGTCCTGCCCTTCCACTAGTTTTTTTGTTACAGAATGGGGCAGCAGGAAGCACCACCACTATACATTTGCATGATTTGCTCTCCAGCTGAAGATGGATCCCCTGTTGCTCTGGGTTAACAATGTTTGCTCAGAAGTGCTGCTCACTGCACCTATTGCTTACACAGAGTGAAGACAAAAATTATTTTGGGATGAAGCAATGAGAATGCATCCTATTAATTCACTATTATTACTGTAGTGACATAATTGTTGCCCTTTATCAATGGAAAAAAAAGTAATTATGTTACTTTCTGTCACTACTATCAACACTACCACTAAAATCACTTCAATTCACAATAATGTCAATTGTATTGCTGAAATAACGCATTTTATTTTTTAAATTGTCTTTTTATTGAAAATTTTACTTTGCAAACAAAAAACAAAATATCTCACAGCCTAAAACTATACGCTAACTAAAACTTACATCCTAAACAAATGGAAAGAGAGAACATTTGATGCAACATCTGTAATTTTAGGAAAATAATAGCACGGAAAATTTTCTGCATACAGTAAGTAATTTAGCAATGGAGAATCAGGGGAAGTCAAAACACCCAAACTTAGATAGCGGGCAAAGCAGCACAGGAGGCAGGGGACGGGGCGGGCAGGATATTATGGTAGCAGAACAGTGGCAGCCCAAGAGAAAACAGAAAAGTGGACAAGTTAGTACTACTCTCATGTATTTCACAATGAAACAGCTGGAGAACAGCAGGTGATGGGAGATATCCCAACAAAGCGCCTAGATAAAATCATCTGTCAATGATTGCGCTGCATATCTGGATTTAGCTCTTCTGGACCATACCTTGAAATTCTTGTGCATGGCTTATCAAGACTGATAAGTGTATATCTTATGGCCTACACCTCATAAACTAACCTAATTAATTTATGAAAACTGGCGTATTTGATAGCCATCCATGTTCCATCAATTATAACCTTGGCCAATACAAATAAATAAGAGATGTAATGGACCCAACATGTATTGAGAAACAGATTTAGGGCAAATCCAAAAATACAAGTTTTAGGGTAAGCAGGGGGATACCTGTATTTTGAATAGCAGATACCACTGTTGACCAAAAAAAGCATAAACCCCTGGCCAGTCCCAAAGCAGATGCCAGAGAGTCCATAGCTCATTTAAGATTCTTAGAATCAGTCCAGGTACCCATTTCAGAGAGCCAGTGAGAAGAGTAGTACGCCCTATGCAAAATATATAATTGAATTTGTCGGTATCTAGTACATTAGGTGTACTGGCACTGCCCATTGCATACCTCCACTCCTCATCATAATCTAAGGGTCCAAGGTCTGCCTTACATTTAACTTTAAGGTCAGTTAAGTCATCAAAATGAAAACAAGTTTAACGCCTCCTAGTGCACTCCGGTGACTACAGGAGGGGTCACCAGGAGGACGAATTAGGTGTTTCTGGTTGCGATGGTGACAATCCAGCCCAGTTTGTGAGAGACTGATTAAGCGGAAGAGGGGCCATCAGCCAGGGGGGATTGGAGAAGATTAAGTGAAAAAAAAGTGCAGGAAAGAGACACAGACCAGGGGGTAAATGTATTAAATAGCGATTTCTGCAAATTGCCGATATCCGGCGACTTTGCATGGTAAATTTAAAGCAGCAATACCTTTAAAGGCAAAACTAGCTTTTAAAACTATGGCCACTTTCAATTTACCATGCAAAGCCGCCAGATATCAGTGATTTGCAAAAATCGCTATTTAATACATTTACCCCCAGGAGAATTAATGTGAAAGCAGTAGAGATGGGTGTCCCTGGGTCCCCCAGAATTGCCCAGGAGCGGATGAATAACAGCTGCCAAATAGAGACAAACACTACTGTCCCCTAAGCAAGAGCGGGGGAGCCCCAAAAGAAGAAGGACCCTAAAAGAGAAAGGGGATTGTGGCTGCATGGCTGCATATATAGAGTGAAGTGTCAGAGCTCAAAGGGCTGAGAGTACACAGTAAAGTGTCAGAGCTCGAGGGGCTGAGAGTACACAGAGAAAAGTGGTAGAGGCCAGGAGCTGGAATCATCCCCGCAGAGGAGTGGTGAGCTGCAGTTTAGAGTTACACAGCGTGTGTCAGGACTGCATTGAGGAGAAGCTGCTTGCTTAAGGGAGCCTGTTAGTATCCATGTGAATGCCTCTGCAGAGAAGGGGGAAACTGCAGTGAAGTATGGAGTACTGGAGTGTAGGAGACATGTGAACTGTCTTAGATAGCATTAAGAACTGTGCAGGAGGAGTAAAGAGATGTACTTGCAACCATATTCATTTTGATCATTAAGAACTGTGCTGGAGAGAGTAAGGAGCTGTATATGTTTCTATATTGCTGCAGCCATTATTATTATCATGCTGGAGGAAGAGGAATGTAAATAAATAGTTCAGTTTGTGATAGAGATTGTCTGGCACCCAAATTATTCTGACCTTTATTGCACTTCCCACAAAGTGACATCACCTGTGTCTCACTACTTACAAAGAGACTTTATAGTAAAATACTTGCATGTGCAGGAACCCCCTAGTCATTTACACCCATGCTCATCAGCTAGCCAGGGCTTGAGAAGGAGGTGCACTGTGTAATCTTTGCACCCACACTACACACAGTGACAGGAGATTACACAAGGAAGGAAATTAGCATAAATAATAGATATTGTTTGTGCAGAGTGCACCTGACGGACCAGGACTGGCTAAACCTAATGGTGAGGCTCCCAAACTGAGACTGCAGAGCATGCCTCAACCGCAAATAACTATACAATAATCGATGAGGGAGGGGATAGCTTTGCTGTAAGTGTGCAAATGATTTCAATGTGTTATTGACGTACAATTGACCAAGGAAAGTAACACCCATATCACTCCAGGTATGAAAACACCCAGCTAATGTAGTTCAGCAAAAGCAAAGTTATCCCAGATGGGCATGTCAGGATATATACCTGTACCATGCATAATATTCCATATCCATACCACCTGTCATACCAATGGTGCAGTAGTCCTGGAAACCTTAGTACCCAACAAAACCTGGAGGGGAGAAAGTGAAGACACCACCCACATCCCTAAGAATCCACTCAAGCCAGCTGCCAGAGAAACTCCAATTCACTCTTGCAAGTGTGCCAACTGCATATCAACATATTAAGCCTTTAGATTTGAAAGGGCCAAGCCCCCTGAGGAAGGAGACCTATATAACACTTCCCCCAGACCAGAGAGGAGAGATGCTTATTTATTTTGGAAAAGTGACATCCGGGGAGAAAGAAAGGAGCACGATGTTAGGGATATAAACATTAGTGTTGCAGGACCATCTTACTCAAATTAACCCTACCTGACATTGACAAATGTAGCTTCTTCCAAGAGGTAGCTTCTTCCACGGCCCTAGGAATCCACTCAAGATAGCTGCCAGAGAATCTGAAATCTACTCCAGCAAGTGTGCAGAGGTACCTTCTTCCATGTCCCTAGGAATCCACTCAAGACAGCTGCCAGAGAATCTGAAATCCACTCCCGCAAGTGTGCAGAGGTACCTTCTTCCACGTCCCTAGGAATCCACTCAAGACAGTTGCCAGAGAACCTTCAATCCACTCCTGCAACTGTGTCAACTGCATAGCAACATAGTAGGCCTTTAAATTTGGAAGGGCCAAGCCTCCTGACGCACGAGACCTATATGATGTGATCAATTTGATACATGCTCAGACCAGAGAGGAGAGATGCTTATTTATTTTGAAAAATAGCCATATGGGGAAATAGAGAGGAGCATGATGTAGGGGATATAAAAATTGTGTTGCACAACCATTTTAAACAAATTAACCTTACCTGACATTGACAGAGGTAGCTTCTTCCAAGAGGAGACTTTGACTTGAAGATAACTGATAACCGGGTCAATATTAAGAAGTATATAGTCTTGAACTGAGTTTGCAATCCAAATCCCCAAATATTTAAACTTAAGCGTGCACTGTAAGGGGTGGTACGTACCACCAAAAGGAGGCAGACCTCACCGTATCGGAAATATACTTGACTTAGACCAGTTAATCCTAAGGCTAGAGAATTCACCAAAATCATCCACAAGACTTAACAAAGTATTGAGGGACATATATGAATCTTTTAAAAACAGAATCATCTCATCAGCATATACCACAAATTATTCCATAATGTCCCCAGTGTGTATACAGTGAATCCCAAAATGTGCTCTAATCAAACACGTCAGAGGTTCAATAGCTATAGCAAACAAGGCTAGGGAGAGAGGACAGGTCTGATGTGTACCTTTGCCAAAGTCGAAGGGAGCAGTAACATGACCATTAATACTAATGCGATCAGCAGTGGCAGAGTATAGCAGTTGAGCCCATGCTATAAACTTGGGGCCAAACCCAAATCTCCTCATAACCTTCCACAGAACCCCACTCCACTGAGTTAAAGGCCTTGGTTGCATCCAAAGACATGACCACTACCTCATCCCCAGGGGCCATTGGCATCTGAAGGTGAGTAAACAGGCGCCTCAGGTTTATCGATGGCGACTTCCCCGGCATGAAACTAGTCTGGTCTGGGTCAATTACCTCAGAGATAACAGTATTAAGGTATATAGCCAACAGTTTAGCAAGTATTTTAACGTCTGTGATCAAAAGGGAAATAGGCCGATAAGACTCTGGAAGCAAAGAGTCTTTCATCAGTTTAAAGATGATCACTATGAAAGCTTCTAAATTGAAAGGCAGTAGAAAAGCTGCTTCCAACAGGCTGTAAACAGTGTTTAGCAGCATGGGGATAAACAAATTCACCAATTTATATATATATATATATATATATATATATATATATATATATACATATCACTTTTTTTTTCAAATCCCCATAACTTACCTTTTAATCACCCTGTTATTCGAGTCGAATCCTCTTCTGTTCTTCGTCGCTGTTCTGCCCTCCCCCATGCTGTGCTCGCAGTGAATGTCGGACGCCCTACATTTACTGCGAGCGCATCACGGAAGAGGGGACCAGGGAGTGAGCCGGATCATCACCTGACCTGAACGGTCAGGTGACTGCAAAAGGTCATTTTTTTAAAAAAAAAATTATAGGAGTCCTGCCTCGGCCTCCTTGTCCGCTGGCCCCCGGGCAACTGCCCATCGTGCCCAGTCGGAAAAACGGCCCTGACTTAAAGGTGTCCCAAAGGACAGGGGACTGGACCATGTCCACATTCAAAGCAAAGTATCCCTCCTAATCTGCTACTAGATCACTCCCCAAACCTATGAGAATAAGCCAGAGTGGGTTGAGTTTCCAAACTCGAGCCCCAGATTGTGGCGTAAGGGCAGCTGTGAGCAGGAGGGGCGAATGGTCAGAGATACACTTAAGCAGGTATGTCACCTCCCCCACCAAAGGAGACACTCTATGAGATACAAGGGCCAAATCAATACAGAATAAAATGTAATATGATGTAGAGTGGCAAGAGAAATGCTGAAGATGTGAAAACTGGAGTCTCCAGACATCTATCAACCCTATGACTGCCACTAATGTAGCAAAAGTTGAGGGGCCCACTTTAACATCAGAAGGTATCTCCCTCCACCTGTCAAGCCTAGCATCCAGTAGATCATTGAAATTGCTGATACACACTACCAGAGTATACGGGGAGAGGGCAATGAATGCGGCAGCCTTTTTGAGTATCTCGGAATTGAAGGGTGGAGGGACATAAATGGCTAAGACTGTAATGGGAGAGGTAACCACCAAGGCCCACTAATATAACACATTTACAAAACTTAGCATACTTGAATATAAACATATACACATATGCAGACAGTGTATTAATTATCCACACAACTAGAGTGATGTGAGTGTAACAATGATAGGAACAATTTCCCAATATTGTTGCAAACAAAGATTAAATCCAGATTGTTTTAACCACACAAATAAACATTGCAAATAGTGTCTGTCACAATGGCAGTTCCCTCACCATGCTCTCCCCTTCCTCATTACCACCACCTTGTTACTAATCAAGTGTATTGCAAAATGTCTGCAAAATCTGGCACATGTCTCCAATTAACTGGACTTGGATATTGATCCACGTATAAGGCCATGGCTTATGAACAAATTTGTGACATAACAACAGAGAAACAGTGAAGTACAGGATTAAGCTGCTATATCATGGGCAAGTTCATAATTAGTGGCACACATTATTGCAATTTGCTAATATAGATTTTCATCCCATTAAATGTTTTGGAGGAATTGACTGTGATAATGAGACCTTTCACCACGATAGGCCACCACTGCAAACAAACTTGCCCTCAACCAAGATGGCCAACACTACATCACAAAATCTATTTTGGCTCCAGTTCTCAAGTTCTTGTTTGGGCCTATAAATAGCCACTTCCTGATATACTATTTTGCTTGAGTATTGTATTTGCCCTACTTCAGTTATCTCTACTCATCCTGTGTACCAAATCAAGCTGTCCTCTAAATACCCTCAATTTGCTCATTCTGTATACTGAACCCAGCTTGATACTGACAATCCTCAATATGCTCATGCTGCATACCCAACTTTGCTTGCAACTAATTTCTGTATTTGCTCGCCCCCTTGACTTCAAACAGAAACAGCAATTTCGTGGCACCTTCATCTAAACTATTTTTTTAAGGCAGGAGCATCAACCCTCTACCAATGCACAGTAAATATCATATACATTAACCGAACATGTTCTCTTCTTAACGAGAGATAGAGGGTAACTAAAGTATGTAGGTTATGCCTGTCTCAGCCTGTGTTACAATGGCAGCATACATAGCATAAAACAGGGTATGTAGTATTTGGAATGACATCACCTGTTTTTTTAGACACAAAGGGGGGAATTCAATTAGCCGCAAAGTTCTAATGAACATCGTGGCCGCAGGATTTTTACAGAAGCTGATTTTTCCTCGCACCCCAAAGAGGTAGAAATGAGCAGAGATTTCTCAGTAATAACAGTAAAAATGTGAAGCTGCAATGTTCTGAGAAACATTTACGGCTAATTGAATCCCCCCCCCCCATAAAGGAATACATTTTTTTTTTCTAAATACAACATTTATTGATGCAGTCCTGTGAAGGTCAAAAAAAGTGTAACTTTTTTCCCTATATCAGTAATGCTTACATTGGGATATGGATGGTGGGATGCTTTTTGTTACCTGAAACCAGAACTAGTTCAGTTGTTTTGCAGATAAACCATAGAGTTTGTTGTTAATGAATGTAAGGGGAAAAAGAAGCAGCAACTTTTTGTTTTACAAGAGTAGTATGGTACATTGCTGTTTGGTTAACATAAATGTTTCTACCTTCAAGAGAGCATTGTAGGCATAATCTTGATTGGAGCTGTATGTGTAAGTTAAATCACAAATGTAAAAAGTATTTCATTTACTAAGCGCTCCGAAAAGGCGGCATAAAGCAATAGATAAAATGACTACTTTATATTTTTGTTTTTTGTATTCATTTCTTAATAGTCCTAATAAATACATTTATATGTTTGTTATATGTTTGTTATATATTTTTATATTTGTTGTCTAGTGTGCTTAAACTAATGATATCTCACAAATATAAAAATAAGCGTAAATATAACTTTAACCTGGTACAAAATGCTGGACTCCCAAACTTCCCACTTAAATTGCTAGTGCAGTTAGCTGTGCTGAATTAAATAAATGATGAAAATGGTGTTTTATTTAACATCAATTAATTGATTCATCCCAAGTAAATGCAATAGGTAATTAAGTGGCACGTTCGGGCACAGAACATTTTGTATCGTGTATATGGTCATGATGGAGGGGCTGTATGTCTTAATTTTGTACATGTGTTTTGTGACCTTTAAATAAGTTTTCACGTTGTCTTTTTTCTTAATGGTGGATCAGCAAATAAAATGTTATTAAATGTTCTAGAACTATCAAGAGATAATTGCTATCTTGATTTTCATATCCATGATTTTTGTAGTATTGATATCCATGAATGTTGTTTTAATATGATAGCAATCTTTGTAACTGTCTGGATAGAAACTAAATGCAAGCTATTTTAACACACATGAAATCAGTGCCAGTTGGCAAACAAGCCCTCGGTTGAATGCCAAGATATAAGACTTGAGTTGCACTTTACCTTCCATTGTGAATGTACTGTAACTGTGCAGGCGTCCTACAGCTGTGAGATTGGCAGCTGCCAGTAGGTGTGCAGGAGCAGTTGGTTTCCCCCCAATTTGGATACAGCAGGTAAGAGACTGTATCAGTACGCAGCAATTATGAAATTGGCACAAACTAATTGTTTATCCACTGCAATATTCCTACTGGACTTTATTAAAATACCATCTGTTCAAACAATGAACCAACTGAAGTTAGAAAGAGCAAAATGTGTAAAGGTTCAGTTATATATGTTTAAACAAATAATTGGTGTTTACAATAAATAGAATATATGCACATTTTTTTAAATGATTATTTGTGATACATTTAAGTGAAACCATCTTAATGACAAATAGTTTATTTACAGTAAAGAAAAAAGATTAAGCAATTTATTAGATTACATTGCTTAGCTATGTCCTTTCTCCCCAAATACGCCCTCACCCATTCATTCCTTTTTCATGTTTCTCCTATTCTGCTTCACTTCGTTTTTTAGTAGAGTAAGTTCTGTAGTACTTTGTTCCATTCATTTTTCATCTTTGTTTACTGTATGTTTTAAAGTCTACACATTGCTTTCATTCATAAGTATTAATGATCACTATGTATACCTACATTCACCCTCTCCCCAATTTCTGCCCACCAGACATTAAAAGCAATGGAAATACAAAGCCATCCCTGCCAACTAGCTATTAGAATGGTCAAGGTCATTGTCAATCTTACTCAGTACCAATTTCATTTAACCCTTTCTGCTACATTTCTAATAACTCATTTTCCATGTCACTTATTCTTTTTTTTGGGGGGTTAATACACTGATTCACTGACAATTTTCTTGCATAGACTTCAATTTACGTATTCTTTATTCAAGCGCCAGCTAATTTATTATAGCCTTCCATTCTTTTTGCTTTGTATCGCTACAAACCTTATATTGTTCATATTAAACTTACCTTATCTTATATTGTTTTTCCAGATCCTGTGCCAAACACAAACAAAAGCACATAAGAACAGTTGTTTATATTATTAATTCACTCCAAATGACATCACCCGTTACTTACTACATAAACTATACATATGTAACATAGATATGACTATGCATATGTTCTAACTTACAAAAATAATGTCTTATGCTCTGTAGCAGGAAGGATGTAATCCATCAGTTCATATCATGCTACCTCATTATTCAACTGTAGTTTAGAAAATTATTTTACTTCTCTTCAACTGTTTTATTAATCTGTTCTCCCTCCTTTACTTTATCACCTTACAGGCAAATTATTATTGTATATTTATATCAGCAGCTATAACATTTGCATGTAGCAGTACAGTACAACCAACTTTTACATCTCTATCATATTCATAATGGAACAAATAGTGCTGGGCAATAAGTGCACAGTGGCTCATTTGTCGTCATTAGACCAATCAACAAGTTAGGAAACTTAGACTTTATATAATGAAATGTTCTATAAAGCTTTCCATATATTTTGCCAACTCAAAACCTACCTGTCAGGGATATGCCCCTCTAGCTACTCCCTGATTGGATATCTTATCATATATTCCAACAGTCATACAATATATCACCTCTATTTTGTCAGGAAACCGCTTCTGAACCCCTTTATCTGTCACAAACCGCCCTGTGCGCACTTGTGACTTGGAAGCTTACTGTAAGAGAACACAGAGGGTTCCAACGCAAATCTCACACTCACCTCTCTCTAAGGCTACAGATATCGCTGGTCCCTTTTCCCAACACAGATGCACGCTTCACACCTCTCAGCAACTGCCACCAGCTACGTATAAGGCCCGTAGCAAGTCTATGACTTAATCACCCAATTGCACACACTCTGCGCTCTTGTAGCTAAATCAGTTAACCCTTCACACACTGGTTTCTAAAGAGTTAATCCAGCCAAACAATCTGTCTCTTCTAAACAGGCAATGGAATAGTTTAGAGCAATAAGGACAGAACTATTAAATTTTAGATTTAATATACAAAAAGTATAATGCTTACAGAGAATAAAAAAACAGTTATATAAAGATTTGACAAACAAGTAAAAAATTGCAAACAGTTATAAAAACAAATGTGATGAATGTACAGAGCTTCACTTACATATAATAATCTGTATGCTTGGAGCAGGCAGAAAAGATGGACAGTCCTTCAATTAAATTGATTCCCCAAGAAGCTAACAGTTTGTCCTTTCAAGACACAGGTTTTTAAGCAAAATGAAATGGGATGGTCTTCACAGGGGCAGTGTTTAATGCTAATTGGGGGTTGTGGCCTGTGACACTTTTTCAATCACCATTTTCATGCTGCCTGATTTACTAACCGATTCTACTATGTAGTATATTTCTTCTGTACAGCGTTACATCGATCCAGTTTTATCATTAAGAAAATCCCCAATGACTCTGTCCATCATTTGATACCAAACATGATGACCTTTTGACAATGTGACACACCTTTTCCAAAAATATGTGATTTTAGCTGTTCACGAATACCACCCTTACCTGTCCTTTACAACTCTTGTGTGGTTTTTGTACCTCATTACGGAGCGGCAAATGGATTTTCCAAAATATGAAAAATGAAGGCATTTCCTTTCAAGTTCATATTTCTATTTACCTGCATAAAGACCCTACAGATTTTATACAGGAGTCTCCAAGATTCTCACCTAGGCATATGGCACTCTAATATACACCTAGTGGTTAGTTTGTGTTTACAATACCTATTGAAAGGAAGTCAATTAGCTACTGAAATACATGATCAAAAACAATGGATGTCTGTGATCTGCATATCTTAAGCTGGTCTCTTCACAAAGAGTTTGCTTAACTTAATTACCTCCTACTGAGCTAATCCTTTCATTTTAAAAAACATTTGGTCACACATGTATTAAGTTGAAGATCAGGTTAATGTATGTAGCCATGCAAAGTTTTATTTGGGCCCTGAGATTCAATATTCTATTTTAGCATATCAGATTTAGGCTCTCATCCTGACACTACCCACTTTTATTGCAATATAAATACCATTTGTTTTGCCATAGGCTCAGAAACTTATATAACAGCAATATTAGCTCTTTAAACATGTGGGAGAAGCTTCAGCTGTCTGTAATGGAGTGGGAAGGTAACAGGAGCAGGCTGGGCTGGGGGACAGAGTAGCACCGATACAGTTTGCACTGTCTTGCGCTGCTTCACCTGTGGCTGCACATTTCATGGTGGTGGCATGGAGCCAAGCAGAAGATTTTCCACGCCCCTTCTTTTTCTTTCGAATGAGCCGGGGAGCATCTTATGCCTGTATCCTGACTGCCAGTTGTGGCCATTAACAATGCAGCTACACATTTATTGGGTGGTGGTCATTATACCCAAGAGATGGTTCAAAGAATGCTGGTCATTCACTAATCAGCGTGTCCACAGATCCCCATGCTGGAACTATCTACCACTGGGTATGATGTCTACCCAGGACAGCCACTGCAGTGTAACACCACCAGAGGACTATGTATTGCATATTGGTCACTATAATGCACTCTGTTTTGCAGAACTGTTTACATTAAATACTAGTCAGATAGGTCTGTCTTGTATTTGATTGACATAACAATTTTTTATATGTTTCGTTATATATATATCTATATCCATGACCAGATTAGACAAACCATAAGAGTACTTTTTTTTATCACATCCATGCTTCTGTGCTAGTGCTAGAAGAACCTGGGCCATTTGTTTGTGTTTATCACACAGGCCAACGTTGCCAGCCACTTGTTTGTGTTTGCCACACAGACCAATGTTGTCAGCCCTCCCACTGGCAGATAATACCTGGTCTTCAACAGAGCTACAGTGGAATGTCAGTGACAGTGTGTTTGACCTCCACAGTTCATATCTGAAACCTTGCAATTTTGTTTTTTTTTGTTCTTTAAGTACAAAAATTATCAGTAACACAAAAGAACTTCTCACTTAAAATCAACTACACACTTGTATAGCTAACAATCAAAATCATGGGCACTTGTTTCATGAACCAATTCTAATTTCCTTTTATTGTTATATATAGGAGTTGTACTTGGTTCCAATAATATGGTCTTGTTGAAGCTATAATGTAATACCAGATATTTGTAATAAGATACCAGTTATATTTTGTATTCACCATGCTTTTAATATATGGTAGATAAAACTAAATTTCGTATTTATTTAAAATTTCCCAAATGGCTTATTTTAAACAGGTGTTGAATGCCCTTCAGAGTTGTGTTTGATGCCCTCATTGATCATTGATCCATATGGTTAAATGCATAAGAGCTGATGCAGAGTGAACCATATGCCAGTTTACATAGTCACATGTCAGAAAATTAGTGCATGCATATGCAGGTTTTGCTTTATTTTCCGGCACTTAGGTTCACTTCGCCTGGAGAAGTGTGCCAGGGAGGGAAAGAGGTGTTCTAATTTTGGCGTGTTTAAGCAAATGCAGCTCATGCATACCTGCAGAAAGAGGCATATACATGTCAGGTGATGTCTCCTCATTTCCTATGCTGCCCGGGGACATCCGCCTGTCTCTTCTGGCCTAAGGCGTCCCATTGCTTAGCAATGGGACACAGTTTGTTTTGGCCATCTCTTCTGTGAGTGCACAAGCATCCCCGCTGCTTAGCTCCTCTAACAGCTGTCAGCGCGGGGGCACTATCAGGATCCACCTGCTTCTATTTAAACCAGTCTCTGGTACAATTAGGGTGCCAGAGACTGGTTTAGGCTCACACTTTACTCCAGCGTTCCTACTCCTCAGCATTGCCTGTTCATTCTGTATGAATTTTCTGGTTCTGATTCGGCTTGCTTATTTACCTTTCCCTGGATCCTGATTTGGCTACCACATTTCCTCCTGGTACTGTTTTTGGCGTTCATGTATCTTTTGCACCTATTATGGGGCGGTGCTAATGCTAATGATGATGATGACTTGTCGTAAAACAGGCACATATGCTGCTGAGGCAGACACATCTCATACAGCTCTGCTTATTTTTCCATGATAGCACAGAGGCTTAGTGGTTAGCACTTCTGCCTCAGAGCACTGTGGTCATGAGTTTGATTCCCGACCATGGCCTTATGTGGAGTTTGTATATTCTCCTAGAGTTTGCTTGGGTTTCCTGCCACACTCCAAAAACATACTAGAAGGTTAATTGGCTGCTATAAAAAAATGACTCTAGACTCTGTGTGTGTGTGTGTGTGTGTGTGTGTGTGTGTGTGTACGTTAGGGAATTTAGAATGTAAGCTCCAATGGGGCAGGGATCGATGTGAGTGAGTTCTCTGTACACCGCTTTGGAATTACTAACGCTTTATAAATAGCTGATAATGATGATGATGGTTCATTCTACTGCCCTTTTGCCATCAACTCTGCATCAGCCTCATAGTGTTCTCCAACAATAACGGACACACCGGTAATAGAGCATTTTTCCATGTTAGCAATCCTGACTCTGACTTAGAGGTGACCATGAAGTGGACTCAAACCTAAGAGGGCCTTCTGTCATAGCACATGCAACAAAAGTATGGGAATATGGAAACAATTTACTTAATAAATAATAAATATTTATGCAACAAAATGCTTTTGAACAAGCAAAAATAAGCCAATTTAAAGTATTGGGCATTAGTTTTATTTTCTGCAAATCAATTCACAAATCTTTTATAAATGGTTGAGCAAGTTTTCAAAAATATATTTTAATGGTATAAAAAATGGATAAAGTACATACATTCTATTTATTTATAAAAACATAATTTTAAAAAGAATTTTAGTTCAAAACCAAAAGTAAATACTTTGTTTGAAAAACCAAGAGCTGTCATATTTGCAAAGTGTATACTTGTCCAGAACATAGTGGAGAACGACAATGTAAATTAGCAAGTAAATGTAAATAATTTAATTTATATTCATGAAAATGGAATAGGCGATGCTCTTTAGTAATAATACAATTGTAACAAAAAAAATCACAGTTAACTGTCTTTCAGAATTCTGATTATTTTGAAGGCCATTCGTGTTTTATAGATAATATATATCTATATCTATCTATTTCATAGATAATATATATCTGTATCTATATTTATATCTATCTATCTATATATATATATATACAAATATATATATATATATATATATATATATATATATACACACACATGATTATACTGTATGTATCTAATTGCAAACAAATTCTTTTTACAGCAGCAGATTTCATTTCCAGAGGATTTATCAACCATTCTAATGACACTTGAGCTTAATCTATGCATTAAAGATTTACATTTTAATATACGAGAATAGCAATGAATATGAAAAATAACTATGTTTTATATATGAGGTTGAAACATATTTTATGCTGGAAATAGTTAAAATGCCTGGGAAGAAACTTATATCCATAACAATTTCATTTAAACATTGCTTTTATATGCCATATATCATGGATGCAATTTTATAGTTCTTTTTAAAAATTAATTTGTGTGACCTCTTTGAAGCTATTTTTCAATGCCGCTGGCCCATTGATGTGCCCAACTTCAAATTTCTTTCAATTACCTTAAAGTGCAGAGATCAGAAAAATTTCTCTTTAACAATGTCACTTCTTGCTAACAACTTAGAATAAAACTGCTCAGCTTGCTAAACAATTTTTAATTCTGTCACTTAAAACTCCTAAAGTTTAAGTAGAACACACTATTATTTATTAAGTACAGAATGGATGAAGGTAGCACTAGTTTGAAAAAAAACATTTTGTAGCTGGTATCTACTATTAAACAACCACTCTAATTTCTACCTTTTCCCATGTGGTCATTCACCTTGGACCACCCCTGCTATCTGAAGATGGGAGCCAGTATGTACTGTGAGCTCACAATAAAGGAGGAATGGATTCATTCAGTCCTTATTAATAGTACTGAACAGAACTTCCCTATTTAATGCTGTTGAATTGCTCTCAGCACCTAGAGGGTGAGGAACGGTCAAAATCAATTGGACAATGTCTTTAAGACAACTTTTACTAGAACTGGTAGGTGATATGCGCACCATGTTTTATTAGGAGCTTTCCAAGTTTTTTCTTGTTAATATACAATAAATATATCTACAAGTGCTGTTGTTTCCTCACTTTTGCTAGTGTCAAATTTTGTGCATCATTTATAACCAGAAAGATAAGGACACTTAAGAAGAAAAGCCGTCTTTCTCATATTGTGTCATCACAGTTCTGCACCTGATGTGCAAAATGTGCATTATTTTGATGACTTCAGAACTGTGGACTAGATAGCGATTTGTACTGGCTAACTTGGAGCACAGAGTGTCATGTGAATCCATGTTTTCACCTTTTCAAGAGGTTGATGGATTTTACTGAAGTAGCAGTATACACATCTGAGATACACAACTGAGGTCAGAAATATGTATCCTTGATCACAACACTACCACCTTTATCTGTATCCTTAAATACTTAATTAGAATTTGAATTACAATTGTTGACAAGTGAATGCACTCTCTCAGTAAAATACTATAATACAATGACGGAGAGAGTGCATTCACTTGTCAATGACTGGGGGCAAATCTATGAGGCAGAATATGACTGCGGGCATAACTATGAGGCACAATATGACTGGGGGCATAACTATGAGGCAGAATATGACTGGGGCAAAACTATGAGGCAGAATATGACTGCGGGCATAACTATGAGGCAGAATATGACTGCGGGCATAACTATGAGGCAGAATATGACTGCGGGCATAACTATGAGGCAGAATATAATTGGGGCACAACTATGAGGGATAACGAACTGGGGGCACAATTATGAGGGATATAGCAACCTGGGGCACAACTGTGTGGCATAATATGATCTGGGGGCACTTTTGTGTGGCATAAGATGAATGTTTATTTGTTGGTCCCAATACTATTAATATTATAATGATATTAGCGTGATAAAATAAAAAATAATTAAATGTTACATAAATATATATACACAGTGGTCGAAGTGGAAATTTAGATGTGGCGGTATGGATAATGTAAGTGAATGGAATTTGGTAGTCAATCAAAACAGTAAAAGAAGTGGCGTATTGAATATTACTGTATGACAGCACTCTTCAACCAATATATATATATATATATATATATATATATATATGACAATATTTCAATTGACCTCATTTAGGCAAGCAGTAATACAGTGTAACTATTTTAACACTAGGATGCTTTGCTCTGTATTGGTTGTTTCTGTGCCAAATAAGAGTTTATTAAAAATGATAGCTGTTTGCTTTTTACATTTATTAGCTATGGAGTACAGATACAATCATCAAAAAATATTCCAAATTTTTTCCATTACATTTATATATTCAGAGCAATCCCAGAAACATTACAGGAACATTCTGGTGCCTTTGCAGTTTTGAACGCTATGTGTGCATATTGTGGGGACACAAAGTAGGTGCTGGCACCATTACTACACCTGACAGATATTGGGAATGTAAAAAAGAATAATATGTCGTACTAGTACACAATTTAAATGAACTTTAGCTATCTAATTATCTTATATTTATATTGTGCACAGATCATTCTGTTTTATCATTAAATTAGCGTGAGGTGCAACCACCAGTGGAATATACAATATCAATGCAAGAACAAGAAAAAGAAAAAAGACGCTGGATTTATATTGGTGCACTCAAAGTCTCAAAATTATTCCAAAGGTTATTTCATTAAATATGTTAGTTGCCAGTTCTGACAACTCAGAACTGGCAACTCACATATTTAGTGAATATCAAAATCAACTTGTAAGCTTTTAGCTTATGATCATTAGTCTCCATAGCTAAAGGACTATAAGTAGAATACCCAATACTATTAGTATAGGGAATGAGAGCACCTACGACATATACATGCCCTAATAAGAACTAGTTACATAATACTCTCTTTAGGGTCAATATTTGTAACGATCGGACCTGCAATAGCAACAAAAGGAGGATTTACTATTCAGTTTGTAGGAAGGTTATGCCTTACATATAGGCATTGAGGGAAAACTGGTTTATAAAGATATAATAATAATAATTATAATAATAATAATAATAATAATAATAATAATATAATAATATCCCCATACAGCCACTGGTTAACCTACCTCATACATACTATTCAGAGAGAATTATCACACACAGCATTTCTTTTAATAATCACTTTTATTGCACATAATTAGAAATATTTTGCTGTTTTTATATTAAAAACAAAATATAAATAAATTGATATTTTAATTTAAATCCATAATAAAAGTTATGTTTTAAATCCTATCCTCTGGATCTCTGAAATAACCTGTGAAATAATTTTGAGACCTTGAGTGCACCAATATAAATCCAGTGTCTTTTTTTTTTTTCTTGTTCTTGTATAGATATTGGGAATGTGCAATAACTTATGATGTTTAAAAGCATGCAAAATATGATGTTTCTATTTCTGGTATTGAAGGCTTAACATGGTAATGAAAGAAAATGTGTAAAGAACCACAAAGGTGTAGAATGAAAAATGCTCATGTGGTTTACTAAGCATTTAAAGAGGACCTGTCAAGGTGCCCTCTACAAAATGCTATTCAGACAATAAATAGACTTTACCTTTAAATGTAATTTGTTAAATTGAGCCTAGGACATGGAGATGTATATGTTAGACATAGTTTTATGTTATCCCACTGTGCACTCATTTAGTGATTGGCATATATAATGTTCAAGCTGTATTTATCTTAAGGTACATACAGCTCAAATGTACAGCCATAGAAATGTACAAATGCATTTTTGCGCATACACAATTGTATTTTTACATTCAATATTATATTAGACATCTACTGTGCTTTATAGCCGTCTGTCTTCCGGTAAACCAGAAGAGCCCACTGAGGCTTTGTATGGCCTCCTGTTAATGAAAATAAATTAATCTTACATATATATGTAAGGATACATGTCCTTTTAAAAGAGAGAATTTGTTGAAGGAGACACGGTGTGTGGAAAGCACTGAGGGGCTGTCTGTGTTGGTTGCCATATACAGTCCAAGTGTCATGTCTATATTATGTAATGCCCCCTGGGTCATCAGGGGTAAACTCAGGATTTCTAGATGGGGGGTTCCACAAAATGCCACCAAAGTGGGCATGACTAGAATGGCATGGCTATCATTTTAGACAGTGATAGGCTGTTCTCAAACCCCTTCCCATCCCCTTTAAATAGATGGAAATGTTGCATGCACAGAGCTCCCCCTTCACGAGCAGAGAAGTGCGAAAAGGGATATATCTTCTCAACATCCCTGCAGTTGGAAGACGGTAAGCCAAAATCTGGACTACTGCACCAGAACCAGGACAGTTGGCAGACTGTCTTGTTGTTGCCTTACTGTTCTTGAAGCCTTCACTACCTGCTTTTGTTGTTTGTCTCAGTTGCTTCTTTTCTGGATTCTGGAATGTTGGGGCCCTGTTTGGAAAAAGTATAAGTACATGAAATATGGAAAATCTAGCAATAGGTGAACAATCTCAGCCTCCCTCCCCTAACCGGCCCTCCCATTAAATGAAAAACACTCATGTTTAATAATTAGGTCTCCCTCCCAGCAACCAACCTCGTCATTTAATTAATAGCATTCACATTTAATCAATAGATTTACATCCCCCCAACAGCCCCAACATTAAATTAATAGTATCCCCATTTAATAAATAAGCCTATTTCCTCCCAAACAACCCAACATTTAAATCATTATGAATAAGTATTAACATTTAATAAATGGCCACCCTTCTCTCCACCCTGAGCACCATGTTCAATTAATAGCCCCCATAACACCACACCATTAAATTAATAGTCCCATAACCCCAATTTAAATTAATAAGCCCTACTATCACCCAGATATTAAATATTTCCCACCATTGAATAAATAAACCCCCTCCAATTAATTAATAGCTCCCACCCACCATTAAATGAATATTTCTCAACCTCCCTCTACCAGGATCTAATAGGGTCATATATTAACTCTTTTGAATAATTAGCACTTTTCCAGGAAAGCCGGTATCGCTAATAACCTAGGTTGTTTAAGTTCTGGATCCCAATCTAGGTTATATAAATGGTTAAAACATTAAAGAGTCAGCAATTATGAAAGGTCATAAGGTATGTTACCTTTGCATGAATACTGCCTGCAAGGCATAAGGTATGCTGTCCTGTGATTTTTGTTTTAGCTTGTTTGCTACGAGAGAGTGTGAATTATTCCCTTTATTGTTTAATTAAGCTGATACCTCACTACATTAAAAATCCCTTACCACCCTGCCACCACATTTACATGTGAGAAAGTTTACCGGACACCTGAACAAAGAAGAGCCACCTTGGATGCAGATACTGGAAACCAGTGGAAATAAGTAACCTATGTTACCTTATTATTCATTTGCTTGAAGTGAGTATTGTGTTACTAGTCAGTGAGGGAACAGGTGGGGAGAACAGAAGAATACTGTATAATACCCTTATTGCGGATCTGTGATATAATAACAAGGGTGAAGTGTAGCTAGGGGACTGAGACTGGGTTTAAAATTGAGAAAATCTGCACCAATCTGCTATCTGTGGGGAAGCCTCTAACTATGTGTTGAGGAGCTAGCTTTTATTATAGTGACTGTATGCTTATGTCTAAGAAGAAGAGAGGGAGCAGCGGGATGTAAATAGTATTCTGCATTTGTGTTAAATTGGATGAAAGGCAGACAAGGGAGCGTGTTTTATCAAATCACCTGGGAAAGAAAAGAAGTGATCTGTATATGAACTGCCTATTAACAAAGCCTGCATGATTGAATATAGTTCTCTAATATTTGTTTGTTTTTTTAAATTGCATTTGTGTGATATGTGTTAGCAAAGTTAAAGTAACTAGCGTTTAGTGTATGTTATCCTGTTTAGCGAGATATTACTAGACAGTCATTAGAAGAGATAGAGGTACCTCTTAGTGGTATAAAACTACTACTAAAATTACTGTGTAAATTGTGTATTGGATATTAGTTAGTATTGTTCTCAAGTTACCCTTAATAATTGCCAAAGAGATATATTTTTGATACAAAAAAATTTACAAAAAGCTTTAGGAGTCCACTCCTCACTAATAACTGTGCTGGTGTAGCTTCTAAAGACCAGCCTGGTGTAGTAACATTTCATTTGTGTTTGCCTATGGTTCAGTTTAGGAGGCAGAGGGTTCCTTGGTCTCTCTTTGGTGTCGTTAACTCCAGAACACTACCCCACAAAGAGCCTACAATCCTTAGACCAAGGTGGAGGCATTGCATTACACTGAATACACAGTAAGAAGTCCATTCGCAGACAGGATTCACAAAGATTGGTACATACACCCTAGCAGAGGAAATGGGGTGTTACACACTGTGTTTCTGTCGTGCCTTCACATTTCATTTTTCATTATTAAGTGTTATTATATACTACCAAGTTCATCTAGTGTATAATGAAGCACATGTACTTCCTCCCCATAATTCAATTGAAAACCTATGATACACTCACTCCCAGCTAAAAGATCTGGGTGCCCGGAGATCAGTTAGTTATTTATAAAATAATGTAGTGACTCTCTGGAGCTATTGATTTCTCCCTATTTGGCATTAAATAGATGCAGATTGGTCCCTCAACATTAGGGTGTGGACAACTCCTCTGCCCCAAATCCCATTACCCCAGAAGGGGGCAGGTAAGACCCCCAGCAGTAGTCTGGGGTGTATTATATAGACTCTGTTCTTGCACCTTAATCCAGGGTGAATAGAAATATTATGAATTCAAGGACAGCAGGTTACTTTATTTGCACAGATTTCTACTACTTATCAGCCAAAGCTGCAGAGCTAAATCTCACTGCTGATTGCTATTCTTGGCTGCTTAGTAGAGGGATGGCACTTGTTTAGTAATCAAACTACCTTTGCAATAAGAGAAAGAGAAGCTACAATAGTGAATTACAAAGCTGTGGTTAGTAAGAACTTGAAGACACCCTAAAGTGTTTGTACTAAACTTTTCAGCATCCTGTACATCACCTCCATTGCTCGTGGTATGTTTGATTAACAGGCAGTAATAACAATAACGCAAAGCCACTTGGACATCATTTTGATATACCTTTCAGCATCTCTTTGTATGGATCACAAATCTGAGATGCTTCGGGTATTTTAATGTCAAATGTTTACCCAGAAGTATTGCAGACAATAGATGTTTCATGAGCTTGTAATCAAAACAATTCTGATGCCGAAGATAACATAGATATCACAAAATTGTGATCCTCTAAAGGCTTCTTGTTTGTTTGTTTAGCTGCATATTTACATTCCACCCGAGAATATAATTTAATCAAAACCTGTATGTGCTAAATCAGCTTCTCTCTGATGTGCTTTCTGTGCACCTTTTTGTGTACCAGTCAATATACATTTGCAGAAATATATTTGATTGGTCTCTTCTTTTGGTATTTAAAAGAGCACAGTTAGCACATAATTCCATTATTTGTTATAATTGTATTTTCTGACTAGTGTTATTATTGTTGTTACTGTTATTACTTTGTTTTGAATTCTTAGTTGAATTTATGCATTGGCATATTACGACTGTTCCAATCGACAAGTTTGAGTTAATGGGATAATGAAACAATTATAGCCATAAGGACATAAAGGACAAAAAAATCAACACAGAGAAAATTGCCAGCTGACATTGTTCATGTTGCTTTGTTGAAATATATGTGATATGACCTCTGCTAGTAGCAGATACATAAGATGTCATTGCTTGGAACAAAATGCTGTTTGCTGACTCTACTGGAAGCATCAAAATTAAAAGTCCAAACTGCACTCAATTCCACATTTACTCACAAATTTACTCTGGTGAAGGTTCAAAACAGACCACCTCCATAGTTTCAAAAGCAACAAATACACATAATTTAAAATCTTCCACACAGATAGTGATTATTCATTTAGGAATGTAAATGTTGGTACGTGCCATATTTTGTGTTAAATCACATTGCGCATGCCCAGAAATGGACTATATTCCAGTGAATGCAAGAACATCCAATTCATCTTTCGAACGCAAAGAACACTTCATTCAGCCTACGATTTCATTGCCAGAACGGGGAGGGAAAGGGGCGTATTCACATAGTCAATGTACATTAAGGGCATGCCAACCTCGATTCAAGCTTTGAGTATCTCTAAGGTACGTGTTTTTTAGTCGTATCACTTGCACCATCTATAGGTCAGGGGTAGGCTGGGCGGGTTCCCAGGGAGGCATCTGCTTCCCAGGCCAATCCCATAGAGGACTACCTTGGGCTGGGTCACTGGCCCACCTGCATTTTTATTCCTTTAAAATATGCTGCTGAGTCGAGTCTTGCCCACTGGGATAAAATTTGCCAGCCCTCTTGTGACGAAATGTAGTTTATCTAATGACTGATTGTTATTTTCTGTTGAATTTATGTATAACACTGTGAATATTTTATATAAACTTTCATGTGTATTTGATTAACTGACCTGAGTCTGACCTAGGCAAGTATCCAGGCCCAGAAACAGTTGAAATCTCTGAGTAGTTTGTGTATGCAGAGGAGTTAGACTTAGCCAGGCTGAACAAGCAGAGGTGAGAACTCAGGTCTTGTGAAATTCCAGGTCTCAGGATATCCACAATTTACTTCAAAAGCCCTGTGTCATTTTGGGCATCCATCTAACTTAGGTAAAAATAAAATTCCTAAGGTGGAGGTGAAGAGGCAACATTAAATGGTTTAAAAATCCCTTGTATCAGTCGTACAGTGTTCATTTCTTAGGGGGTCTTTCACGACTGAAATGTGTCATTCTTCTCAATGTGTACTCCTCACATACCAAATCCTGAACTTATAAGTAGAGACTCAGGTTTTTATTTCCTATTTCTTTTTTTCTGAAACTCATTTGTGCAATTTATTGTATGTCTGTTTATTACATCTTTGTAAATTAAAGCCTTGGAAATATTTTTCAGATTAAACATATTTTAACCTAGCCTATTCTTCGTGATTCTTTGTGAACTTATGAAGCCCAGGGAAGCTCATGCTACATGTGTATGTGATTTAAGTGTGAAACATTAATAAGTGGTTCTGGTGAACGTAATGACACCATAATAAATCCTTTGTAGTGGCAGAAAAGGTGTATTCATTGCTAAGTGACTAAGGTGACGCCAGTCATGGCCAGCTGTTCAGGTTGCTGTATCTGGGACAGGCTGGGGTGTTCGTGACACCTCCCCTGCCCTGATTGTACGTATCCTGCAATGTATCATGTCTGTCTCAATACAACAAGTGCCGTATAAGCAAAGTGTCCATAGATCCTGTGAAAAGGTCACTGGATTAGTGCTTGAGGGCAGCTATATTTCACCTATACCCTCGGTATATGCCGCTCTTGCAATCATTGGAGTAGAGTGCAATCTTTTTTCCTTAAAGTACTTTTCACCTAGGTTCCTAACCTACTTGTTTTAAAAACTCAGGGAAATTGTATTGTGTGTTAGCTGCTGAAGGGCTATAGGACTGTTGAAAAGTTGGAAAAGGGTCCTGGGGTTTATGGCTGAAGAGAGATGGCGGGCTCTATTTATTGGTCACATAAACCAGGGTCTTCCAAGTTACCAATGATTCTGCTGGTAATCAGGAGTTGCACCTGAGTGGTGCTAGTAAAAGGCTGCAAAGCAGCTCAGTCAGTCTCTCACTGTCTGGGGACAGATGCTGCAGAGTCTCTGGGAGAGAAAGCCTGGTAGTAACTGTGTTGAAACTTTTTTTGTTTGGTCATAGTTTGCTAGTCAGGGATGACCATTGTTTAGTTAGAGCCGAATGGCAAGGTTTTTATTTTGGACTTTTCTTTTGTTTTCTTACTGAATAAAACTGTCTGAGGTCAAACTTTTGGACTTGTGTGAAATCTCTCAGCTGCTATAATCACCATCTACCTCAGGAGATGGTACCAGGCCACCCCTACCCGGTCACACCAGTATTCAACAAGAGACGTTTCTTCAGATCTGCTTGTAGTTGAATACGGACTTGCATATGCCCAATATCTGTGCATTTTAAAAATATGTACAATACATTCATTTTGCGTGCCTTAATAAATCATGCCCAGTGAGTTAAAAGAGTCTCCCTTAGGAGTTGTTTAATTCCCAAGCATGGTAGGCAAAACACAATATTTCAGGGTGTCTTTTGCTATGGCAACAGCCACTAAAGGGAGCTTCAGTAAGCAAGAAGCTCTAGGAAATTGTCCAATGCTGCTGCATAGTACTTTGACAGGGATCAGGGGTGGGCTGGCCCGGGGGGTAGGGGGGCATCGGTCCACCGGGCCGCTCATTCTCACTGCCACTAGGGCGGCTGGCCGGCCGCCCCCCGGAGGCAATTTTGGCGTCAGCGCACAGGCGGCCGCATCACATGACACGCGATACGACTGCGTCATTGGACGCGGCCGCATGGGCGGCCCCCGGGCTGAATTCTGCCAGCCCACGCCTGAAAGGGGTTACGCCTTGTCCCCCAGTTGCTGGCTAGTAGCAGCTGTATACCCTGCTACCGTGGTTTGCAATCATATACTCTGCTACGATAATTAGCTACTATGCTGTTTGAAATCATATTAGCTTAATAGGGCAGCCATGTAGCTTCCAGCAACAAACAAAGGAACACAGAAGAGAATATTTATGAAGCACGAACAGGGGCTGGCTGGCAGACTTTAGCCCGGGGGGCAAGCACATAGCACATAGCACTGGCCCATAAGCAGCGGCCCATCCTTAAAGGGTGGTTTTCGGTACAATATATATTTATCAATATAAAAAGAGGCTATTTTAGTGTTGCTTACCCCAGCGATGCTTTATTATTATTATAAATGATAAATCTTAAGGAAAACAAATAATGCAACGAAAAACAAACCTCACTTTATATTGCATTTTAGTTTATATGTTCATTCTCCCTAAAGCCCTTTTTGTTGTTTTTTTTACACACATACCTGTCTAATTATAAAGGGGTATAAATCATATAGCAATAGATTATATAAAAATGTTCTATTACAGTACTGAACAAGGAGGCTGATTTATCAAAATGCAAAAGGCCCTCTTGCTTTAAAAACCTGCCGTTTTTTATAATCGCTTTATTTTCAACAACAACATGTATAACAGTTTGGATACAGACAAAAATAGGAGAATAAGGCAATTAATAAGCAAAACAAATGTGTTGTGGTTCTCCGAAAGGTGGGATACAAAACCTTGGGTCTAAATAGAGGCGTGGTTATCCAGGTCTTCCAAAACTTTCAAAATACAAACATTATGAACTTTCTGATTTTCCTCTGTTCTGTGGCTAAGGGTGCATCATGGAGAGACTATTATACAGGGTTACATGTTATTGGTTTATTGTGTTTATACGGGGGAGGGGAAAAGGTATTGGATGAGGGTAGAGTAGGGTGGAAGAGGGAGGGGGGATAGAGGCGGAGGAGGGGGAAGTGAAGAAGTTGGAAATGACTCCGGCTGATGCCGCGTCCTGCGCATCTGCTAATAGGGATCGCTGGAGGATCAAAAATATATGTGGGTCCCACCAGGGAGAATAGGAGGGGTTGGGGGGACCAAACCTCATGGGGTTATCAGTGAGCAAGAGAGGTGGGGGGGAGTCTCATGGTAGGAATGAGCAAGGTGTTTTACTGAGAAGCAGGCGCTGGGGAGCGATGAAAGGCATACCAGGGGTCCCACACTCTGGAAATTGGAGACCTTGTCATGGTGTAGGCTTGTGAGGTAGTCCATGGAAGCCACATGCCAGATTCGTGAAATCACAGCGGGGGACTTCCTTGCCTTCGCTATCTGCATGCGTGCTTCCGCGCATACATGTTGAACCAATTTGTCACTGTATTGGTGAGAGATTTCACCGGTGAACATAACAGCATAGTCAATGGTTCTGGGGATACCTCAACACCCAGAATGTGGGTGAGGAGAGCAGGCACCGGGAGCCATAAATTTGAGATGCTGGGGCATAGCCACCAGATGTGGAAGAATGTCCCCATGTCTCCACAGGCACTCCAGCAGAGTTGCTAGGATAAATTTTTGTAGCTTTATGGGAACCATATACCATCTGGTGTACACTTTATATGCATCTTCTCTAATAGAGGTGTTGATGGAGATCTTGGAGATCCGAAGTCTGAGTCGGGGCCATCCCTCCAAATCCAGTGACTTCTGAGTATCAAGTTCCCATGCTGCCTCAAACGGCTCCTTGGCTCAGGTGACAGAGTGGAGTGGTAAAAGAGGGAAACCAATCCTGAGAACCCTACTCAGTACATACAACTCCCCTCAAAAGCTGTGGGTTTGCATAACTTAATCGTTCGACATTGGGCTTGGATAAAGCCGCAAATTTTGATGTAGGCAAAGTGCAGTGACGAGGGGAGGCCCATATTCTCTCTCAAGTCGGGGAAGGTTGAAAACCTGATGTTTTTGCCAGCAAAAGGGCTTTTTTTTGTTCACACTATATACTAATAGGATTATTATTTGTTATAGGGATAACCTAAAACTAATAATATGATGGGTGCTACTGGGAGGAGGAGTAAAGCACTAGATATCAATCACCGTGACATTATCAGACACCCTGGCCCAGAGCTGGATTAAGGCTCTGGGGGCCTGGAGTACTTTAGACAAGGGGTAAATAGCTCCCAAAATCACCCCAGCATTAAATTAAAGATCCAATCACGCCATCTTAAATTTATAGGCCCAACTATTAAATTAAATTGCCCCACCATCACCTCACAAATAAATAAGCACCTGCTAATTAGCCCCCCCTGCACTCCACAATTAAAGTAATAGCCTACCTCCCACATTATATTAAGACCCCCCCACACACACTACATTCATATACTGGCCCCCACACACACTACATTCATATACTGACACCCTCACACACACATTACATTCATTTACTGCCCTCCCCCGCACACACATTACATTCAGTTACTCCCCCCCCCCCCCACACACACTACATTCATTTACTGGCCCCCTCACACACACACTGCATTCATTCACTGGCCCCCTCACACACACTACCACTACATTCATTTACCGCCCCCCTCACTCACACTACATTTATTTACTGGTCCCCGCAAACACACACTACATTCATTTACCGCCCCCCCCCCCACGCACACAATCTACATTCATTTACTGCCCCCCCCCACACACATACTACATTCATTTACTGCCCCCCCCACACACACACTACATTCATTTACTGCCCACCCCCCCACATACACACACTACATCCATTTACTAGCCCCCTCACACATACTACATTCATTTAGTATATTGACACACACCTTAATTTAGTATACTGACATACACACACCTTAATTTAGTATACTGACACACACACCTTAATTTAGTATACTGACACACACACACACACACACACACACACACACACCTCAATTTAGTATACTGACACACACACCTTAATTTAGTATACTGACACACACACCTTAATTTAGTATACTGACACACACACACCTCAATTTAGTATACAGATACAAACACACACACCCCTTAATTTTGTATACTGACACACACACATACAGGGGCGGATTGGTCATAGACCTTACCGGGAACTTTCCTGGTAGGCCGATGACCTAATGAGGCTGCCTGTCATGGGTTTATTTTGTTTCCTTTTAAAAAAAAAAAATTTAAACAAGGACCGCGGATCTCCCCCTGTGAGTGGCCTATCCCACAATCACATGGGACGCGCACCATGTGACAGGTGCCGTCCCATGTGAGCAGAGAAGCGCAGCTGGAGCGGCTGATAGGTAATTGAGCGCGGTAGCAGCGGGCTTATGGCAAGGTCTGTGTGCGTGTGTGGAGGGGGGCTGACTCCAGTGTGTGTGTGAGCGGAGGCTGAATCTAGTGTGTGTTTGTGTGTGTGTGTGTGTGTGTGTATGTGCGCGTAGCGGCGGGGGGGTCTGATTCTAGTATGTGTGTGTGAGCGAAGGTTGAATCTAGTGTGTGTGCGCGCAGCGGCAGGGGGGTATGATTCTAGTGTGTGTGTGTGAGTGGAGGATGATGCTTGTGTGGGTTAGCGCAGCGGCGGGGGGTCTGATTCTAGTGTGTGTGTGAGCAGAGGCTGATTATAGTGTGTGTGCGCGCAGCGATGAGGGGGTCTGTTTCTAGTGTGTGTGTGTGTGTGAGCGGAGGCTGATACTAGTGTGTGCGTGCAGCGGCGGGGGGACTGATTCTAGTGTGTGTGCGCAGCGGTGGGGGGCTGATTCTAGTGTGTGTGTGTGAGCAAAAGGGGGGCTGATACCAGTGTGTGTGTGAGCGGAGGGGGCCTGATTGCAATGTGTGTGTGAAGGCAGCAGGGGGGGTGGGTGATGGCAATGTATTTGTGAAGGCAGCAGGGGGGAGTGATGGCAATGCGTGTGTAAAGGCAGCAGGGTGATGGCAATGTGTGTGTGAAGGTAATGTGTGTGTGAAGGCAGCAGGGGGGGCGATGGCAATGTGTGTGTGAAGGCAGCAGGGGGGGGTGATGGCAATGTGTGTGAAGGCAGCAGGGGGGCTGATGACAGTGTGTGTGTGTTGGCAAAGGGGACTTGTGGTAATGGTGTGTGTTGGCAAAGGGGGCTTGTGGCAATGTAATATGGGTGTGAGGTAGGTGGTGGCTAATTAATGGGTGCTATTTGGTTTGTGGAGTGATGGTGGGGCAATTTAATAGTGGGAACTATTTAAGATGGGATGATTTGGGGGCTATTGAATGTGGGGGTGAGTTTGGGAAGAGGGCTATTTATTAAATATGAATTATTTAATGCCGACATGGTCGTGGGAAATGGTTATATTAATTAAATGTAAATGCTGTCAATTTATTGCTGGGCCTGTTTGGAGGGAGGGAAATAGGTTTATTTATTAAATGCGAATTCTAGCATTTTAATGTTGGGGCTGGAGGGAAGCCTATTTATTAAATGTGGGTGCTTTTGATTTAAAACGGAGCTTGTCGGAGTTTTCTAAATTTTATGTACTATTTTTTTTCCAAATAGGGCCTCCAGCATTCCAGGATCCAGACAAGCAGCAACTGATTAAGAGACACCAGCAACCACAGGTAGGGAAAGCAACAAGAACATGTAGGAGAGAGCAGGACAGTTTGCCAACTGTATTTTTCAATATTGGCAGTTCCTCTGCAACATGTTATTAAATAAACATGAATATGTTTCAGCGGGACAGTACTGATTTAGGGCTCTATCTCATGAGTGGGAATGTTGGAATAACGGTGGTATGAGCAATATTCAGCCCTCTGATGGCATAATCAACTTTGTATTAATCCCGCCTCTTTTTGTGTTTGCCCTGCCTACACTTGACTTGGCCCCGCCCACATGAGGCCACTTCCAGATTTTTTTCCAGGGCCACTTTATGTTCCCAATCCGCCCCTGCACACATATAATACTACCCATCTCCACTTACCTGGAGTATAGTCTCTTCACACATGGGAAGCTTTTCTTTGTATATTTCTCCTGATTTTAGTTTATGCAGTGTTTATATACAGTTAATAGCTAACTTTTCAGTATTACTTTAGAAAAGAAAGACATAGGATTATCATGCTATTCAATGCTGTTCTTGTTGTGTCATCAATTTTTTTATATGACTTATTTGGTGTTTATCTAATAGTAAAACACTACTTTAACCAAATTTCATTTTTTTCTACCTTTCACATAATATTGACAAACTTATATAGTTAACCAGTTATTATAAGTGTACAATTTGCAAATCAAAATGTTGCAAAACATATTGTCATATTTTTTCAAACTAGTAACTTTGCAAGTTGAGTGTAAAATGAAATTTTTAATATGTGTGACATAATATTTTTTTGGAATGGCCTCTATTTATGGACATTAAAGATCAATTCAATTACTAGAGGGAAATAATACCAACCTCAGGAAAGTCCTTTTGCTCTTAGTTTGGCCTCTATATATTCAACTGCTTTCTACAAACAGATTTCTGGAGATACTACAGTTTGGTGGCACAGTGGTTAGAGTTGCTGCCTCACAGCACTGGGGACATGAGTTTGTTAGGACCAGGACCCTATCTGTGTGGAGTTTGAATGTTCGCCATGTGTTTGCGTAAGTTTCGGATTTCTCCCACACTCCAAAAACATACTGGTAGGTTAATTACCTGCCAACTAAAATGGACCTTAGTGTGTGTGTGCTTGTGTGTTAGGGAAGTTAGACTGTAAGCTGCAATGGAAAAACAAATATATTGATGACAAAGTACCAAAAAATGTTTATACAACTGAGAAAATATATGTACTTTTAAATGTCAAATTTATTTTTTAAAGCCATATTTCTCAAAATATAACTCAAAAGTATGCTCGCATACAAATAAAATCATAAAAACACAATCAGCTGCAGAGCAATATATTCAAATGTCAAAAGGTATAAAGTCTATGTAAACATAAGTATTTTTTCAATCACTTAACAAATGCTAACTCCAATAGTTTAATAAAATAAACATTGTACCAACACTTCAGATTGGCAGCCTGTGCTCACATATAATAGTATTGGACATACTTTGATTTATATCAGGGAATAGGTAAGATAGAGGTTCTCCAATATTACCTCCGAATATTCTACTCCAGAGTTCAAAGATTTTGCAGTTTTTTTGCCACTCTGCACTACCCACTTCCACTCTTGGGGCTAGATTTACAAAGCTGCGGGTTTGAAAAAGTGGGGATGTTGCCTATGGCAACCAATCAGATTCTAGCTGTCATTTATTTGGTACATTCTACAAAATGACAGCTAGAATCTGATTGGTTGCTATAGGCAACATCCCCACTTTTTCAAACCAGCAGCTTAGTAAATCTAGCCCTTGGTCTTAGAAGAGAGTTCTGTTCTTACACAAATGGTGATATGGCGGCATATTTGAAATTCACACGCTGTCTATGGAGACGTATTAATCCCAAGTGGTTATTCCTTTTGTCAGGCAAATATTCTTTTGATCTGCAGACTTTGTATTTAATCTTAGAAATGTAGCACTGCGTACCACGCAAACACTTGGTGCATTTCATAAGCATTTTGGAGGTGAAGGGGAGGCAGGCATTTAAATCAACAACAGCCAATAAGAACTTAGCAACAATCAGCTTGAATGGTACAGGGACTGATGTGAATGACAAATATTCTCTGTACAGTCCTGATTAATATGGTAGCACTATATAAATAAATGATGATAATAATAATAATAATAATAATAATAATAAATTATAATACTGTTCTTGGCAGACCTGTTTCAGAATTAATACATTGAATTATTTCCCTCCAATTGCTCTGTAGTGGATGACATCCCCACCCACATTGTGTGGATCAGGGAACTAGCCTCAAGATTTCATGTTCCACAGATAAGAAGACCCTCATTGCTTTCAAGTTAGCTGACGTATAATAAACTTGACTTCTGTCAGGCGATCTCTTGCACATAGAACTAAGAAGGGTATTTTCTCACATATATCCTTCAGCAGATTATGAATATTATTTTTTAATTTTAAAGCTGCTTTATCCAATGGGGAGAGGAGATGCTGTAATACAATTATGTTACAATACACAATATGATGTAACATAATATTTTATTGTTTTAATAACTCTTAAGTGTGAAAATGAGTGTTAAGCACATTTAGTAGCTAAACAATTGTTAAGATGATGTCTGAGAAATGCTCCCCTTGTAAAAGTAGCCGATGGATTCAATGAGCTGGTTAGTGGAAGATGGGAATGTCTGTTAAACTGTGTGAATTACAGACTGGCATGTCTGCCTTTGGGACACATCAGAGCTGAGTCAGAGACTGAAACAATCAAAGCGTTGAGCAGTGAGAAACAATAGGTGATAAAGGAAAGAATTAAACCTATGGAAATGATTCTAACTCAGTGCATTAATTGCTAAATAATGCACAGCCCAAGGACTTTATAGCAATTGACTTAAAGATTTGTTCATTTATAGTTTTGAAGTTTCCAGCTTGTTATAACAGTAGCATTGTAACTATCAGTGACTGTCAGGAAATTTAAATACTGGTTGTGTGTTTGTGCATATGTGTGTGTTCCCTCCAAAGAATTATTGTCTACTAGCAGGGTCCCCCTGGCTTTGCACGGGTCTGATTTGTGATGTGTAGCAGTTTTTACATATTAGCAAATTATTTGGTAAAGAGACCAAAAATGGTATTTACAAAATAAGATTTGGCACGTTGTCGTTATGTCGTGTTGTAGCAGCAGTCAAACCATTCTTTACAACCCAAAAGATGATGTTTTCAATAATTGTCGCTTTGTCACTTTGACACATTGACGTGTTGTCAATATGCGGTCTAATAGGTTTCTTTTTCGATCCTAAATAACTATGTAAGTTTTGTCAACTTTACCTTGAAAGCTGTGGAAGATATTCGCCAACAAACAAGCAAACTTTCTCATAGATAGATATATATATATATATATATGTGTAGATAACAAGATGTAAACACTGGCGCTCAATGCAGTATTGTATACATGAAGTGATAAAATTAAACCCACATGTACACCTCTTCCATGTGAGGAGGCAGCCTTCCTTCAAAACTCTGGCTGGTAAGGCCGAAAATAGATATAGTAGGTGCAACAGAAGGAGGGCGCAATAGTGATGTTAACAGATTATACTGAACAAGGTGGGTAAAGAATAAGTTGGCATAAGGATGTGATGCAAATCTCTGGGTTGGTATCCAACAATAATGTAATTAAACCAGTTCACAAATCATTTGATCACTCTACACACAAACTTGGAACCTGGGGACCTCTCTTACACCTGGAGCCCTGAGGACATACCAATTGGAGACTGTGAGCGGTGATTGCATGGGGACGGCTGGCCGAGGCTAAGAACTACTGTATACTGCATTGGCTGTCTTGCCTGTTCCTGAAACACCAGACGGAGCTGAGATTTCCTGTCGGAGACCCTGATACAGATAAGCTGGTTTTATATTACTATCTGGTACGCTCCCACCTATTTGATTTGTTATCTGGTGAACTGTACCATTACACACATTTCCACTTATCCCTGTCTATCTGTTGAATGGCAAGCTGTATTACTTCTGTTCAGTGAGCTCCATATGGGTAGCTAGTACACCTTAGACTGTGGCATTAGAAATTGACTTTCTGTACATCAGTGACTGTTACGTTTGAACATTCTGTCTAGCAATTGGATTTGTGAACTGGTTTAATTACATTATTGTTGGATACCAACCCAGAGATTTGCATCACATCCTTATGCCAACTTATTCTGTACCCACCTTGTTCAGTATAATCTGTTAACATCACTATTGCGCCCTCCTTCTGTTGCACCTACTATATATATATATATATATATATATATATATATATATTTCTATTTCTCCTGATGAAGTCTGGAACCTATCACAGACGAAACGCGTTGAGAGGTACTACTGCTGTGTTATTACTTATCCGGGACTTATGGTTTACCTGGATGTGGTCTATGGTCGTTTACAGATAGGCTGTCTATCTGCTACTTGATATGTAAGTGGCTTATGTGCACTTAATGAAATTGCTTTTATGAGATAATACACCTTTGGCCCCCTTTTTGATCCATTTCCTGAGGCATCCAGCTTTGTGTCCTGTTATGGAGAGTGTGTGACCTGATACCAGTATTCCGTTGGACATGTATATAGATAAGCTAAAAAGATCTCATTTCTGGTATGCACATATACAAACAAGAGTGGCTTGGGTGATTTTTGGTTTAGTCACTGCACTTTGAACTCTGGTTCACTCTTATTACAGGTGACAAGGAGTGGCTGTGTTTTGGATTTATGTGGTCCTATTAACAGTGATATAACATTGGGGTTAATGTATACTGCAAGTGTCATCATTTCCTTTTAACATATAGCTGTAACCTATGCTATATCACTGTTAATTTGCATCAGATAGCTTTTCAATCTGTTTAAATTGATGTACCACTTATTGGGGTTTGATTGTCATTATACACCTAGATGGCTTACCTAATGTTATTCTTTATCTATACTTATAATTACTACTAACCAATAGTTTATATATTGGGCATCTAGTCTATAGCGCTATTGCCTCTTAGCAACTACAGTGTTCCTGCTTGCCATATCCATAGGGTGTTGATAAAGCTAGTTGATTGACATATATATAAAAAAACTGTCTAGTTTAGATGTCCGTGACGTCCCCACGCATAACGCCGGGAGACGCCGCTTGTGCGCATGCGCAGGACGGCGCTGCGCATACTACTTATACTTATAACATTAGTATGTCACATATGTATAAAGTTGGGTGACTGTTATACAACAAAAAAACTGTCCATTCTAGACGTTTTCGACGTCCCCACGCAAAGCGTCGGGAGACGCCGCTTGTGCGCATGCGCAAAATGGCGCGGCGCATACTATTTATATCTGTGACATTAGAGAGTCACATACTTGCATTTCCTCCTGATGAAGTCTTTATTATTTGAGACGAAACGCGTTGAGGACTATTTCTGATGTGATTACTGAGTCCAGCTGTACGTTGGTGAGCCTGAATCCAGGAATATGTTGGTGAGCCTTCATTGATGTTCTCAGTGTTTAGGCTGTATACAAAGATACCCAGATAAGATCTTTTTAAGTGTTTTTATGTAAGTTTACACCTATATTGTTTTACAAAATAAATGTATGGATATACAATATCACACTATGTGAGTCTCCTCTATTTTATAATTGGTTACTGTGGACATATGAAGTGCCAGCTCTGTACCCCTATCGCTGTGTGAGACAACACCGACTTGTGAGAAAAATCTGAGCTCCTGATGACACAGGATACTAACAGATAAGCCTTAAAGATTTTATATCTGGTACGCATATTACATTTGTATGGTGCCGGTACCTCTGAGTGCACTTATTCGTTGATTCACCTCAACCTGTGTGTCTGTACCCACGTGGTGATCCTTATTTCTACTATTTGGTACATTAGTCTGTATTTTTACATACAGTATTATGCTATGTGGCGCCCCCTCTCGCTTATTTTTGTTCTAGATTTTATCCAGTACACCATCTGGTCTTGCGAGGATTTGGCAGCCGCCTGAACATAGGACTTTCGTTTATCTAAAGAGACATTATCTCCATTCTCAATTGTCTACCTAGAGTTACGCGCTGTATTATCTATTGTATTTTGTTATATATATATATATATATATAAGATTTATGTCTGTGCATGAATAAGGGTGCATCACTCTTTATAACACATATGTGTAATTGAAATCTTTTGCCCTAAGCTCACGCTGGAGACACAATGTAGACACAAAACATCTATGTCTCATACCATTCAAGATATTCTGTTATCCCTGACAATGAAATAGAGCTTAGGTATGGGAATCCTCAATGCTACACATAAGGTAGTGATAAGGCTGCTTTCAGACACTAATAGGTCAGGGCAATCATTGTAATAGTAGAGAAACTAACTCAATGCCAACTATACTCTTTCTACAGAGAGCAGTACAATCCCAAAATTAAAAAAAATGATTTTATCATCATATTTACTTTGGTCGAAATTATGCTTTCTAGAAATTAAATGATTAAAATCAATTTGATGTATGTAGTCTCTTAAAAAATGGTATTTTGTCTATCAGTGGTATATAGAAGCACTCTTAGGGGTTTTCTATACATACCTATGAAGTCTATTGATCTGCTTCACCATCCTGACCCCGATGGTAGTCAGTTTAACGGTTCTGACTACCCCGACACTAAATAAGATGACATGAGGATTCAGATTCCATACTATAGCGACCTGCAAAAAAAAATACTTACCAGGATGCAGATGACTTGATGGGACGACTCGCTGTGTTGCCGACGTAATCAGAAAACGTATATTCTGTGAAAGCGGCGATGGATGGACACACCTGTCATTAATGTCATGCAAGTATTATTTTAGAGGGTTAGGGTTAGGATTAGGGTTAGGATTAGGACCCAAGGCAGTTATTTGATATACCCCTTTATTAACATTGCTAATATTGCTGGCAATATTCAGCCTAATTCACTAAAGAAATCCATACAATTGTTGAACAAACACCTCAAATGTTTAAATAGAGTTTTAAAATATGGGACTTTAACTAGGGCTAAACAAAGGGTTAAAGTGCAGATGTTCTCTCTACCCTTTCCAAAAACTGTCCCACTTATGTGTGCATTTTTATTTCTCCTACCTACACCCTACAGTGCAATAACAATTTTTGGATGGTATGAATTTATCTGAAGAGGTTATTAGTACATCATGGGTTTATCACTAGAGTGAAACATTACTCAATATTGAGATTTTGAACCAGGAAAGCCAAAGTGTGACCTGGCATTCAAGTGGTTCATATTTCTTCGGCCATAGTTATATCGGCTTGGAAATATTGAAGCTTGTGAGGTTTGTTAAAGGTACATGTTAAAAGGCTACAAGCAAGATGAAACAATGTATGTATTCTTGGTGTTTCTATGAACCCAAACATTATGCTTATCATTATATACTGTGACTTGAAAGAGTTAGGGTGGTGACCTCCATTGAAACATTAAGAAGCTGTTATCTTTTGTTTGTATAATCCCTTTACTACCTAAAATCATTTAGATCTATGTTTTTTGTTGGCAGATTTCTATGTAAATTATATATTCAACCTTTGTTTTTGTTTGCTTTTCTTTATGTTATAATGTTATAAAACGGTCAAAGTTGAAATTGAAGAATAATGCTTATCCAATTTCTGCAATTGCACCATATTCACATTAAACAGCATCTCATCTAAATTAGGTGATTAGCCAAGGGGAAGCAATCTGAACAGGGAATTAGTACACACACCAACTAAATTGCTTAGCAATGCTTTTAGATGAGATAAGTATGATGAAATTTTTTTTTTTTTATTTGCAGGTGAAGTTGAAACAGCAAACATATCAATGATTTATAGCTTACGTCTGGTTGAGAAAACCTTTTGAGCATTGTAATAATAAAATGTTTCAGTAGATGGCGCCTTGACACAGTTCACATTGCTTCTGGCTCATACTATCTGTAATTCTAAAAATATTCCATAAATATAGGTACAGCTCAGTGACCAATCAAAGTCAGTCAATGAAATACAGTACGCTTTTTACTGTTTTAAACATGTGAAAAATATTTTCTTTTTATGTGGTTACTTTCCACTGATAGTATTTTATAATGGCATTCACTCATCTTCACAGCAAACGTATGTTAAAGATAGAAGAAAAAAAGAAAAAGAACAAGTATGATGTATACTAAGACACTATTTAATGGAGTCATTCACACATAAGTGCAGAGAAAATAGATAAAACCCATGAAAACTAACAAGCGCGTTTGGACATGGTTAGTGGTGCATTTTTAGCTTGTTTGTTGTGCTTTTGATGCTCTTCGCTTTTACCAACATAATCTATTCTGTAGCACGTGTTAAATATGAATCTACTGCATTCTACTGGCAGCACTTGTTAATGTAGAAATAGACTGTGCCCTGCTCTAACATCCTAAATCCAGCATTCGCATTTTAGAATGCGATGTTGAGAATGAGCCCATAAGAAACTTGTCATCCTATTTTTAATGCACACTAATTGTGGATAGGTATGAACATACTACATAGTTCCCTCCTTTCAGGTGAGTGAAAAATAATGTGGCATAAAATGTTGAAATGTTCAGCTTTGTAAGGGCAGCATGATGGAGTTTGTTTCTTATCCCTGTGTTTGCGTGGGTTTCCTCTGGGCACTCTGGTTTCCTCCCACAATCCACTTTAATTGGCTGCTATCAAATTGACCCATGTCTGTGTGTGTGTGTGTGTGTGTGTGTGTGTGTGTGTGTGTTATAGAATGTAGGCTGTAAGCTCTATTGGAGCAGGGACTGATGTGTGTGAGCTCTCTGTACAGCGCTACGGAATTAGTGGCGCTATATAAACAAATAAATGATGATGATGGTAAGGAGATAGATACATTGCGAAATTATTCATACTATTTACTATGAAAAGAGCATATTAAATACAATATATTTGTAATCATTTTCCTATATGCAACAACTGAACGATGAATCAATAGGTCAAAATTCAACAAGTTCCACATATGGAAACCTGCAGCCTTCCAAACCTGAAATGACCTAAAATACTGACATTATTATATTAGCATTTATTTAGAATGGATTAATATCATTTTTACATAGTGTTCTTTAAACAAACTTAAAAGTACTCATAGATTTTACACTTGTACGTCAGCTGTCTGTCTGCTCATTTATCACTATAATCAGTTACATTATATTGTACAATACTTTTCAAGTGTAACAATCTCTCATAAAACAATAGCTCTCTGCCATTCCTTAAGAATCAGCAGAACATGGTGTTTCATGATGTCCTTTTGGCATGTTCCTGGATTGAAAGCACAGCCGCCGTGACTTTCAGGAATAAGCAATGGCAGCATCCCCAGTAACACAGCGCGGCCTCAGAATAGAACAGACCATCTGATACAGATCTGCCATAATGAAAGTCCAGCATGGGGCTGAATGAGTTTCCACCTCTGCTGACTGAGGGGCTAATGACAAACATCTCCCTAGGCTCTTTACTGCTGCTGCTAGCTTTTTTTTAGGGCATATGGCATTTGGTTACATCACATGCCTTTCTTCAGAGTTTCTACTTTCTGAGAGTCTGGAGTTGCTGCTCACTTATATAATCCCTACACAGCATTTTCCAGTTTTAAACATTCTTAACGTGTTTTATTTTTGGATTTTGCTCAAATCAAAACATGGGCTGTGAAGGATTACACATTTAATTCAATAATCATAAAAACACATAAAAATATAAATCTCGCTGTGTCTTATATAGCTGTATATCAGCATATGAATAAAGGTTGTATTTAAGTGGTGATGGAGCTTATGCGCTTGGTTCCAGAGATTTGTTCACCTTTTAGGTACTTGGAAATTTATCTAAGTGTAATTTATGATCCTTGCTCAGTAAAATTACTGATAATTTATTGGTCTTATAAAATGATCCCCTTGTTCAAAGCTGCTCACTATCAATTGCACATATTGGAACACAGGCGCATCATAAATGCCAATAAAGATACAAATACACATTTTTGGTTCGGTCTTGGCACATATCAGATATATATCAGATATCAGGTGCTTTTTAATGGATCTACAAATACAATGGTTTGATCCCTATAGGGTCATTCTCACAAACTTTGTAGGTCTGTTTGTTTTGTTCCACTTTTGTGAGGATATTTTCATTTATCCACTTGGATGTTTTACTAGTATTTATTTTAAGGGAAGTGAATGATCGACAGAGCATGTGCAAAAGTTTGCACAGATGTATGATTCTGTACATGTGGTCTTGATCTGTTCAGGTGCCCAAACACTGATCTGTTCAGGTGCCCAAACATTTTGGTGAATGCAGTTAAACAGCTTGCTGAGATGAGCATGTTCACAGAATTTACTCACGTGCATTCCCTATGATACTTGATACTAGGAAAGCACCTTGACAATTGTACAGGCATTGGGATCATTGATCCTGGTATCTGATCGCCTCTGCTGTTCAGATGAGTGGTAGTTTTATCTATGGGCAAGCCCAGAACGCTTGCTGTGACCTGAAGTTTCTACTGTTGCTTGTCTCAACAGCAAAAGCAATGATCCTGAAACAATAACAATTTATAGGGGCATATTCAATTGTCGCGGGTTTCCGCGGCATTAAAACTACTAACGTTATTACGGTAGTAGTTAGCTGGATTTCAGCTCGCGGCTCAGGGAGCTGCGAGCTGAAATCCAGCGAGAAAACTACCGTAATAACGTTTTTTCTGCGCACTATTACCGTAATAACTGCAGGTTTGAGAAAGTGGAGATGTTGCTTATCAATCAGATTCTAGCTGTCATTTTGAAGAATGTACTAAATAAATAACTAGAATCTGATTGGTTGCTATAGGCAACATCTCCCCTTTTACAAATCTGCAGTTTAGTAAATATACCCCCTAGGGCTAGATTTACTAAGCTGCGGGTTTGAAAAAGAGGGGATGTTGCCTATAGCAACCAATCAGATTCTAGCTTTCATTTTGTAGAAGGTACTAAATAAATGATAGCTAGAAGCTGATTGGTTGCTATAGGCAACATCCCCACTTTTTCAAACCCGCAGCTTAGTAAATCTAGCCCCAGTCTCCAAATACACTTTTGTGGCATCACAAGTGCACTTGGGATAATGTTGTATTTTAAATGATCCCTTTTCAGTCACTGATTGAGTAGTAACCACACCAACTCTCAACCTTAATTGATCTTTGTAACATATCTTATCTTTGAAAGTTATTCTGTATCCCTTATTCTTCAGCTATTTTTATGGCTAATATGCATAAATAACATCTACATACCTTTGTGAGTAAACATAAGATAATGGCGGGCTGTGGCTGATTGTTCTATTTTTTAATGAAGTGCAGGTATTTGAATCCACCAAGACACTGTGAAATTACTCCAAAAGACCCATCACTTCAAAAGATCTGTCAAACAGGTTAGAAGTAATCTCTTTATCTCCGGCAACACAGGATTCATAGCCACTGCACTCTTTCGTTTTCACAGAGCTTCTTTCAGTGTGTATGTTTAATACCAATGTAAAGGAAGTATAACAAGATCCAAATCTTTTTAACTTTGTTTAAATAAGTCCACCAGCCCACCTCACAGTGTTATGACTCAGTCTCTAGAGGGGAAGTGCCATTCAAGTTAACATGAAACTAAATGGATGGTGGAGGGTAGGGAAATGACTTTATACTTGAAACTTTTAGGTAAACACTGCATACTTACTAGAACTGTAATGCATGGATCAGCATTTTTCAGTGCTTTTAGATTAAAAGCTTAACAGCTACGGTGACACTCTGACAAATAAGAGGCCAGATGAAGTCTGATCTATTGTACAATTGACACATAGGTTAATAATTAGATAGTTACTTAAAGGACCTTGAGTCTGAAGGCGGTGCACAAAACCAAGAACACTGAAAAAATTATTTTCTTGTTTTAAATGTAAGACTACTTTGAAAATGCATATTATAGGGCCATTAACACTGTTTATATTTTAAGTATTGGGCACTATACTGTTATCAATGTTGCATAACTAAAATCTCAAGTTAATATTTTTCTGTTTTATTGATATTAAATCAATGTGGGCCTGATTTTGAGTTAGGAACTAAGCAAAGAAAAGGAGCAAATTTGCACCTTGGCAAAACCATGTCGCATTAGAGGGGGAGGTAAACTTAAAATGTAGGGACAGATTTATAGTTGGGATCTGGCATGTCATAGATCAAGTTTAATTTCAGTGTAAAAATAAAGCTACCAAGTATTTGTGTGCTACATGGAAAAACAGCCAGTATTTTCATTGCATTCAAAAAAATAAGTCAATTTGTACCCCTTGCATTGTAACATGGTTTGTCCAGGTGCAAATTTGCTTTTTTTCTTTTCTTTGCTTTGCTTCTAACTCAGCATCAGGCCCTTAAATGTTTTTTTTATCTCATTGGTAAAGATGCACTTTTCCTTATAAATGGCAACTGGAAAGTACAAAATATGCTCTGTGCCCCCATCTTCCCCCCCAACACACAAATATATGCCATCTCCATCCCTTCGGTTTTATTTAAATATCTTACCCCCATTTTGGTTTTGTTTGTGAGTATGAGGTACGCTTAGTAAACATTTAGTTACATTTAGCTATTGTAATGTCGCCTATTTGCCTAGTTCCTTACATCAGAACATGTTAAATATTGCATTATAACAGACATTGCATGCATGTAAAATTAGGCACCTTCCCGAACAATAGGTGCATGATGCCACTAATTGTTATAGTAAAAAGTGTCAGCCCAGGAACCCTGAGGGAAAGAACAATCAGTAAAGATAGCTTCAGCTCCATGAATAAAACAGAAAAAAATGAGACAAAATGTTATCCACATAAATAGCTATAAACGCTTCCAAAGGTTACATTTAAACATCACTTTAATTTATACGGAATAGTCTACCTGTAAAATACTCAGTATACTTAAATGTCTCAATTTTTGCAGTAAATATACACGGGTAAAATGGAAAAAATGACACAATAGTTTCTGCCATGGAAAATACATGGTATTCACACCAGTCATTGTCTATCTGGTGCTTTTTACCACAGTCGTATCTGACTAAAGTGCAGATGAAGCAGCCTTAATCGCAGCAAGTTTCATCTGGATTGTAACAAACAAGTGTGTATAAAATTTCTATCAGTCCAATGCTTTTTAATGATTATTATTATAATTATATTCAGCATACAATGCATTCATTTAATCTTTAAGTTCAAAAAAAGGTAGCAGTGAAAACGTGTTTGTGGCTGACCTGTTCATCCTTACTTCTTAATATTTTTTGTTTGCAGATATCATCATCATCATCATCACCATTTATTTATATAGTGCCACTGATTCCGCAGCGCTGTACAGAGAACTCACTCACATCAGTCCCTGCCCCATTGGAGCTTACAGTCTAAATTCCCTAACATACACACAGACACAGACAGAGAGAGAGAGAGACTAGGGTCAATTTGATAGCAACCAGTTAACCTACTAGATATAGCCAGATATACTGGCTTAATTCTTTATTGTTGTCAATATTTCATATTTCTGTACACAAAACATGTTAAAATTAAGATGATGACGATGTCCTTTATTAATACCAGTTCTGTTAGTCATGTGACAAATGGCAGTGAAATTGAATAAGAATAGCTTATTCCTATAGGTTGTTTGCTGGATAGTCAAAGGGCTGATGAAAAGCTATACATAACGTGGCCATTTGTACACATGCACCCGTAACATTTCATATTGATAACCCACAAACTATCAATGATGGAAATGTTGGGTCACTAAAAGCATGGTCAATAAACCTATATCTGCTGAGTTTGTACAAACTGCATGTAATTGTGCACAGACTATGAGATATGTTATTAAAGTTTTAGCTTCTCTCTGCACAAGATATAAACTATGCTAAATTACTGTAATAGACAATAGTGGACGTCACATACTTTATAAATATGTCAGCTATAAAAACTGACAAGGCATGTACCATAAAATGCATTTTTATTTGAAAAAAAAAATTATATATGAAACTGTATCCTTATTCTTCCCAGGGCTGAATCATGCCAGTACAAGTAACATCAGAATTACATGTATAGCTAGTTCACACTTATGCAATCTCCAACTATATTATCATATATTATCTGAGCAAAGTAAAGTCTAAATTTATTCAAACCTACGTGATAATGAAGCCGTGACAAATTACATATATATATTCCGCATATAATATATATTTATAACAAAACTTTTAGAAGCACATTAAATCCTCCTATACCATAAGTCAATATGGTGCTCCTCCATTTTGACTCATAGCCAAAAAGCTTAAATACCTAATGCCTAATCTGTAGAAATATTTAAATAGAGTAAAACGCAATAGTGTAATATATTTGTTAAAAATCTGAAAAGTGCAAAATGATATAAACAGTTTGGACAATATAATGATGTAATAAAGTTTATCTGGGTTATGAATCAATGCACTCTGATTTGGCAAATACTGTAAACGTGATGGTAAAGTACCAGACAGGCACCTGTTAGTATAGTATTAAAAACAATATGTAAAATAAAGAATAAAGCATATAATAGAAAACTTTATACAACTGCTTATCTGATGAGCATATATTGCCTAGCAGTAACTTTTGGGTTCAGTATGCAGGAGGAAGAAACCTGTGTTCAATATAAGGGAAACGGAGAGCCTGCTCGCATTTCTTACAACCGGCCACCCTGCCACTTTTGTTTGTCTCTTGGTGCACTAAACCTTTTTATATTTAAGTGGTTGTTCGCCTGAATGCTCCGCCCAGCGCACATCATGGTGCAAACGTAACCTCCACTCTCCACTTTTCAGTTTCTGTCATAAAATGCTGCTCAGTCTGGCTTCATTTATGGCCTAAATTAATCATAAGAGTGGGGGAACATCAGTGTGGAAATAGCTGTGCGCCCATCCTCGCAAATTAAAGTGCACAGGGGGTCCAAGCTAATTTTGCACTGGAGAGCTGACATTTTGTGTTTCATAAAGGACCTCCCCAGTCTCATATTGGACTTTACATTATTTCCATCTCTATTACCTGCATGCTGCTTTGACTAATCTTTATTTTAAGGTTCATTAATATGTGAAAGCCCTTTTTTTTCTAGAACAATTATTCATCGCTCGAATGAGGTAATGCTAAATTAGGCTAAGGATTATAATTTGTAATGCATTAAGAAACTAATGGAGACTCTACATACTGTATTCTAATTGTCCATGCACACGACAGTCAGTACAGAACAATGGACACCAAAGTACTGACAACATCATTTTAACCATGTGCAGTAGCAAAATGCTTCAGTCAAACAATCTTAGAATTTTTCTCTGCAAAATGTACAGTATCATTAGCATACAGGGTTTATTGACAGAACTAAATACAATGCAAAAACTTGCATATAAATATTGCATCCAACAGATTTTGTTTTGGCCCATTAGCAATAGCATTATTGTTTAATCTATTTAAACGCTGCAATTTGGGTTGGAGATAATTGAGAACAAATGTATATTTAAGATTTTACCACTACCCCCGTATATACAATACATCTGCATTTTAGTAATTAGGCAGACATTTAGTGGACAAATCTGTGTCTCGAGGCCATAACTTGGTAGGCTCTTAATCTGTTCAGAATCTTACATTGTATGCCATTTTTTTCATCAAGTCAGTCAGTTAATCAAAGTCCAAGTATGGTCAAGCCGAAGTCATAAGACATTTAATGTTTGCCACTGGGCTTATCTGCGAAAATGGGTCTCTTTATTTAGATTAGGATTGCAATGTAATTAAAAATCATGTTTTGAACTAAGTCAGCACATATAATTGTAAGTGATTCAAATCAGCTTCAGGGTGTTCCTTGAATGACTTGCATTTCATTTTCATTTAGTGCTCTTTGTAAACAGTACTGTACTGCACATTTGACTAGACTGAATGTACAATGATGGAATCCCCATGTTTCTTACAGAAAATCCATGACAGCTCACAGCCAAAGAGGACTTAGCAAAATCGTTAGGACCCTATACTGTAGGTCATTTTTATAACAATTTATCAGAAGTCAATATGGTAAACATTTGCGTTTTGAGACTATAAAAACGCATTGTATGTACAGTATGAAGTGCAAGCATATTATTTATTTAATGTAAAAAATATATATTTTATTTGAAATATTTCTATAAATTATTATACTGTTAAGAGATGTTCTTTAAGTTTAAGTTAAGTTTAAGGCACTTAAAACATTCCATACTTGTATATTGATATTAGACATTACTGAGATCATATTAAAGTATAAGGCCACAAGGCAATTTCATTCATATTTATCTTGGAACTACTATGTGAATTCTTAGTATATCAACATTATAAACATTATTCATTAATAAACAAGGGTTTCTAATAAATGATGGGCTAATGGCAACACTAGGCATCAATTAAAAGTAATATCTTCCTAGCATATATATACTATTTTTACAGGAGATACGTAACAATTAATGTCTCATATCTGGTATTGAATAATGTGCATAAACAAAATCTTATTGGAATGTGGAACTGATAGAAGGAGTCTTATCGCAGTAAATACTAATATGAAATATAGATCTGTGAAAAATAATCCTTACACAAGAAAAATCTTAAAAATGTAGTAGTTTACTGTACATACATAACCAAAGCTATACACATGAACAGGAAATATCTATTTACAATGTGTGCTAAAATTTTACATTCGGGGTTTGTTTAACACATGGTACTTTATATATACAGTCACATCTTTGCCTGTTTAGCAGATTGTTTTATTAACTATACCAATGATTTGATTGTATTGTCTATAACATGTTGCAGCAACTTCTTTAACAAGCATGTGTTGATTAACAAATGGTTATTTTTAATTAGATATATTAATTATATAGGAGTGCCGCCAGCAGAACCTAGAATAGTCCCAAGCTGCGGTAATCTTTGATCAGGGAAATCACAAGAAACAGTTGCTAAAATTAAAAAATACTGTTATAGCAATTAAAAGCTCTCAAAAAAAAGTGGGAAAAATGCATGGATTGTATGGGGTCTGCATATACGATTTGGTGGGTAACTTATAATCAAGAAAACTGTCACGTAAGAGTTAATATTTTCAACATTAATATACTTCTGAGTTGTTTAAAACATTGATTTTAATTGATAAAGCTGACTTATACCATCATAATAGGATTGCCACCTGGCAGGTAACAGAGGAACTTGGCATCAATATATAGGGAGAAATATAACATAGATGGGAAGACAAGCTATTTTTTCCATCCAATATGCCAACAAGTGTAAGCAAATAAATAAAAACTGTTATTGTAGAAGGTATGTTGCAAGGAAGAAATTAACATATAGATATTCATTGGTTCTAACAAATGTATTTGTTTTAAATAGCTGTAACATTTTGGGGGGAATTCAATTCCCCCCGAAGTACTGACGCAATAAAACTATTACCGTTATTACGGTAATAGTGCGCGTAATTACTGTTATTACGGTAGTACTAACGCCGGCTTTTTTGCTCGCAGCTCCCTGAGCTGCGAGCAGAAAGCTGGGTTAATATTACCGTAATAACAGTAATATCTATAACGCGGCGGTACTTCGGGAGGAATTGAACTCCCCCCTTTGGATATTTCTATAGAGCTGATGCATTCTGAAAGCTGTGCAGTAGGTATCTGCCTTCAGTAACAGAAGAAGAACAGCTATGATTCTTCTGAAAACCTTCATAAAGCCTTCATTTTATTTGGATCAATGTTTTGGGGAGGAGCAAATAGTAAGATGACCTGAAGACAGCACAGTAGCAAAACAACTGCAGGGTGCTCATGATTATGCTTTCTTTTTTTATTGGAAAAGTACAGAATAAATAATGTTAACAGAATAAATTGTAACCAGTAAGTGAGTAGCAGCATATTAAGTCTTTTCAGTGGTGTTTTCCAAATAGGGGGGAAATGGAGGCCAGGTCCTAATCAGTTACGTAATGGTTGGAGGTCACTAGAAGAGTAATATTTTTATGTTTCTTGGACCTAAAAAGTAGTACTTCAGGGTTCGTATGTTATCAATGTTTTTGTGTGGTTTCCTTATTAGGCTCCAGTGCTGAACAGAATCATGCTGGTAGGTTAATTTGTTTGTTTGTGTATGTGTGTGTGATAGGTAATCTCCAATGGGGTAAGGACTAATGTAATTCATCATCATCATCATCATCAATTTATTTATATAGCGCCACTAATTCTGCACCACTGAACAGAGAACTCATTCACATCAGTCCCTGCCCCATTGGAGCTTACATTCTAAAATCCCTTAACATACATACACAGACCAAGAGAGACTAAGGTCAATGTAATTGCAGCCAATTAACCTACCAGTATGTTTTTGGAGTGTGAGAGGAAACTGGAGCACCTGGAGCAAACCTACGCAAACACGGAGAGAACATACAAACTTCACACAGATAAGGCCATGGTCGGGAATTTAAATCATGACCCCAGTGCTGTGAGGCACAAGTGCAAACCACTAAGACACTGTGCTACATTTTCTCTGTACAACGCTGCGTAATATGATTGGCACTATATAAATAAACAATAATAATAATAGCTATAATATGCCAGTGGCGCTCATATTTGCAGCAACTTTGTGCCATGTACCGACCATCGACCTCCAGTAAGCAGAACATAGGTGCTTCTTCTGGCTACAGCATGGCTGTCCCAGAATAAATAGGTTGCTTTCTGGTGTGCAGCAAGTTTGTAAGATCTCACAAGCATTGACCTCTCCATTACTGAATCAGTCCTGGTTGTGTGTGCTGCTTTATATTATCCTGTCTATCCAGGAATTATAGTATCAATTCACAAAAACATTTCAATGCATTATGTGGTATCAAATGGATAGTCCAGCAAGCATTGCCAATGTATGGATGTTCATAAGACTTGAACATTTCCAGAGAAATCCCATCAAAGCCTGCAGCTTTAGAGCCTCACAAAAGAAGTTGCTGATAAATAATAATTGAGACATGGGAGTTCTATGAACTTATGCCTGCTGGATTCTCCATTGAGCTTATAAAGTCAGTTCTTCACAGAGAAACATATATCCGAACAAGTTATAATGTTAAAAACTCCAAATATGAATCTCTTTTAGTTTGCCTTAATAATTACTAGTCATTATACATATATCAATAACATATTCAGTAGCACTGTACAGGGTATTAAACCCCACCCCAATGGAATTTATAATCTTATAATCTAATTTCCCGCAGAGATATACGGTACACCTAGGACCAATTTAGTCAAAAGCTAATTCAATTATCTGTATGTCTTTAGACTGTGGGAAGAACCAGGAGCACCTGAAGGAAACGCATGTGAACACATGCATAATAAAAGCAGTTTACACAGATAGGACCCTGGTATAGAATCAAAACCAAGTCCAAAGCACTTTGAGGCAGCAATATGTACTACTGCAACCTCTACACCTATAGTACCATACTATAGTACACCAAACACTTTACTAAATATTCATTATGGGAAAAGGTTAGGACATTTAAATTAATGATTACCATACAGATTTGACATGGGTTATCCTGGATGACAAATGGTAAAAATACATATAAAATAAATGAGATTGCTACAAAATGGAGACAAAGTTGTTGTTTTTTTTACTAAACAGCGGGTTTGAAAAAGTAGAGCTGTTGCCTATAGCAACCAATACGATTCTAGCTGTCACTAAATAAATGATAACTATAATCTGATTGGTTGCTACAGGCAACATCTCCAATTTTTCAAATCCGCAGTTTAGTAAATATACCCCAGACTGTTTTGTCATTATTGACCCATCTCTACCCTAACCTTCATAACTTAATATCCTGATGTAATTGCAGTGATTTTATTTGGTCTGGTATAAGCCCATTTTTGAAAAAAAAAAAAGAAAAATGGTTCAGATATCTTCAGTTACAATTACAATAGATATGGCAATGAACAATAGTATGTACAACTCGTATACATATATATTAGGTCTACTTGAAAATAATAGTTTTAAAAAAGACAGACTATAGTATAATGATTATGGTCGTCTCTATCCCTTACACCCTTATTCCTTGTCTGTCTTTCCTCATCTTAATTCCATTGTACTTACTAGACACATAAAAGGTAAGTCAGGTTATGAAAAGACACGTTATAAATGATAATACAAGCTCTTCCAGACAGCAGAATTACTCATTTCTTGTTCTGTTTCCATAATGAAGAATGTCTCACCCAAACAACCACAATGTTGTTCCCTTACAAAATCTTTCACCTTAAACAATCTGTTGTGGTACACACCCTGTTAATTCAGATTCATGAAATTAGACCATCCCAAAGCACCTACTAGCTGCTACATGTGACAAGACTAAGAGGCGGCTGGTTTCTTTATAAACTAGTGCAATAATACACAAGAATTCCTCTGCCCAAACAAGCTTGAAGCATCTTGTCATAATCAGGAGTAGTGTTGTAGCATCAACGATATTTTGGTGCTATATATATATATATATATATATATATGTATATATATATATATATATATATATATACACACACTATATATATCACTGTATGTATATATATATATATATATATATATATATATATATACATACAGTGATATATATAGTGTGTATATATATATATATATATATATATATATATATATATATATAAACAAAATGAATAGACAACGGCGCTCGGTGCAACCAATAAAGTGAACTTACGTGCTAAAATACTACAGCTAAAAATAAAAATCACATACAGTAGACTGCTTCACTTCAATAGCACCTACTCACAGATGCATATCTTATAATAAACACACAAAAAAGGAAGCACCAAACATAGTGTGAAAAAAAAGGTTTCGATAAAGTCATTGCAACGAAACGCATCAAGGGCAGCACGGTGGCAAAGTGGTTAGCACTTCTGCCTCACAGCGCTGGGGTCATGAGCTCAATTCCCAACCATGGCCTTATCTGTGTGGAGTTTGTATGTTCTCCCCGTGTTTGCGTGGGTTTCCTCCGGGTGCTCCAGGTTTCCTCCCACACTCCAAAAACATACCAGTAGGTTAATTGGCTGCTATCAAAATTGACACTAGTCTCTCTCTCTATCTGTCTGTGTGTGTATGTTAGGAAATTTAGACTGTAAGCTCCAATGGGACAGGGACTGATGTAAATGAGTTCTCTGTACAGCGCTGCGGAAACAGTGGCGCTATATAAATAAATGGTGATGATGATGATGATGAAGGGATTACATGTTATTCCTGGGCATCTCAACCTATTGTGGAGATTGCTTTTCTGGCCAGTGAGCTTCCTCCCAGGGTCATCTGATTGAGAGATTTCGATTTCAGATAAGCTGTCTATGTTTTAAATGTGCGAGCAATAATTTGCTATACACTTGAATATTTTAATAAATGCTTCTTATAAATATTTGAGTATCACTTGGTTGTTGCAAACATACTATACTATGCTACTCATTCTTTCCTTAAGCTCCAGTACTAAGTGAATTTGGTCAGCTGTTTATGAATCACCTCCGAGGAAGATCTGGAATTCGGTTATCCCACCAGATAAGCTCTAGTATTATTATATTTTGGTACACGACCATCCAGACATTTGAATTATTAATTTATTTTTGGTTATCGGTATCATACTACTTTTGGCGCTTCCTCTTTTTGTGTTTATATATAATATATAAATGCTTAGTGGCGTCTGTGTGTGGAAAAAAAAAACCAAGTTGCAGCGCCACCTTCTGGGCAGAGTTATACACTGACCTACTAAATTCTTAGTGAGTGTGGGAAAAAAAATTCACAAAGGGCTGAAATTTGGTAGGGCTCAAACTCATTTTAGTGAGGTAATTTTACCTTCACACATGTGTAGAGGCGTGCGTTAGTGTGTGTGTGTGTGTGTGTGTGTGTGGAAAAAACTATTTTCTCAGAAAGGGCTCATCCAATTGACCTGAAATTTGGTATACTGACAATAGTCAAGTCAGTTAACTTCCATCATCCCCCCTTCCCCCCGTGGGAGGGGTAGTAAAGGCTAAATTTACGAGTTGAGGGGTCAAACTCATTTTCGTGAGGTAATTTTACCTCATGAACACACATTAAAAAGGGCGCTTGCGTCGGGAAGTAACAATCTTCCCCTGAGGAGGCCTGGGCTAGGCCCAAATGCATAACAAGAACCTTTTTAAGACCTTAAGTATCATGATTTGACTAGAATGCATGAGTATCATGCACGGGTTAACTTGTATATATATATATATATATATATATATATATATATATATCCATCCATCCATCTATCTAGCTATCTATGTATCTATCTTTACTTTTTATTTTTGTAATGAATTTTAAGGCTAGAATGGAAAAGAATAAGGAGCCAAGCAATGAAATGGTAATCTGAATGCATTACCCTGTAGCTTATTCGTAGCATACATTGTAATAAAAGCAGGGCAGTATATTGACTGGTTTAAAATGTGGAATGTAGAAATATTGCAGCATGCAGTATACAACCTCTGACAAATGTTTTGATAAAACAGAACTGCAAGATTACATAATTCAGCTTCGTATACAGCATCACACTGTTTTAGGTTTAATTATAGTTTTTGAACTAACGGAAATTTTAAGATATGCATCATAAATAAATGAACATTGTTCATTGTTAACCTAACAGTCCATTGCAGCCCTGTTAAAAAGTAAAGCATTAACACATACAGACAATCTACATCTTTAAGACAATGTAGAATCTAATGCAGGCCTGTCCAACCTGCGGCCCTCCAGGTGTTGTGAAACTACAAGCCCCAGCATGCTTTGCCAGTAAACAACCAGTTGATAGCTGGAAGGGCATGCTGGGACTTGTAGTTTCACAGCACCTGGAGGGCCGCAGGTTGGACAGGCCTGATCTAATGCAAGTCAGCAAACTGAGACTGCAGGTATTTAAGCTTCTGTGACATCACTGGGAGTGCTGCTTTATATGAAAGCACCAGTCTACACCACATAGAGCAATTCTACCTAGCTCTCAGTCATTGCTTGCCTGTTTACAGAAGAACTTCCCTCCAAACATGGCAAATTGCTGCATAGAGATGAACAAGAGCATAAACACTGCAATTGTTTTATATATGTTTTTCATAACAGTATTACACAATCTTTGCTATATATGAATGCCAAAGCCCTAATCAATGTTGCAATGCTGAAAGAAGTGTATTTTGAAAGACTGCACATGATAACAAAGTGCAAGTTCTGTTAATGTTTAATAAGAAGAAAATATTTAGTCTCCAAGTAGCACATGGGATATACAAGAGATGCACATACAAGAGATGATAAAGTATTGTATACAAGCACATAAAAGAGATGATAAAGTATTGTATTAGTTTGCTTACATTATTTTTTTAATGGTGGTCCTACCAATAATAGTATAAGTCCATATGCAGGAAGGTCTGCCTTGTCCTTACTGGCTGGGTTGAGAATAAAAGCAATATGCTGGACTTTCTAGCCAAATTCTGTTAGAAATTCTGTTATAGTCACTTTTTTCAGAACTAAGATGCTTTGGTCCCTATATTTTATTACATTGCTTATGTTGGAAAATGTATTAGAAGCCCATAAACTCTACTAACGGTTTGCTAATAAGCATCTTTTGAAAAATAGTTCTTTTTTTAACAGTAGCCTCAACGGAATGGATTAGTGCTCTTAGTCCTAAGGTTTAACGTCCATTTCATGCAAGCTACTCTGTTGTGTCCATCTTCAGAGGCTCCCACAGTGTGCTGAGCAACTGGGATATGAAAATTGCCAAGATAAAATCACCTGTCAAAACTGTCTGAATCACTTGTCGAAACCGGTGAGCAGATCATTATACCAAACAAATAATACATATAAATTCTGAGCTGGAAAACTGCAAACACCACAAAATCAAATTCAAGGACGTTTGAAGTGAAAACAGTGACATTCCAAACACCAGTCATCCTTAGTCCCTTATACTAATCATGGATGCAAAATAAGACTTTATTCTTACATGGCCGTTGTAATTAATTCCAAAACATATAATTTTCACATGAAAAGCCTCACTTCTACTAGCTAAGAAAATTCTTCTGTTTACCATAACAGTTCATTAATGGCACTTTGATTCACTTTATTGATATTGCCTATCAGGTCTGTTTACTAAGTCATGGCAATAGGGCTATCACTATCACTGCTTATTGCTGCGATATAAAACAACCTATCACATGATTTATCATTAAACTCTTAGCAACGCAGTAATACTGGTCATAGCAGTAAGGCTTTATTAACATGCGTGAGCCTGAAAAGCTTTCAGTTTCAACAAGTGACAAAAATAAAATAAATTAAAAATAGTTAAAAGAAATTTTCCTTTTTTTTCAAACCTACTGACTAATGAAAAACTATTACACTGTCTCTGGGGAATCCTAATGGGTTTGTTCCAGCGATAGCACTGCAATTGCCGACAGGGGGTACCTCCTACAATAGCAGTGCTAAGTAGAAGACCTGTTTCTGTTCTTGCTTGTCTCTGATGATCAACAAGCCTGTTAAGCTTGTGTTTATTATATATAAAATAACTATACAGAGATACATATTGTACATTGATACATGGTTTAGCTATCCACCTGCTGTTAGAGCCCAGAACAGAAAAGTAGTATGCAATGGGTATTATCCTGGTTTGGTATGCATACAAGTAATTAATTACATAAAGGAACTTCAATTGAAGGTCTCCATACTTCAGAAACACTTTCTAGTATGTTATTAAATATAATATTCTTACCATCAGACTTCTATCTACAAACAAAAGCCCAAGCTGACTTTCAGATTTGAAAAACTCATATTTTATTATATACACTGGGCCTGATTCACTAAGGCATGCAAAAGGAACGTGTTCAACTAGATGAGAATATGAAGAAATGTCTCTTGTTGAATATGGGTGTGTTACGAGCCGCCGCGGCTCGCTTCCTGGGTCCTCTGGCATCCTGGCCGTCACCTTGACGACCGGGACGTCATTTCCAGTTCCTGGCCGGCCGTTGCCAAGGCAATGGTCCGACTCTTCTAATCTGGCACTGCGTCCCGGGGGTACTAGTGGCCGGGCGCATGCTCGCAATTTAACACAGCCTGTGGGCTGATTAATTTAATTAGTATGGGGGCTGTGTGAGACTCAGAGCTAGGCTCTGATTGGTGGCTTGTGGTATTTAGGGCAGGGAGGTCTGCAGCCTCACTGCCGGTTATAGTGTTCTGCCCTCAGTCCTGCTGCCTGCTTGTTCTATCTGTTTGGTTATTGCTACCTTGGATTGACTACCCGTGTTTTGACCTCTGCTTGTTCCTGGACCTGAAAACCTTCTCTTCTGACCTTGACCTTTTTGCCTGGATTCCGAATTCTGGTTCTTTGCCTGTGTGTCTGACCCTTCGCTTGTCCCTGGATTTTTGTATCTGTGCTAGTGACTTTTGACCCTGGATTCCCTCTTCACTACAGCCCACCAATCACTCCACTCCTGGGTGCTCCTTTAAGTCAGTATACGTTACTCGACCCTCGGTCGGCCCGCAGCCAAGTCTGTCCCCACCGCTAGGGGCTCCAGCGAACACCGGGCCTTCAGAGAAATCCCCGAGTTTCACTGTACTGGCTTGGGAGTTCCTAACATTATAACCGGCCAAGGAAGATTGCTATTATACGGCCATGGACAACGATGAGCCAAACCTGTCTCCAGCCCAGATTCTGGCAAATCAGATACAGGCGATTTCCCAAGTGGTGCAGAATTTCTCCCAGCGCCTGGCAGTCCAAGAAGGGGCTTCCAGAGACCTGCAGCTCCAGCAAGTCCCCGCGAGTGACACACCAGAGCCTAAAATGAACTTGCCGGACCAATTCTCTGGAAACAGGTCAGCCTTCCGTAATTTCAAAGAGAGCTGCAAGTTGCACTTCCGTCTGAAACCACGTTCCTCTGGTTCTGAGCAACAATGGGTAGGGATCATCATCTCATTACTCCAGGGCGACTCTCAGTCCTGGGCCTTCTCTTTGCCTTCAACAAGCCCAGCCTTGCGGTCCGTGGATGCTTTTTTCCAAGCTTTGGGTTTATTGTATGATGACCCCAACCGGGTAGCCTCAGCTGAGTCTCATCTCCAGGCGTTGAGGCAAGGACGTCGCTCCGCGGAGGAATATTGTGCGGAATTCCGACGATGGTCCACTGATAGTGCCTGGAACGATCCAGCATTGCGAAGTCAATTTCGCTTAGGACTTACCGAGCAGATCAACGACTTCTTAGTCCAGTATCCGGTATCCGATTCACTGGAGGAGTTGATGCAACTCGTCATTAAAATTGATCGTTGGATCAGAGAAAGGAAGACTGAACGGGATTCATCCATGCCTGTTGACCTATCCTTCAGTTCCTGTACCACTCTGCCCGACTCCTCTGAACCCATGCAGGTGGGCGCTTACCGCTTGCCTCCAGATGAACGTTCCAGGAGACGCTCACTAGGTCTCTGTATGTTTTGTGGTCAACCTGGCCACTTAGTACATTTGTGTCCCAATAAGTCGGGAAACTCCAAAGCCTAAGTGAAGGCGAAGAGGTGTGCTTAGGTCTTCAGATTATCTCTTCAGAGAATTCCTTGTTAGTGCCTGGACGATTGGCCTTCCGTGGTAAATCCATGGATCTGTCAGCATTTCTGGATAGTGGTGCGGCTGGCAACTTCCTGGACATAAATTTGGCTCGTGAGCTCAACATTCCGGATATCAAGCTAGGATCAAGCATTTCCACCTCTGTGGGTTAGATGGTAACCCCTTGCCCGGGGGAAGAATTCTTGCCAGGACTCCAATGGTTCGGTTGTCTGTAGGAGCCCTCCATACCGAGGAACTCTCCTTTTACTTAATTACCTGTCCCTCTGCTCCATTGATTTTGGGGTATCCTTGGCTTCGCAGTCATAACCCCCTTATTGACTGGAAAACAGGGGAAATTGTCCGTTGGAGTCCCGGGTGCTCTACGTCCTGCTTGACCCTGCCTCTTAGGATTATACAGCCTAGTCCAGAATTGTTGCCGGTACCCTACCAGGACTTCTGTGATGTTTTTTGCAAGAAGAAAGCTGATTCACTTCCACCACACCGGGAATATGACTGCGCAATTGAATTGGTACCCGGTTCTAAGTTGACCAAAGGGCGTTTATATTCACTATCCCTTCCTGAAACACAGGCCATGGAACTATACGTACAAGAAAACCTGAAGAAAGGGTTCATCCGCCCTTCTAAATCTCCTGTAGGCGCAGGTTGTTTTTTCGTTTCCAAAAAAGATGCCAGCCTGAGGCCTTGCATCGATTTCCGTGGACTGAATAGCATCACGATTAAGAACATGTATCCTTTACCCTTAATCTCTGTCCTGTTGAATCAACTGAAAACAGCTACTGTATTCTCTAAGATTGACCTCCGAGGGGCCTACAATCTTATCCGAATCAAGAAGGGGGATGAGTGGAAGACTGCCTTCAATACCCACTCGGGACATTACGAATATCTCGTAATGCCATTCGGTTTGTGCAACGCTCCGGCAGTCTTTCAGGACCTGATTAACGATGTATTACGTGAGTTCTTGGGAAAAACAGTTGTTGTTTATTTGGATGACATCCTAATTTATTCTGAATCCTTATCTCAGCATCGTCAGCACGTCCGCCAGGTTTTATTGAAATTACGAGAACATCACCTGTACGCAAAATGAAATGCGAATTTGAGGTGTCCACAGTGGCGTTCCTGGGTTACATCATCTCCTCATCAGGATTCGCAATGGATCCCGCCAAGGTGCAGGCAATTCAAGATTGGGTCCTACCTACTAACTTGAAGGCGATCCAAAGATTCCTTGAGTTCGCCAATTATTACCGAAGGTTTATTGGTTCATTCTCCTCGTTAGTGGCTCCTATCACTGCCCTCACTCAAAAAGGAGCTAACCCAGCGGAGTGGTCCGCAGAAGCACTGGCAAGTTTCTCAGCTCTCAAAGCTGCCTTCATTTCCGCTCCAGTCCTTAGACACCCTGACCCAGGACTTCCGTTCATTGTGGAGGTGGACGCTTCGGATGTCGGTGCTGGTGCCATTCTCTCTCAGAAAGACCCACAGAGTAAAAAGTTACATCCTTGTGCATTTTTCTCGAGAAAGTTTCTGCCTGCGGAATGTAATTATGACGTCGGAAACCGTGAATTATTGGCCATTAAGTCATCATTGGAGGAATGGCGACATTGGTTGGAGGGAGCTGCACACACCATTACCATCTTCACAGACCATAAAAAATATTAAGGCTGATTCTTTGTCCCGAAGTTTTTTGGCCCATCATCCTCAGTCTCCTGACTCGCGGTCTATTGTTCCTTCAACTTCAATTCATCTCGGACTCACCCAGGATTTGGGAGCCACTATCCGACACTTCCAGAAAATTGCTCCAGTTCAGACACCTCTCAACAAGTTATTTGTCCCGGTTCATCTAAGGAAACCTGTCCTCATAGAAGGTCACAACAACCGCTCTGCTGGTCATCCGGCAATTCTTAGGACTATCGAAATTCTTTCTCGCTGGCTTTGGTGGCCCACCTTATCGGATGATGTGGAGGCTTACGTCCGTGCCTGTCCTGAGTGTGCCAGAAATAAATCTGCTAGAAACCGCCCTTCTGGTCTACTGCTACCCTTGCCTGCCTCAAACAGGCCTTGGTCCCATCTTTCGATGGATTTTATTGTTGACCTTCCAGTATCTGCGGGCCATTTGGGTAGTCGTGGACCCATTCAGTAAGATGGCACATTTTATATCCTTACCCAAACTACCGGATGCCAGGACCTTGGCTACCTTGTTTCTGACCCATATCTTTCGTCTCCATGGTCTTCCTGAAGACATCGTCTAGGACCGAGGATCTCAGTTTATTGCACGATTTTGGAGATCTTTTTGTAAGTCCATTGGGATCAGTATCAGTCTGTCCTCGGCGTATCATCCGCAGTCGAATGGACAGACAGAAAGAACCAACCAGTCCTTGGAACAGTTTTTACGCATCTATGTTTCGAAATTTCACGATAACTGGTCCTCTCTCTTGCCCTGGGCAGAATTCGCTTACAACAAGGATTGCTGTGCTGTGCTGAGAGAGTGAGTTAGTTTGGGGAATTATTCTGTGTGTTTATTGAACGGGATTCGTTTTTCTGTGTGTTTATTAAGTGTCCCTTTTTTTTTTTCCTTCTCTCTGTTAGAGCTAGTGGGTGTGGTTTAATTGCATAGTTGATACAGCTGGTTAGTGCAAGCTCTATTTAACAGGAGGTAGCAAGCGATTTCATTGAGCTTGTGATTTCACTGCTTTTTTGATTTCAAGTGCTGTTTTTGTTTAAAGTGTGGAGTTAGTTCCAGTAAGGAGTTGAATCCAGGAAGGGGTTTAATCTGGTAAGTGGCTAGGAAAGGCTAGTACTAAAGTTCACTGTAGGCTATAAGAAGTTAGGTTAGCCATAATAAGATGAGTAGTAGCAGGCTTGATGATCTCACTCAATGCATATCTTGTCAAATGTATGCACACTTGGAGCAAGTGTTCCAAGGTTTATACCTCTGTGAGAAATGTGAGCAATTGGTCTCTTTGGAAGCCCAGGTAACTGATCTAAAGCAGACCATTGCAACATTGAGAGACATTGCCAACCTGGAGCAGAGTTTACAGCTCACCGTTGATGCGTTAACTGAGCAGGGTGGAGCAGAGACAGAGGAGGATGCACAGGTAGGCAGCTGTGTAACAGTTACTAGGGATAGCAGAGGGAGGAAGAGGCAGGCCAGTTCTGAGCTAGGCAATCCCAGCAGATTTGCCAGATTGGATGAAGATACTGTGGAAGGCAGTTCAGAATTGGTAGAGTTGGATGACACTGCTTCCTCTAGCAACCAGGGGAATGGTCTCTCCAGCACAGAGGGGACCAAAGTTACTCAGGGACCCAGGCAGATTGTGGTGGTAGGGGATTCAATTATTAGGAAGGTAGATAGGGCAATCTGTTACCGGGACCGTGCATGCTGAACAGTGTGTTGTCTCCCGGGTGCTCGGGCTCGGCATATTGCGGATCGGGTGGACAGATTGTTGGGAGGGGCTGGGGATGACCCAGCGGTTTTGGTGCATGTTGGCACCAATGACCGAGTTAGAGGAAGAAGGGGTGTCCTAAAGAATGATTTCAGGGACATAGGTCGCAAACTTAAGGCAAGGACATCCAAGGTAGTATTTTCGGAAATACTACCTGTGCCACGCGCTAGTCCAGGGAGGCAGCGGGAGATTAGGGAGGTTAATGCGTGGCTAAAAGATTGGTGTAAGAAGGAGGGTTTTGGATTCTTAGAGCACTGGGCTGATTTCTCGGTCAGTTGCCATCTTTATTGTTGTGATGGATTGCACCTGAATGAGGAGGGGGCTGCAGTGCTAGGGGAGAGGATGGTTAGAAGGTTGGAGGAGATTTTAAACTAGGCTCCGGGGGGGAGGGTCAAGCAAGTATTTATGGGATAGACATTGAGAGTAGTAAGGAGGAATTTAACAAGAGTAAAGGGGGTGGAGAGGGGGGAAGCATAGCCGATAAGGAGCGGCCCTTTTTAAAGCAAAAAGAAATACCTAAGGGAGGCAATAGACTTAAGTGTATGCTTGCAAATGCAAGAAGCCTGACAGGTAAAATGGGGGAGTTAGAACTAGTAGCAATGAATGAGCAGTATGATATTATAGGTATTACTGAGACCTGGTGGGATGATACACATGACTGGGCAGTCAACTTGGAAGGCTATTCTTTCTTCAGGAGGGATAGGGTAAATAAAAGGGGAGGAGGAGTATGTCTTTATATTAAGCCAGAATTAAAACCAAGTATTCAGGAAGTTATATACGAGAATATTGGTGATAATATAGAGGCATTGTGGGTGGAAATATCCAGCAGAGGAAAAAGTTCAGAGAAGTTTCTGATAGGGATATGCTATAAACCACCAGATATTAGTACAATTGAGGAAGCCCAACTTCTACAGCAAATTGAAAAGGCTACACAACTAGGTCAAATTTTAATTATGGGGGATTTTAATTATCCGGACATTGATTGGAGTACTGAGACCTGCGGTACAGCTAGGGGAAATAGGTTTCTGAGCACGCTAAAAGACCATTACATGTACCAATTAGTTGAGGAACCAACTAGGAACTGGACTATACTGGACCTAGTAATAACAAACAATGTAGACGTAATATCAAATATTCAAGTAAAGGAGCACTTGGGAAACAGTGATCATAATATGGTCTCATTTGAAATTAGTTTCCAGAAACAACAGTATAAGGGATCAACTAGGACTTTAAACTTTAAAAAGGCAAATTTTAATATGCTAAAGGAGTCTATAAAGAGCATAGACTGGGACAAAGCCTTTGAAGGAAAAAAATACGGAAGAAAAGTGGGCTGTCTTTAAAATGTTGTTGGAAACATACACGTATAAGTTCATTCCCATGGGAAATAAATGTAAAATAATTAAGTCTAAACCAATGTGGCTAAATAAAAAGGTAAGGGAAGAAATGCATAGGAAGAAGCGTGCATTTAAATTGTTTAAGTCTGAAGGGTCAGAGGAGTCCTTCCATAGGTACAAGGAATGTAATAAAACATGCAAAAAGGAAATTAGATTGGCTAAATTAGAAAATGAAAGACACATTGCAAAAGAAAGTAAGACAAACCCCAAAAAGTTTTTTAAGTATATAAATGGCAAAAGGATTAAAAAAGATAATATATGACCCCTAAGAAGTGAGATGGGTGAATTGATAAATGATACTAAGGAAAAAGCAGAGATATTAAACACGTTCTTTTCTTCAGTATTTACCAGAGAGGAACAAATGGCAGGAGTAATACATAAAAATGGAAATGAAAACATGCCATTAATTAATACTTGGTTGTCAGAGGAAGAAGTCCAAAGGCGACTGAAGAATATTAAGATAAATAAAGCTCCAGGTCCAGATGGCATACACCCAAGGGTCCTTATGGAGTTAAACTCGGAAATAGCTAGACCGCTATTCTTAATTTTCAGAGATTCAATCTCATCAGGCTCAGTACCAAGGGATTGGCGAATAGCAGATGTGGTGCCGTTGTTTAAAAAGGGGACGAGATCACAACCAGAGAATTATAGACCTGTTAGCCTGACATCAATAGTGGGGAAACTACTGGAAGGTATTTTAAGGGACAGTATTCAGGATTACTTGGTACGCAATAAAATTATTAGTGGGAATCAACATGGATTTGTGAGGGATAGGTCATGTCAAACTAATCTAATTAGTTTCTACGAGGAAGTTAGTGGGAACTTAGACCAGGGCAGGACAGTAGATGTGGTCTACTTAGATTTTGCAAAGGCCTTTGATACAGTGCCACACAAGAGGTTGGTGTACAAAATAAGGGAACTGGGTCTAGAAATCAAAATTTGTACTTTGATCGAAAACTGGTTAGAGAATAGGTTACAGAGAGTTGTGATAAATAGAACATTTTCTAATTGGTCAAAAGTCTTAAGTGGAGTACCTCAAGGTTCCGTGCTGAGACCACTCCTTTTTAATATATTTATTAATGACCTTGGTGATGGTTTAGAGAGTAAAGTTTCTATTTTTGCAGATGACACTAAACTCTGTAAGGTAATAAAATCAGAGCAAGATGTAGCTTCTCTACAGAGGGACTTAAATAAACTGGAGGATTGGGCGGCTAAATGGAATATGAGGTTTAACACAGATAAATGTAAGGTTATGCATTCAGGGATCAAAAACAAGAACGCAATCTATAAATTAAATGGAATTAATTTGGGAGAATCTATAATGGAAAAGGATTTGGGAGTGCTCGTAGACAGTAGACTTAGCAATAGTGCTCAATGTCAGACAGCAGATGCAAGGGCAAACAAAGTATTGGCATGCATAAAAAGGGGCATAGATGCAAGGGAAGATAGTGTAATTTTGCAACTGTATAAATCGTTGGTAAGACCTCATCTTGAATATGCAGTACAGTTCTGGGCACCACTCTATAAAAAAGATAATTTGGAACTAGAAAGGGTTCAGAGAAGGGCGACAAAATTGATAAAGGGTATGGAGTCATTAAGTTATGAGGAAAGGTTAGCCAGTTTAGGCATGTTTACTTTAGAAAAGAGGCGTCTAAGGGGAGATATGATTACTATGTACAAATACATTAGGGGTCAATACGGAGAGCTTTCATGGGAACTTTTTACCCCAAGGACCATACAAAGGACACATGGTCATCCCCTAAGGTTAGAGGAGAGGAAATTTCACAACCAGCAAAGGAAGGGGTTCTTTACAGTAAGGGCAGTCAAGATATGGAATTCATTGCCAGGTAAGGTTGTGATGGCAGATTCAATAGATATGTTTAAGAAAGGGTTAGACAAATTTTTAGCGGAAAGGTGTATCCAGGGATACGACCGTTAATTTAAAATAAAGGATAGTAGTGGATATAGGGTAAAAATTGGATTGCAATATTGAGTCTGGGGGGATTTTCAAAATTGAAACAGATGGGCGGTTGCCTACTCTGGATTAATTTCAAATATAAGTGCAGGGTCGCAGGAGATCCAAAATAGGTTGAACTTGATGGACTGGTGTCTTTTTTCAACCTCATCAACTATGTTACTATGTTGCTATGTAATTCCTGCCATTCCACAATACACACATCCCCGTTCTTCTGCAACCTCGGATTTCACCCGAAGTCCAACTCTTTCTCTACTGCTGTTCCCGGTGGGGATTCTGGAACACCTGCTTTTATGGCCAGGTTGAGATCTGTCTGGAAAAAGGTGCACACTGGGTCAAGCTTCTCAAAAATCCAAGACTTTCGCTGACCGCCATCGTGTGCAATGTTCTCTGAAAGTGGGGGATCGGGTTTGGTTGTCCACACGGAACATCAAGTTGAGGCAACCTTGCAGGAAACTGGGGCCTCGATACATTGGACCATTTTCAATTGAGAAAAAGATAAATCCAGTGGCTTTCAGGCTGAAACTCCCACCTTCTTTAAAAATACCCTCGACATTCCATTGTTCGCTTCTGAAGAAAGTCGTTGCTCCCAGCAGACTCAGTCAGCCTTCCTCTAGCAGGCCTCGGCCTTTGGTTGTGAATGGAGACCAGGAATATGTCATTGAAAGAATCCTTGACTCAAGGAGGGTCCAAGGCCAAGTTCAGTTCCTGGTGCACTGGAAGGGTTATGGCCCTGAGGAGCGATGTTGGATACCGCAGAGGCGTCTCCATGCTGGGAGACTCATTAAAGAATTTTTCAGGAAATTTCCCACTAAACCTGGGTGTCGGAGTTCCTTAACCCCTCCTCAAGGGGGGGTACTGTTACGAGTCGCCGCGGCTCGCTTTCTGGGTCCTCTGGCGTCCCGGCCATCACCTTGACGACCGGGACATCATTTCCAGTTCCTGGCCGGCCGTTGCCAAGGCAACGGTCCGACGCTTCTAATCTGGCGCTGCGTCCCGGCGGTACTAGTGGCCGGGCGCATGCGCGCAATTTAACACAGCCTGTGGGCTGATTAATTTAATTAGTATGGGGGCTGTGTGAGGCTCAGAGCTAGGCCCTGATTGGTGGCTTGTGGTATTTAGGGCAGTGAGGTCTGCAGCCTCACTGCCGGTTATAGCGTTCTGCCCTCAGTCCTGCTGCCTGCTTGTTCTCTCTGTTTGGTTATTGCTACCTTGGATTGACTACCCGTGTTTTGACCTCTGCTTGTTCCTGGACCTGAGAACCTTCTCTTCTGACCTTGACCTTTTTGCCTGGATTCCAGACTCTGCTTCTTTGCCTGTGTGTCTGACCCTTCGCTTGTCCCTAGATTTTTGTATCTGTGCTAGTGACCTTTTGACCTTGGATTCCCTCTTCACTACAGTCCACCAATTACTCCACTCCTGGGTGCTCCTCTAAGTCAGTATACGTTACTCGACCCTCGGTCGGCGCGCAGCCAAGTCTGTCCCCACCACTAGGGGCTCCAGCAAACAACGGGCCTTCAGAGAAGTCCCCGAGTTTCACTGTACTGGCTTGGGAGTTCCTAACAGGGTGTAAGTACGTTCTGCATACACGGCACTTGAGACAGACACAACACACTGCTGGATACATACAATACAAAGTCCCAGCAGAACATACAGGAGAAAACAAGTATTTAGTTATTGTCACCTGTTCATAATATAGTCATTAATGAAAAACAATATATTAAAAAAATATATATATTTATCACAATGTAATCAATGTCTAGTGTACATAAAAAGCATTTTATCGTTTCTCATGATTGCAAACACATGTCCTAGCATGCATACACAACCATCATCACTATCACTCAACTATTTTACCTAGCCTGTAGCTGGTGCAAGTGATACAACTGGAAAGCATGTACCTGAGAGATGCCCAAAGCTTTAATCTGATGCTGCTGCATGCACTCGAGCGTGACATGCCCTTACTGTACATTGACTACATGCATATGCCCATCCCCTTCCCTATACCGCCCATGAAATTGTTGCCTGTCTTATGCGTCCTATGTGCTTGAAGATGAATTGCATACATTTGGGTTCTCTGGTGTATAGTTCGCAAAATACGTCAAGTATCGGCATTTACGTTCCTTAATAAAGAAGGCTTAGTATGTCTTAGATAAAGGTAGCAAAAAAAACAATAGTTTAAAATCAATATGGTTCAATTAGTCAACAGGCAATGTAATTAATATATTCGGCATAAAACATGTATAATGAAAGCTACTTTGCCACAAACTTAGCACTCAATCAGATCCAGTAGTTGAACTGACAGTAAGATATATGAGAACAATGGTGCAAATCCAGATCTAAGTGTGCAAATAAATCAATAGGATTTTTATATCAATATAAAACATTCACAGCTAACCATTGTAATAGTATCTAAACTAATATATTTATGTTCTTAAACCAATCTATACAATGAACAAATACATTTTTTAGAACATGTAAGAAATTAAGCAAATGCTAGGCCTCTCCTCTTTCATACCTTCCAACAATCTCAATTGGTAAATTGAGATGAAACAGATCACACCACTAATTCAATCAGATCACATTGTCTATCTGGTCAAAATCCCAGCCATATACAGTGAAGCCATAATCATTTCATCTTATAAATGGGACTGTTGTCTGGTCTGCTATTTTTCTTCTTTTAAGACTAGCACTGGAAGACTAACTCCAACATTATGAGATCTAACAACATAACTATTAAAGAGCGCAGTAAGAATATAAGTGATGAAATCTACTTCTGTTTGCCCATTGGCCTTCAGATAATACCACCAGTATCGTTACAGTTGTACAGAGTATGCTGAGTTTATTAGTGCAAGACACTAATAAAATCCTAGGATGTATGAGATGGCGGACAGATTGGCAATGAGCAAACATAAGTTTACCATTCAATACATCACCGGTTAGATTGCATTTTTAATATGAGGTACAGTTTAGGGCATCTGAATTAGCAAAGACATAGAAGAGAAATGTTTCCTAAATGTATTAACATAATAATTTAATTAATAGAGGGATTAATGAAGTGCCTTCACAGGTGGCTTAGTAATGGCTACAAATATATTTAAAGTTAATACAAAGATTTGCCTGATAACATTGTTACACCGAGGACTGTCAAGGTGACAATTGAGTATTCACTTTGACTGTAGAAACTTCCACTGGAGGAAGAAAGCTTTCAGTAACAACAAAGGAAGGGATTTCTCACTGTTGGTGTTAGACTGTGGAATTCATTACCAGTAATGACAGACACACTGTTAGATATTTCAATAGGATTTGATGGTTTTTTTTTTAACACTTAATGGTATCAGTAGTTATAATGAGCAAATTAAACAGTTGGGTGATTGATTCAGGCAATTAACATGATTGCCTTGTAAAGGAGAAATTTTACCCCCGAGAGGTTAAATTGACAGACACCTCACAGTGTTTTTTTGTTTTTATCATTTGGATCAACAATTTAAGTGTAGAAATGGAAGGACTTTTTTTTAGCTTTAAAAAAAATGTTTCTTACATTTCATTATGTCAGGAGTTATCCCCCAATTTGAGAGTCTGTTGTGCCTGCCTGATTGTCTGAATATATGTTTATACCCACTATTATGATGCTCAGTTTGACATTGCCCTATGATGGATGATATAAACTAGAGATGAGCGCACTCGGATTTCTGAAATCCGAGCCCACCCGAACGTTGCCGATCCGAGCCGGATCCGAGACAGATCCGGGTATTCCCGCCAATTGCAAAACTGAAACCAAGGCTCTGAGTCATAATCCCGCTGTCGGATCTCGCGATACTCGGATCCTATAAATTCCCCGCTAGTCGTCGCCATCTTCACTCGGGCATTGATCAGGGTAGAGGGAGGGTGTGTTAGGTGGTCCTCTGTACCTACTATATCTCGTGCTGTTCAGTTCTGTGCTGTGCTGTGCTGTGCTCTGCTCAGTCCAGTGGTGCTGTGTCCTGTGCTCTGTCCTTCTGAGTTCAGTGGTGCTGCTTCGTCCTGTGCTGTGTCCTGTTCAGTCCAGTGGTGCTGTGTCCTGTGCTCTGTCCTTCTGAGTTCAGTGGTGCTGCTGGGTCCTGTGCTGTGTCCTGTTCAGTCCAGTGGTGCTGTGTCCTGTGCTCTGTCCTTCTAAGGGCATTGTTATTTCCCCATTATTCCCAAATTATAAAAAAATTCAAAAAAAGTTATAAAAAAAATTACAAAAAAAGTAATTATAAAAAAAATAAAAAAATATCCCAAAACAATCCTACAGTATAAGTCCATTGGTACTGCTATATTACAAAGTTCACTGATTCAGCAGTATAAGTCTAGTGGTACTGCTATATTACAAAGTTCACTGGTTTTGCAGTATAAGTCCATTGGTACTGCTATATTACAAAGTTCACTCATTCTGCAGTATAAATCCATTGGTACTGCAATATTACAAAGTTCACTCATTCTGCAGTATAAGTCCAGTGGTACTGCAATATTACAAAGTTCACTCATTCTGCAGTATAAGTCCATTGGTACTGCAATATTACAAAGTTCACTCATTCTGCAGTATAAGTCCAGTGGTACTGCAATATTACAAAGTTCACTCATTCTGCAGTATAAGTCCAGTGGTACTGCAATATTACAAAGTTCACTCATTCTGCAGTATAAGTCCATTGGTACTGCAATATTACAAAGTTCACTCATTCTGCAGTATAAGTCCATTGGTACTGCAATATTACAAAGTTCACTTATTCTGCAGTATAAGTCCAGTGGTACTGCAATATTACAAAGTTCACTCATTTTGCAGTATAAGTCCATTGGTACTGCAATATTACAAAGTTCACTCATTCTGCAGTATAAGTCCAGTGGTACTGCAATATTACAAAGTTCACTCATTCTGCAGTATAAGTCCATTGGTACTGCAATATTACAAAGTTCACTCATTCTGCAGTATAAGTCCAGTGGTACTGCAATATTACAAAGTTCACTCATTCTGCAGTATAAGTCCATTGGTACTGCAATATTACAAAGTTCACTCATTCTGCAGTATAAGTCCATTGGTACTGCAATATTACAAAGTTCACTTATTCTGCAGTATAAGTCCAGTGGTACTGCAATATTACAAAGTTCACTCATTTTGCAGTATAAGTCCATTGGTACTGCAATATTACAAAGTTCACTCATTCTGCAGTATAAGTCCAGTGGTACTGCAATATTACAAAGTTCACTCATTCTGCAGTATAAGTCCATTGGTACTGCAATATTACAAAGTTCACTCATTCTGCAGTATAAGTCCATTGTTGTTACTGCCATATTACAAATTTCACTGATTCTGCAGTATAAGTCCAGTGGTACTGCTGTGTAACTCCAGTCCAGTGGTACTCTCCTGTGCCGCATATAATTTTTAAAGGCTTTGCCGAGTGTGTGTGGCTTCTGGGTATACTCTCTTGTGCTACATATAATGCAGAACGAAAATTTGGAGGATAAAGTAGGGAAAGATCAAGACCCACTTCCTCCTAATGCTGAAGCTGCTGCCACTAGTCATGACATAGACAATGAAATACCATCAACGTCGTCTGGCAAGCCCGATGCCCAATATCCTAGTACAGGGCATGTAAAATCTAAAAAGCCCAAGTTCAGTAAAAGTAGCAAAAAGAGAAACTTAAAATCATCTGAGGAGAAACGTAAAGTTGCCAATATGCCATTTACGACACGCAGTGGCAAGGAACGGATTAGGCCCTGGCCCGTGTTCATGACTAGTGGTTCAGCTTCACCCAAGGAACTAAGCCCTCCTCCCCCCATACAAAAAATTTAAGAGAGTTATGCTGTCAGCAACAACACAGCAAACAACTCTGCCTTCTAAAGAGAAATTATCACAAATCCCCAAGGCGAGTCCAAGGGTAATGGTGGTTGCGAAACCTGACCTTCTCATCACTGTACGGGAAGAGGTGGCTCCTTCCACCATTTGCAGCACGCCCTCTGCATATGCTGGAAGGATCACCCACAGTCCAGTTACAGATTTGGCTAATGAAGGTGTGAATGTTGTACACCGGGAGGAGGATATTGATGTAGTTGGCGCTGAGGAGGATGTTGATTATTATGATGCAGACAGATACCAAATTGCCTTTCTCAATTTCTATTTATATTCTAGATTATATAACGGCTGAATAGTTTTCTATTTTACTCCTAGTGGAGAGGGGATCTGATGCAGACAGATACCAAACTGCCTTTGTCAATTTCTTTGTATATTTGAATTTCTAGTTCTACAGTCTATGCAGGCTGCTTTTTTTATATTCAACTACAAGTGTAGGGCGGGGGGGGGGGGGGCATAGATAGCCACCAAAGTAACGTGGTCCATTTAATTTCACTTTCTAGCTCCACAGTCTGTGCAGCCTGCTTTTTTTATCTTCAAAGTATTTACAAGCCTTGCAATCTAAATTAACAAGACGTAGTGACGTGCTAGAACTCCACCCTCTATATGCTGCAGAGCATGGAGGAGCATCAAAAGGCCATTCAAGCCTACACAGCCACCTACGACATAGGAAAAGGAGTGGGGATGCGCCTGAGTCAAGCGCACTGGAGAATGATTTCCGTGTTGTGCAAGGTTCTGCAGCCATTTGAACTTGCCACACGAGAAGTCAGTTCCGACACTGCCAGCTTGAGTCAGGTGATTCCCCTGATCAGGCTTTTGCAGAAGCAGCTGGAGAAAGTGAGGGAGAAGCTGGTACACCATTGCGATTCCACCAAGCATGTAGCTCTTGTGGATGAAGCCCTTCGTACGCTTTGCCAGGATCCGAGTGTGGTCAGTCTTTTAAAGTCAGAGGAATACATTCTGCCCACCGTTCTCGATCCTCGGTTTAAAGCGTATGTTGTGTCTCTGTTTCCGGCAGACACAAGTCTACAGCGGTGCAAAGACCTGCTGGTCAGGAGATTGTCCTCTGAAGAGGACCGTGACATGCCACCAGCTCCACCTTCATTTTCATCACTGTTTGTGCAGTTCCAAAAAAGAGGAACTGCCATTTCTATTGCTACCTTCTTTCTTTCTGTATTTCCTGTGTCCTGTGGTCTGTTCTGCTAAGGGCATTGTTATTTCCAAGTTATCCAAAAGTTCTAAAAAAACAAATTTAAATTTCTAAAAAAATTTATAAAAAATTAATTTAAAAAAAAATAATAAAAAATTTTCCAAAAATAATTGGAAAAAAATATTACATTTTTAAAAATCTAGCTTCTAATGCTATTTAAAAGTCTAACTACGATCATTCACTGTTGCTGTACCCAAAAATAATAGGTACTGCTATTAAAGTACAGTCCAGTGGTACTCTCCTGTGCCGCAGATAATTTATAAAAGCTTTGCCGAGTGTGTGTAGTTATGTATCACAGGTTTTAAGAAGAGGCACAACACTGACAACCTAATAGACAAACTGAGGGAAATAATCTCTCTGTGGCTCACCCCACTTAGACTCTCCTGGGGATTCGAATAACTGCCATTTTTATTACTACCTTCTTTCTTTCTCTATTTAAAAAACAAACAAACTGATATTTCTATTACTACGTTAATTGTTTGTGCAGTTACAAAAAAGAGGAACTGCGCCCTTTACTGCTATGTTGGTTTTAGACGTCCATCCGGTGTCCGCCATCTGTGCACTGTAATTCAGACCAGTTGAGGGTTTTATTATTATATTGTGGCCCCGGTATCAAATTGGGTACCGGGGCCACTCCACTACACAGTCCAGATACTTGTTTGGTGGAAATCAGAACAATTGAGGTTTTTTTTATTATATTGTGGCCCCGGTATCAAATTGGGTACCGGGGCCACTCCACTATGCAGTCCAGATACTTGTTTGGTGGAATTCAAAACAATTGGGGTTTTTTAATTATATTGTGGGGACCACTCCACTACGCAGTCCAGATACTTTTTTGGTGGAATTCAGACCAGTTGAGTGTTTTTTTATATTGTGGGGACCACTCCACTACGCAGTCCAGATACTTTTTTGGTGGAATTGAGACCAGTTGAGGGTGATATATTGTGGCCCCGGTACCAAATTGGGTACCGGGACCACTCCACTATGCAGTCCAGAAAGCTACCTCGGTGAAACGTTTTGGACTAAAAATAATATTGTGAGGTGTGAGGGTGTTCAGAATAGACTGGAAATTAGTGAAAATGACTGTTATTGAATGTTATTGAGGTTAATAATAGTGTAGGATTGAAAATAAGCCCAAAAACTTGATTTTGGAACTTTTTATGCTTTTTTCATAATAAATCCGAATCCAAAACCTTAAATCCGAACCAAAACCTTTCGACAGGTGTTTTGCGAAACAAATCCGAACCCAAAACATCAAGCAAATCCAAACACAAAACACGAGACACCAAAAGTGGTCGGTGCACATCCCTAATATAAACAAAGGAATTGCACAGTATATTTCTCTGTTTTCAAAGGATACCTTATTCAAAACAACTGAATATACTGAAATGGATGCACAACTGAATATTCTTATTCTTATTCCTGGTTGTATAGTAGGAACTTTTCTCCCGGTATATTAAAAGTGGATAATTTGCAAGTGGTTGTAAGGCTTTAAAAAACGTTAAATCTGCTGAAAATGAGCACTAAAGGCCTGAGTCATTAAGGAGAGCAAAGCATAAAAAAGGAGTAACTTTGCACCTGGGCAAAACCATGTTGCATTGGAGGGGGAGGTAAATTTAAAATGTGATGGCAGGTTATTAGTGTAAAAATAAAGCTATCAAGTATCTGTGTGCTAAATGAAAAAGCAGACAGTATTTATCTTATGTGCAGAATAATAAACTCATTTGCACCCCTTGCATTGTAACATGGTTTGTCCCAGAGAATATTTACTCCTTTTTTTTTGCCTTAATGGCTCAGGCCCCAAGACACAAAATTATATTTTCCAGGACACTGAAAACTATATAGTGAACTTTATTTGAGGCTTCATCCTGAATCTGCAACTTCACCATTTCCTTTATTAATCCAGTGTTGTCCATTTAATATTAATTATTAATATATACTGATTAATAATATATAGTATATTTCTACCTGCTAGAAGCCTCAGCTTCTGGTCCCCTCATGTATATATGTATCCAGGTATATATATATATATATATGTATGTATATATATATATGTATATATATATATATATATATATATATATATATATATATATATATATATATACATATATAAAATTATTAATTTAAGTAAATTGGAAGAAACATTTTTGCTGTACATTTATCATAGAGGAAAAAGGCGGGTCATTGTGACAATTGCTCATAGTACATAACCTTCATCAAATCAATACAAATAGCCAAAGCCTTGATAAGTATTAGCATTGTTAGAAATTCAGAGTACACATTATCAGTATAAACATTTCTGCTATCCCACTAAAATCATTAAAAGGAAACTGGGCTTCCTTCCCTGATTATTATTGTTGGTTTCATTTAGCTCTGTGCCTGTGATTGCTTTCATACGGACTAGATTTACAAAAAACATTTTATATCAAATGGAAGATTACAGCAAGTAGACGAGACAGCCCACATGGCTCTCCAATTACAATAATTGCATCCACTGATCTGTCTTTATTTCCTTCCTCTTTAATTTTGTGGCATAATGTTAAAATTGGTCTTACATTCTAACCAATATGTGGTTCATCTTTTCATCCCAAGCTTTTACTGCATAGAGGAAATTTGTATTAAAAAATAACTGTTAAGGATATCAAGATGCTCACATCCTTATGAACCGATATGATGTTATAATTCAATTTATTCATGTTTAACAAAAAGCATCAACATCAATGTAATTAAAGTCATTCCTGGAATAAGTACACAGCAATGTAATGTAAAAGACTTCTATGGTTGTAATCTACCCTACATTTGGGCTTGTTGTCATATAAAGCATACTGGGATATTCAATGGCAGAAATAGGGAATGGGGTGTCCAGGTGCAAAAATATATTTTTGGCCTTCATCATCACCACTACCTCTCGACCTCTTTCAGTAAATGAAGAAAAAATATCAAATGTTTACTTAACTTGGACCAGGAAGGAGCATCATTTTAAAATGGCATACTGAGAGTATTGGTACACCAGCAGCTGCAGCAGCCTATATACTCAGCTGCCAATCATTCTAAGTAGTGAAAGTCAGGCCAGTAACATCAGAAGAGGCTGCATGTCTAACAATTGATAGGCAAAACAGACAGGAATTGGACCAAAATAAACTTTGGCTGTCAGGGGCGGGCTGGCAAGTTTCAGCCAAGGGGTCGCACAGGCGGCCGCATCACATGACACGCGATGCGGCCTCTGTGCCGCTGATAATATTAAGCTTATGCGGGCGGCACCATTTGCATCCACGGGGGGCAGGGGGGGCAGCCGGCCCAAGCAGTAGTTAGACTGAGCCGCTAAGCCCGCCCCTGGTGGCTGGCCAATTGAAAGAGATTGCAAGACATAATACTAGGATATAGGAAGGCAGGCCAAGGGGGTCATCAGAGGAAGATTAGGTGGGTTAGTGTGTAAACAAGAGTGTACACAATGAAAAAAGTGGATTAAAAAATAATGTCGTGCAGGTGGGCCCCTTATTGATCAGAAGCCGAAGGCTCTGCATCGGCTTCATAGTTCTGCTTATGATTGAACAGGCGGAGACAGTCCCTGCATCACAGCGGCACTACCTGCTACTACAATAGTTCCATATATGGGGACATCTCACTATTTACACCAAAAGAAGAAGAAGAGAGGGAACTACCAATCAAAATAAAATCCTTTTTCATAAGAAAGATGTAAAAATGATCAGTGTTGAATAAAGATATTATTACTGTTGGAAGATCTGGAGCTTAATATCTAGTGGGTCATGCTGGGAGATATTATGATGGATATGGTAAACATTTTTTCTATTGCATCTTACAGGACCGTGTTAGAAAATCCCAGCTGCATTCTCCCTCAACATTATTTTTTTCCTCTAAAACCACTTGTAAAAAACAAGATTCAGCCACAGTTAATACTGATATGCTTTGTGGTAGACCACACATTTTAGTTTACAGTCTGTACTTGCATCTAGTTAATTTCCGTACGGGGCCATGTGCACATAATTTTGTTCTTTCTTCATCTATCATGCCCAAAAGGTAAATGTGTGAACAAAAATGTTCATTCAGCATGCACAGTGTATAGTATGGGTCTGATTCATTAAGGAAAGTAAAGCCAAAAAAGGAGTAACTTTGCACCTTGGCAAAACCATGTTGCATTGGATTTATAGTTCGGGTAGGTCATGTTCTAGATACACTTTAAATTTCAGTGTAAGCATTAAACTATCAAGTATTTGTGTGGTACATGAAAAAGCAGTCAGTATTCTACTGATATGCAAAATAATAAACTAATTTGCACCCCTTGCATTGTAACATGGTTTGTCCCAGAGAAAATGTACTCCTATTTTTTGCCTTGCATTCCTTAATGAATCAGGCTCTATATGTTTAACATATAGAGTTTATTAAAATTCTTTATTGCATCCACACTGGCAAGCCATTTCAGCTCAGTGCTCAGCTGTAACTAGATATTGTAACATCACTGTGGGTCATGTAATAAATCATACTTTTTACAATGAAACAATAGCTTTTTATGTCCTGAGATAAAAGGTATTAGATTAAACAACTTACTTTAAGCTGGTGCATTTGATGGACCTTGCTCTTTTAATGCCTACACTTCTCGGCTCACAATATGGTATTGTGTGAGGCAGAGTGCTTTTTGCTCCTCAGATTTGCGCCATTATTTGAGTCGTGTGTAGCAGAAAGACTCCTGCTCCACTGGCTTTTTGTCCATACCCCAATGTGTAACTACATTCCTGTTATTCCCTTTCAAGTTTGGCAGCTATTTCTGTGAGCTGGGTGTAAACTTCAGCAATCCCCACTGCAGACCTGGGGGGGGGGGGGCAGTGTCATTATATACACCCTTGTGTAGTAAGCTGTGTTTCTTGTATTGCTGAATATAAATATGTATTTCTATTCATTATTCAGCTACTGCAGGGAAGCTATATTTAAGTTTGCTGCTGATTAAAAAGAGGTTCCCTTTCTTATGGCTGTTAAAAATAATGAAATACACTTACAATTATAACAACAAGCCATTCAATTTCACAGCCTTCCTATTATACTTCAGAATATTTGAGAGGATGTCATAATATCTCATTGTGTGATTTTGACCCTTTATTTGTGTGACTACATATACACCAGGGGGTAAATGTATCAATCTGCGGGTTCTTCAACACCCGCGTGTTCAGCCTCTTCCGCTATTAAATTTCAAGTGGCGCTGCATTGTAAAGGGTTAACTTCCCTTTACAATGCAGCGCCGCTTGAAATTTAATCACGGAAGAGGCTGAACACATGGGTGTTGAAGAACCCGCAGATTGATACATTTACCCCCAGGTATCATTTGTAGAACATGCCTGGGAGCTCCTGCCATAAACTCTTTATTTTTGCAGAAGTTTGATTTTGCAAATCTATTGATGTTGGTCCCACACTTAGGACTTCATCAACATAAATCCTATGTGGATAAACATTTGTCCCCTTAAAGTCCTATGGTCACAAATTATAACTTCAGTGAACCAGGAGGCACAATACTCACATGTAACTGTTGACCCATTGTCCTTTTGGACACATGACCACTATTTATACACATGCAGAAATTAATCCTTGAATCTTAATGGTGGTCTTCAATTTTTAGTTAACTGGAAGGGTTACGGACCCTAGGAACATTCCTGGATTCTTGCTAAAGATCTTCATTCTACAGATCTTTTAAAAAAATGTCATAAAAAATTCCCACACAAACCTTTTAGAGTGTCCAGTGTCCACCCTTAAGGGAGGGGTAATGTCACAAACTTACCTGCTCCTCTGCTGTTGATGTCCCTGCCCCTGTGTATAGCTCAGCACTTCCTGGTTTGGGCGGTCACATGATCGTGGCTGGGAGGCGGCATATACTATTGGCAGACTATATAAAGCTCACCTGGACACTGCAGCCTTGTCAGAGCAACAAGTTACCACTTTGTGCCTAGCTCTTCCTGAACTTTGGCTTGATTAACCTCTGCTTCTGGATCCGCTGCTGGCGGTGTACCTGTGTATCCGACCCGGCTATCCTTATTGACTACTCTGCTGCCTATGCACCTGTCTACCAACCCGGCGTTCCACTGTATACGGCATGGATTCTTCTGTATGTGCTGTGTTTCTTCACCTAACTGATCCTGTTCCTCTGTGCCGTACTACACTACCTCTACAGAGTCTATTCTCCTTTAGTCTGCCGGATCTCTTACCTACCATCGGTCACCTATACCGTCATTGGGCTAACCTAAGGGCCGCGACCTGCAGACTTCCGGCAGCAAAATCAATCGGCGGTTCTTGGTGAAGCCCGGAAGGTTCATAAGATAGGAAACCCCTGAGAATCGTAACAGCAGGACTTGATAACAAGTTTTTCATTCATGACAAACATGTCATGTATCATTAATTATGTATACCACAATGTCCTTAGTGTCAGAGCATGTTAACACTTGCTACACAAAAAACAATAAAAAAGAAAAAGTTGTAAAACAAAAGTAACAAAGTAAACAAAAGATACAAAACTGAGACAAAATTTACAAATTACATTTTACATTTATAAGTAAAACAAAGTTTGAATAAACATCCAATAAAACACATATATTAAGTATCTCTGTAAATGTTATAAATCACTAAATAAATTAAGGGTAATATTTTGTGAGTTATATTATATATACCGGTATATATTTTATAGCTAACAGGGGAATTGTGAAAAACACATTTTTAAATTTCCCCTCCTTTTGAGCCTGTTTAATGTACATGCATTTAAAAATACATACTCATATATGGAAGTAAAAGATAGCCCTACAGTATTAATATGTTTTGGTGGAGTAAAGAAAAAGGTTATTTCTGACAAATCTAACTGAATGTAGTTTCCCTAGGTACTATTTTAACTCTAGAGATTAAAAGATACAATTAAAATGATAATCTAATTACTGATTAAAGCACTATTGTGTAGTCCTATAAAGTAAAATAAAAAACACTATACTTGTAAGTTGCCTATTAAATATTGTAACACATGCCTGTCTCCAAGATCAGCAAATGGTGTGTTATTCACAAAGTTGTATTCTAAATAAAAATGTAAAACTCTTTAATAATATGCATTTGGATTAATGAGATATAAATGTTAAAAGATGAGAGATAATGCCTCAGGAAAGCATAAACCCCACACATATACCTAGCAGACTGAAAGCATGAATATGCATAATACATTACTTAAATGTATGCAATAAAATAATCATTTGTGTGCATTTTATGTGAGTGAATGTGACAAATGTGATCAATGAACTATAAACTTTGGGTATTCAAAATATGAGCTACAAGGCGTATTCTTTTTTCTTTGCTTTTAATTATAAATCTGATCAGGACCGTGCGGATTCTACTGTAGAGTATGCAGAACATACAGTATAAAGTGACATGCCTACTGTACTTTACCTTTTTCCTTAATGCACCAGTGACTAGACCAGTCGTGTCAAACTCGTGGCCCACGGGCTACATGCAGCCCAAATGCATATTTTTTGTGGCCCAGCAAGGGTCCAGAAAATTAAAATAATAAAAATACTTCTCTGACACTTCTCTGACACTGCGGCAGTCAGCCCCCTCCTCCCTTCTCAAAAAATATTGGGAGTGAAGAGTACACAGAAAGGAGCCACGATGAGCAAAAAAGAAGAGAAGAAGGCAATAGAAAAGTAAGTGAAGGGGAGCTAAAGTAGCATGATGGAGGGCACAGTGTGAAACAGGAGAGACAGATAAAGGGGAGCAAAAGCAGCATAGAGGGTACAGTGTTAAAAAGGGGGACAGGTGAAGGGGAGAAAAAGCAGCATGGAGGGCACAGTGTTAAACCGTGGAGACAGATGAAGGGGAGCAAAAGCAGCATGAATGGCTCAGTATAAAACAGAGTAGACAGATGAAGGGGAGCAAAAGCAGCGTGAAGGGCGCAGTGTGAAACAGGGGAGACAGATGAAGGGGAGCAACAGCAGCACGAAGGGCACATTGTGAAGCAGGGGAGATAGATGAATGGGAGCAACAGCAGCACGAAGGGCACATTGTGAAGCGGGGAGACAGATGAATGGGAGCAAAGGCAGAATGGAAGCCACAGTGTGAAACAGGGGGGACAGATGAAGGGTAGCAAAAGCAGCATGGAGGGCACTGTGTGAAACAGGGGGGGGGCAGATGAAGGGGAGCAAAGGCAGCATGGAGGGCACAGTGTGAATCAGGGGAGACAGGTAAAGGGGAGGAAAAGCAGCACACGGGGCGCAGTGTGATGCAGGAGAGACAGATGAATGGGAGCAAAGGCAGAATGGAAGCCACAGTGTGAAACGGGAGACAGATGAAGGGGAGAAAAAGCAGCATAAAGGGCACAGTGAAACAGGGGAGACTGATGAAGGGGAGCAAAGGCAGCGAGACGGACGCAGTGTGAAACGGAGCAGACAGGTGAAGGGAAGCAAAAGCACCACGGAGAGCACAATGTCAAGCATCGGAGAGAAAACATTAAACTTTATTTTCCTTTTTCTGGCACTCACACAATATTAGACTTTGATTATTTGGCCCAATTGGGGTTCTGGGTTTGGCATGGCTGGACTAGACATACAGTGGCTATAAAAAGTCGACACATCCTTAAGGAAATTGCAGGCATTTGTGATTTAAAGCCTGAAATCAAGATAAATAAAGTCAGACATTTTTCCACCTTTAGTTTTACCTTGCAATCAATACAAGTGAAGTGATAAATCAATAAGAAAAATAAGTGAATATTCTAATGAAGGGGATTCATGTACAATACTGTGCAAAAAATATAGGCAGGTGTGGAAAAAATGTTGCAAACTAAGAATGCTTTTAAAAATAGAAGTGTTAATAGTTTCTTTTTTTCATCAATTAACAAAAGGCAAAGTAAATGAACAGAAGAGAACACTAAACAAATTAAACAGCATCAATTTTTCTAGGGACACTTGCATAAGTCAGGGATTTTGTAGGATTATAGCCAGGTGTATGATTAACCAATCATACCAAACAGGCCATAATAACCATCATTTTCATATGTAGGTTGAAACATGGAATACTACTTTCTGCGAAACAAGAAAACAGTTTAATTTGGCTTCAAGGGCCCATATTCTGTTTTAGGTATTAAAATATGAATGTTCTACTTTACAGTCAGGCCCAACTACAGCATTAGGCATATAGACCTGTACCTAGGTGCAGCTTAGACTGAAGGCAGCTTTTTCTCTGCACAAAGAATATTACCTGAAGGATAGAGATAAATTAATTGATGTGGATTAAATTGGTTTGTGGAATGTGGAACATGGATTAACTGTAGTTAAATTATGGAAGTTAGTGTGGGTATAATTGTACTAATACAGTGTATAGGCGCTATAGGGACCATTATTGAATTCAACTACGCTGCAGCTCTCCTCTAGCAGGGTCTGGACCTGCCATAAAGCAAACATGGAACAACACAATTGAGAGAGCGTAAAGCATAGATTGTATAAACATAAAATGTATTAAACTGACATATCATAGATATTACATTGTAAAACCTGATAAAAATAATGGGACTAATATTGTATTAGTCTAAACAATGTCCTAAATGTTGTCTCCTGTGAAAATCCAGAGTTGAAGTACTCAATTGATTATCCAAATCTTAATGGTATATGAGCAACGTCCAGAGAAATAATAGCACTGGATCAGAAGTTCAGGAAGCGCTGGAGCAGGGGTGAACCAATACTATGGCACCCAACATGTGTCAGAGAGTGCTCTATATACCATAAGGTGCATCCTGATTGGGTGATGGAGATTTGGCGGGCAGACATGCTGACCACTAACATGTGAGTGGAGATAGCGTCCCTCTGCCTAGCAACGGGACGCGACTGATGTCAGTGCGGAGACGGCGCCTGACAAGAGACAGATGCACTTAAGCTGAAAATTTGGCACCCTTGGGTGTAAAAAATAGAACTCAGCAATCATGTATTGTGCACTTTAAACAGTATACTTATATCTTCAATCAGCCTTTTGATGCTGGAAGAACTGACAGCCAGTCTCAGTGCAGCAGACCAATAAGAATAATTCTCCTTGTTGCATATAACAGTTAGAAAGCTAAACCCCGGGGTGAGTTGTGAAGACTTCCACCAAACATATAGAAAATCACCTGATGTGTTTCTTGGCGTAAAGCTGCTTCATCAGAGGTACATATGACGTCATCCAACACGGACGCTATTTATATGGAATGGATAGCGGTCACATGGATTCAAATCACATGAGCAAAAAATCATGATTAGAGTCCGATGAATCACATGAATTAAATATCCCAATCATTAGGAGTCAACGATCTTTTCTTCGATTCCAAGGAGAGATAAATAATAAATTAGTTGATAATGATATTGATATATCACCTTACAATTTATTTTATTAAGACAAAAAAGGGATTAGAAAGACAACAACAATGATAATTATGATTGTTGTTCAACCTTTTTTGGACACTCTTGATTCGTTCATTAAGGGAGTGAAGCCATATACTGACCCTGGCCACATTTATTGTGGCATGAGTTTGAGTACAAACTAACTTTGAGAGTGAACACTGTATATTGGTCACAATATTAGTGTATGAAATGGTTACAGCTTTGTATGAAAAATAATATTGACTCAGTATTTGCCATCTCAGCTCTGCTCAGGCCATATATTTGCAAAACAATGCAAACAAATTTGAAAAGCATACATTATTAAGCTATCCTCTTTGCTATGTGTGTGTTTAGTGAGAGTGCTCTAGAATGTGTTCTGCTGTACTTTTTCTCTCTGTCTAATATTGATTGTTAATAACCATGGCATAGTCTTGGCTAGTTGGGAATTTTCCTGTCAAATTATGTTAATCATTAAGTGATGATGACCGTGAACTTACAGTTTGCACTTCAAAATTGTCATTAGTTGCAGCTTGAGTTCCATAATTTGCAACATCTACATCATGACCCTCATTTCTATCAGTAATAACAAAAATGCTAGCTGTAGAATTCACATATTCATTTTTATTTATGGAACTGCTACTTGGATTGTTAAGTCTGTGCGTTTTGACTATGATGCCTTTCCGTATGTTGCATCAGGGCTGTGTTCTAGACTTTGTTCTTTGGTGAGCTAGACTTACCCCATGTGCACATACTAGGCACCTGGCTGTTGCCAAATATCTATATCACTGTTATATTGAATCTAGTCAAAATTGCAAATATGTGTTTGTGAATTAATCATGGTATTAGCTGTGGCTCAGGTTAACTCTGTGTTCAGCCTTGGGTTAAAACCTGAAAGGGGGAGGCTAAATTAATGTAACTTTTGGATTGTGCTAAACTCTTTTGTTCTTCCCATGAGGTATTTATGAATAAGAGACATATGGCTACAGATGAGTGCCTAGTACCAATTTATGGCACAGATCATAAAAGTGATATACAACAAACAGACTCCCAACTGTGGGGCCAAAGCAGCTGGAATAAGTGCGAATAATGGGAAATAAGGACACAGGATATAGTCATATTTTCTCAAATGTCATACTTGAAGAACTTATGTTTGGTGCGCAAATGAAAGGGATCTTATGACCTGGTGTGTGGAGGCAATATCCTCTTTGTAAAACATTCTGGTAAGAAGTTAGGCTAGTGGAAAGAAAACCTGACTTGAAAGGTATTTGAACAGAGGTCATAAACAACTGATTTGCATTTACACAGACTTTCTAGTTCTGACATCACAGTGGAAGGGGGTCTGCGGGTACTTGTAGCATTTTTAAAATGTCTTGTCACTCTGAACAATTTGGTCACTTTTTTGGGAGTCAAGTTCATATTGAGAAGTGTCCCTTTTGTTGCTTGCCTCTCCCAGCAAGCAGAAATGGATCATTTGTAAGTTATAATTTCTGTTGTTTTATTTCTTTTTATTTTACAAGAAACAATTGTATTATATCTGTGTATGTCATTTTGTTAATTGTTTTTATCTTAACCATTGTGAATTTATTTTCCATATTAAAATATACTTGATAAGTTCAGGTCTCTGTGTTCTTACACATTCACGTGTCAAACTTAGCTTGGTTTTCATGCTACTTAGTTGAAAAAGAGGAGAGCATTTGGTTTGTGATAACTCTGATAAAAGTAAATTTTGATAGGTTACTTTAAAGGGAGAACCAAAGGCTTCCTAATTAAGAGTGTCAGCTCTTCACAAACAAGCTTGGTGGTGTCATGATTGATAAGGCAAAGTTAGTGTGTGGCATAGACAGGGAAAGTTTAAATCAAATTTATACAGGCCAGGTGGTTGTTTTTGATTAACTCTTTGTCTCTCACACACGTCACATAGACTCAGGTAAGTGCTGGATCGTGACAATCACTCTGAAAATATTTCAAAACTGAGAATTTTTGGCTTCTTTTTTTGCATTGGAAATTTTCTTGGTTGTATGTGATAAATAACTAGCAGCTACGGTACTGCATTAAAGTTTATTGCATTGTCAGTTTTACTTAGGTTATGAAAAATTACACTTCCCTTCACAATAGAATCATTTTATTTTGGGGAGATGAATGGGATAGGGACATTGTGATTCTCAGGGGTAGTTGGTTGGGCAGATCATTTTTTTTATGCTTTTTATGTGCCTGCTAAATGGCAACTAGATTTTGTTGTTTGCCTGTTACCTTTCCATCATCACAGCTTGATACAACTTCGCAAGCAGTTTCAGAAAATTGGTTGCCTAATATCATTTCATTTTGTGAGACTATGTCACACAACTCTGCAAAAATAGATTATACTGTATTGCATAGTGCACAACTGACGTGTTTACCACCCATTATATTTTTTTTAATTCTAAATAAATTGGAAGAGAATGTGTCAGTAGCATTGATTCATTATAACAGGCACTTGCATTGCTTCTTGTATTTACAAATAAAAGATATTGGGTTCTCTGGGCACATTGGCCCTTGTTTGTCAATGCTAGATTTAGGATTATTTCTTGATGGTATGTGTTCATCCTTATCTAACAACCTTTTGAACTTGGGGTGAGAGTAAATAATCCTCCTCATCATCCCTCTGAGGATGACTATCACATCACAGTACTATTGTATTTTGCTCATCCTCACACTGCAGCAAATAATCTCTGGCACTTAATTGTAATTTCAGATATACTTTGTTTTCACATCGATTAGAACCTGACATATTTGGGTCTATTAATTGAAGGGCGGTAAGCCCTGTCTCCCTCCCTCCAGTCCTAGTTTTGCTGGAGTTAGGGCTTCACCCATTACATCTAGGGGTCACCACTGATGACAGCAGTGCTATTGCTGCCAGTATTCCCCACCGATAGTAAGATTTACCAGGTTTCGCTGGTAATAGTTTCCCTATGAGGATGATTAATCACGATCACTTTACTATCAGGTTTCAATATCCTGTGCAGAATTTTCAATGGGTAGGAGCATGAAGCCTGCCAGAAAGGGGTCTGAAGAACTTTCTTGCAATGCTTTCCCTGTAGGATAGAATGGCTTATACCATCTTCAGATGGTGTAATCTGTCAGGGTCATGCTCCATATTTCTTGATAAATAGTGAATAATCGCAGTCCTCATAGACACCTATGGGGACTCGATTTGCGAACGATGAGGTTGGGCACGCAGCAGATATAGGAGATATCTGTTGTGATCATAATAATAAATAGCCTTGTTACTAATTAATGTGGTAATCTTCCGAAAACTGAAGTTTTCAAGGGAATTTAGCCTCTTCGGAAGTTGATAAATGGGCCCCTAAATAAATCTCAATATACTTTATCTACAGAATCTTGGCTCCTGCACAGCTCTGCATATTAAATAGCTTCACTGCTTCACACACACACAGTCATTACTGTCTACTCTGCTCAATCTGTATTATTCACATATGTGTCAGTTTATTGAGCTTGCACAATTCTTATAATATCTATTATTATTATTAAGTACATTGCATTGGATACATTTTTTAGGTAAAATTTCCATATAAAAATTGGATTGCATTTTACCCATGCTTTCAATTGTTATCAATTAAATAAATATCACCATACATGAGGACACACATTGAAAGAGTGCCCTGTATGTCTGTGGGGTAGTATAGGTGCATACTCTCAAATGCCTACCAATCAGGTCTAGCACTACCATTGGAAGCTGGTGGCGCCACTGGGATACTAACCACTGTAACATTTGTATTTTATATACCTTGGGAAAATGGCAGTTTTTTGTATAGCCTGCATATCCTGCAGCTGCCCAGAAAAAGAAAAGGTGTCAACTTAACTGTACAGCCTATTACTGCAGCAGGTGGCTCCTACATCCCCTCTTCTAGCCTATCTTTCTGACAGGCCGTGGATGTGCATAGAGAGTCAGAAGTTGTCAGGCGCCGTCTCCGCACTGTCGCTAGTGCCAGAGACGGCTGCTCGACTTTCCCCGAACACCGCTTCCTGTTGCCTAGCAACAGGACGCTTCTGGGTCCACGTAGGGTCTCACAAGGCGCGCGCATGCTAGGCAACGGGACGCCTCACCTGTCGGCTGTCAACGTCTCTGACAGCCGACTTCCCGCGGGCCAATGGGGAATGGTTAGGCTCTATCTAATCTGCCTCTGGCACCACTAGGGTGCCAGAGTATTGGTTCCTACCAGCCTCCAGCATCTTGTTGTCTCAGTATCTGTTCCTGTTGTTACCCGGCTTTTCTCCTGTGACCTCCCCTTGGGTTCCGTTTAGTACCTCGCTACCTGTTCTGGTTCATGACTCCTGGCTTGCCTTTGACCATTCTTTGGATTTTCCTTTGTAGCCCGCTGTCCCTTTTGGTTCCTACCCGGCTTGATTGACTATGCTTCGTCCACTACGTTACTAGGCTAGTGGCTGACCCGGAGAACCGCGACCTGCGCACCCTCTTGCAGCGAAGTCCAAATTCCCTTGCGGGGGTCCCTGGTGAACACCAGGGGTGCGCTAGACTCCACGTCTCCTTGCTTAGCAGCGCAGATACCAGCTAGTAGCTATCCCACAGCTTGTGACAGCGTGACAGAAGTACACATAGGGTTACTGACATATGATCCCTCTGACTATTACAGAGATGACAAATCAGCAACAGGGAAATGGGGATGGAGATTGGAATCAATATATTTTGTGGGAAATTAATCTTGAAGGGATTAGGCATGATGATTGGGAGTTAATTCATACTTCCGTAAGCATCCCAAAATCCGTGTAGGTCTCCTGGTCTTCTAAGAGAGCAGGCCATTCTCCCTGAGGGCCTCAATGACCCGATTCTTAATGAATTGCACAATTTTGTCCCTGCAGGCAAATGAAGTATGGGGGGGGGTGCAACATGACATGATTTAACAATTCAACTTGCCCCAACCCCATCCATCCTCATACTTCACCTCCACTCCGGGATCAGAGAAATGTTTTGCCAAGTATCAGTTAATTATGAGGGTGAGGGGGTTACTGATCTTATTGGGGTACTTTTGATGAAGCTGAGAGAGGTAATGTTTGAAAGGGTTAATGAATATGAGAGAAGTAAATTAATGATGTTAGGTTAATTCATTGTGGGGATGAGGGAGTTAATGATTATAAAGGGGCTAATGATGTTGAAGAGGTTGTTATGATGAGGCTAAAGGATATAATGATTATGATGAGGGGGTTCATCAATTATGTGGGAGTTGATTATAAGCAGGTCACATTTTGAGGGTTAATTAATAATGGAGAGGTTGATGTTGATGAAGTGGTTATTATTACATTGCTGAGATATTTAATGTTTTTGAGGATGCTAGATTAGAGGATTTATTCAGCAGGCCCGTCAGTGGATTGAGATCAGAGAAATTTTGACAAAGTAAAGTTTTCCAAAGAAACTTTACTTACACTTCAGAGATTCTCTAGGATGTCTTTCAATAAACGTGCCCAAGTCTCAATGAAACTGCATCCAAAACAACCTTTGAAAGTACACATTTGGGAGAAAGGCTTCAATTGACAATGCACACCATCTGAGTGAATATTGCTGCATATATATTAGTGTACTGTACTGCAACAAAGTGAAAGTTATGATGATTAACAATAAGGGCAATAACTAAGGTGCTAGTTTATTTGTTTCCTTCACCAGTCACCAGATATGAATCAAATAAAGTTAGTCTGGGCTCAGTTGAAAGGGTATATAATATATGAGATCCAGCCAAGGAATAAACATGAGCTGATAGCTGGTATACTGAAGTTTTGGGATGATGTGCTCAGTCCTAGGCAATGCAATAATTATGCTGATCATTTGGATAACGTCTTGCCAGTAATAGTAGAAAAGAAGGGAAAGCAATTATAAATGTCTCAACTGTGCAGATGCGGTAAATGAAAGCTCCTTTTGCCCATATGAGTCAGACTTAAGTCATACTCTACATGAACCCCTTTATTAGCAAAGGATTTTCCAGACAAATGAAGCCTAACTCTGGGGTAGTGGAGGGGTCATCGAACTCTACAAGGGTTCGGCTGGTTAAAAGATACATGTTTGCAAAGCGTTTGTTTCGGGAAGAAAAAGAAGTTTAGAGCACAAATGATGGCTCCTCTCAAATACAAGGGTTATGAGCAAGGACAGTAAATATTACGGGTTGGATACGTTATTGTAAAGCTGTAAACGCTGACAACAGGTACCACAACAGTTTAATAACGACTGATGAAATTTCCTACTAGATGTTAATAGCAACAGGTGTAAATTCTGAAATACATAAAAGTAGACTTGTTGAAATAGTGACATACCATAATTGTGACAACCTGCATCCCAACACTGATACTGACATCACTTGTAAGAGCTGATGTTATTAAAGGGGCTATGCGAGGACCCAGCAACTGTATAATGTTTTATAGGAAGGGTTGTACATTATACAGCCACTTTGTCCTCACATTGCCCCTTTAGATAAGTAAGGACACATCTGAACTTCTGGAGATATTCATATTAGCCTAAAGGTTTATCACATTCCTCTTCTTCTCGGGATACACTGGTTAGTAACACAGACAGGTGCTTTTACACAGCAGGTTTAATAGCAAGAAAGTTAGGTGTGGAGCTGACTCAGGCATGATACTACAGCACAGTTACAGATGACAAAATGAATGGGTGCCAGACCATCTCTCTAGAGAAATAAAGGATAACCTTCATTAAATTTATTTCTCCTGCACAGTTCATAGTCCCATACATCTCAGGTGCATGACACCACAAAACCACTCTATCTCTCCAATCTCAGCACTATCATGTGCACTCTACTTGCCATTACCTCACCTCATTACAAGGTATCTAATCCCCTTTAGCTGATCTGAATTTTGATGTAGGTACTCATGCTTGTACAGTCATTATACACACATTGGTCTCAATGTCTATTAGAATGGACATCCGCGCTAACTTCTAGCTCACTTAAAAGTTTGACCACCAACACCTCTTTTGGCTATACTTCTAAACTATCACAGTAGTTTCACCAACGCCTCTCTGCCACTTGCTCATTTCCAAAAGCTCATTCTTGGAACTCAGCCTCCAGTTTTGGCATTTGGGTGCAGCACTCAGTATAATTGAGTTCCACAGTCTCTCTCTCGGACCTCATGCCATAATACACTTGTCATTCAAGAGCCGGCACTATTTTTAACCCCTGTCTGTTAAGTGGCATTGGATAGGAAAGCTTTTAAAAAACCTTATCAAAGAGTGTTTAATCCTGGAAGTATGTGTTTAGACTGGAAATGAATAAAGGTTTGAAAAAGAAAGTTTCTTGCAAGGCGAAGGTAAAGCTGAATTAGAAGCTTATAAATCTCTTTCCTGGGTCCTGGAGGGGACATTTAAATGCCCCAATCCTGCCACTATCCAGATGTAGTTCCATTCATCCTACGTCACACAACGGCATTACATAGGTACTTCCATGAAACGGAGGTGGTACATAAGAAAGTATAGTACCACAACCTCTAAATGCAAAAATGCAGACTGTGCTTAAATGATTGCTTAACCCCTTGAGTGCTAAGGGTGAGTGTGACTCTACATAACCCATTAAAGTTCTAAGGACAAGTTCCACATATTAACTGCATTTAAGGGGTTAAGAAAACACACAGATCACTTCCCACCATGATTTGTGAGTTTTCTGATGCCGCCAGAGGAAATGCATTTTTTCTCCATTAGAAATGTGCGTGTTTGTGCATGTGAGCGTAGCAGCATTATGGTACCCCTGTTTATTAAAAATGATCAGCAGGCATTAAATGAATATGTGATGAGCCCATAAATGCTCAGCACATGTGTGAGAAATGCCTCAGTGGAGAAGGGGTTAAATGATAAGTTAAGAGAAGTCATTTCATGCAAAAGCCAACTTATTTTGTAATTATTTTTTAATGTTAAGTAATTATAAACGATGGAGGACATATGTAAGCTACTGGGACCCTTTAAATGTGTACAATTGGTTGCTTCATCAAACTGTATATGTCCAATATGCACTCATGGTGAACAAGATGATGATGATGATGATCTGATATGTATGGATGATAGGCCAGATCAAAACAATGTTAGTTATTTGTCTTTCCGTTCACATAGTTTTCCAAATCTGTGTTTACTGAATTGTCACAGTAGGTGTCTGCAGGTATGGTTCGATTTCTTCTGATATACTTTATTTTAAATGTGACACTAAATTGTCTGTCTTATTACAACTTGTTTTCACTGAAACACCACAGCAGTTGTGGTTCAAATTAATTTAATATACTTTATTCTAATTGTCACACTAAATTGTCTGCCTTATAAATGCCATTTTTTTTACTCCTAAATGATAGCATGCGTAGCTTCAAATTATTCTTATTTTATTTTATGGAAGATACTGACTTGGAGGTGTTTTATTAGCGGTGCTTATGGCTGATTCAAGTCTTCTTATAAATTGCTTTGCTTTCTTCCTGACCATAGCTCTTTGCAGCTGGCTAGAGCATTTTTGACTTTTTTTGCTTATATATTTCATACCACTTAGTCCAATTGTGGCTTACCTGACTTCTCTTTCCCCTTTGTTGGTTGCTAGACAGCCATATTGGTCAACAACTATAGCTATGTATACAAGACTTCAATAGCCATGACCGCATTAAGTTCTATGGGAAAGAGGACTACTGAAGGTGGAGACCACAACAAGCCACAAGCCATAGCTGATCTACTGATGTTACTGGTGACCATTACATTCTAATAGTGACAGAAAATAGCCTGTCTTATAAACACCTTTTTTCACTCAAATACACTATATGGACAAACATATTCAGACACTTGACCATTACACCAACAGAGACTATAATGACATTGTATTCAAATACATATGCTTTACTATGCAATTGGTCCCCCCTTTGCAGCGATAACAGCTTCCACTGTTCTTGGAAGGCTTTCCACAAAATGTTTTAGAGTTTCTGTGGGAATTTGTGCCCATTCATTCTGTAGAGCATTTATGAGGTCAGGCACTGATGTTGGTCGAGAATGCCTGGCTCGCAATCTCCATTCTAGTTCATCCCAAAGTTGTTCAACGGGGTTGAGGCCAGGGTTCTGTGTGGGTCATTCAAGTTATCCTACAACAAACTCATCAACCATGAAGGATGAAATTTCACGAACCGTCTTATTGCAAAGGTGGCATTCTATCACAGTACCACGCTTGAAGTCACTGAGCTATTCAGAATGACCCATTTTTTATCACAAATATTTGCAAGTGGAGACTGCATAGTTAGGTGCTTGATTTTATACACCTCTGGCAATGGGTCTGATGAAAACACTTCAATTCAATAATTAACAGGTGTGGCCAAATACATTTGTCCGTATAGTGTTTTAATTTACTTTATAACAACTGTGTCTGGAAATTGTCTTATAAACAGCTCTTTTTCACTAAAATCAACATTGCATTAGGTGTGGCAAACATATAATACAATCAATATTATCAACAATAACAAATTTGACTTTTAATTTATGTTTCTAAGTAATTAAGATAATCTGTCAAAAGTACAGACAAAATAAGTACAAATATAAACAGCAAAAGCTGATAAATTGCATACTGTTGATGCCTCTCTTCATGACTCATAGTATTTTACCTTGAAAGAGGCACACGATACAGAACAGCCCATGGGGAGGCACTTGTTTAAATATTAACCATTTGGCAGCCCATAAATCGAATCTGGATGTGGGACAAAAGGCAAAAAGCTGACTTAATGTCCAATTTGCCAATTTGTCCCCCTCTCTGATGACTGTAATCAACTTCAAGGCATCTTCAAAAGATTGGTAGTTGTTAAATGAGCTATGCTCAGGTGCAATGGCATTGTTAACCGGCTTGCCCCATGAGTGAGAGAGGTTCTGTGTCAGCCATAACTTGCTGTTATCTTCATGACCATCCCCACAGAGGAAATGACTAATTCGGGAATAGGTGCTAGTACGTAAGGGAAAAACTGTGCTGAGTGCAAATTCCTCCTGTCTGAACTGAACCGTATATAGGAAGTCTAAAACCGACATGGAAACCCTGTTCTAAGAACGAGGCATGCCCCATGTTGTGAAAGAGCCTTAGCCATTTGGCTAGCTTTTAAAATCTTATTGGAGAAGGGGCTTTATGGAGGTCCCCTCCTCCCAGCATGCTGCTGGACGGGAGTGGGGTCCACACTCCAAAGCAGGGCTGTGCGACCCCCTTCTATGTTATGCGTATGAGTGTGCACTGCGCAATGGCCGATGGGTACATACATCTGGCGCAGGGAAGCGGGCTTAGGGGAGAGGCCTAAAGAAGAAGTACGGCTGCTGCCATCGCTACGATTGTGGAGTCAGCAGCCAGCATGCGAGACACTGCCATGCCCACACCCAGATGGGTGCCCGAACAGGGCAGGTGAATGGTTTGGGGAGCTCATGTGAAAGGAGGCGGCACAGGAAAGAAAAAAACAGGGGAAGGAGTAAGTACTAGATTTCATGTCTGCATGTAAGCCATTAGGCCAGAGAAAGAAAGTCTGTTATGGACAGCAGGCTAAGTTATGTTCAAAATGTGTAGTCCAAGTGCTCCAGATGACAGTAATTTAATTAGGACAATCATGAATTATGCCAGAGATATACCAGAGATATGCTCAAACTTGTATACCTGTCAGACTTTATTATCTAGAGCAGGTATCGTAGAGGGGCTTAAGAAAATGAAAGATATCAAAAACCTAGACATTATGAGGATAGGGCCTATGACTTTTTGGGTGTGATTTGTGGTTTCTGTTATTGGGAGTGGTAGACGAAAATAGGAAGGATTGAGTGGGAGGCGCATTTGTGTGACTGCAAGAATTAGGTTGCAGAATTCTCGCCAAAAGCATTCTATCTTGAGGCCTGTCCACCAAATGTGGAACAGAGTTCCCTCAGCATTGCAGTCTATTCAAACAAATTCCACAGGAGGACAAGTATATGGCACAAAGCTGGGTCGCAAGCAGTAGTAGGAGTTGGTGTATTACTTTTCTTAAATGCAAGTGTAGATCAGGCTCTTAGTCACCTCTTCCCTAATCTGGCACCAGTCCTTTGGGTCTAGTGTCCTTTTCATGTCTTCATCCCAACAGAGGTCACGTAGTGCCTTTGCAGCTTGCTCATGCTTTAAGAGGGGAGAGTAAAGAGCTGTGATTAGACCCCTGGAGGAGGACCTATTTAAGCAGAAGGCAGAGTTTGATTGGAGAAGAATTTGGGGTTTAATTTTCCTGTTATAAATATGTCCATACTGTTTAGTTAAGTAGTTACCCAGGTACTATATTTTCTGGGGAAAAAAACAAAAAAACTTCCTAGACGCATCAATAGGTCTTGAATGCATCTACCGGTATATATAAAAGTGAATTTTAATTATCAAACAAAATAAAACAATTGCGTTTCTAACAATCTGGTCATAATGTATCAATTGTCGCACTTTGCATCAGCTGGCCTGCATTTTGGTCACTGTTCTTACCTGCTTCCTTTGGTTCTCACAGCCTGCATTCACTTGCTGGTCTGAACTGAACATGCGCACACCTGGGGGTATATTAACTAAACTGCGGGTTTGGAAAAGTGGAGATGTTGCCTATAGCAACCAATCAGATCCTAGCTTTCATTCATTTAGTGCATTCTACAAAATGACAGCTAGAATCTGATTGGTTGCTATTGGCAACATCTCCACTTTTTCAAACCCGCAGTTTAGTAAATATACCCCAAAGTGTTCCAATCAGCACTACAAGTGATGGAACAAAATGGCATGATACAGTTTGTGACGAAGTCGGGCTAAGAAATCCCTGTATGGTTGTGTCCTCCAAGAACTAAACAATTTGTCTCAAAGAAATGTGCTCTATCAGTGCAAGCAGACAGGTAATATATAACATTGGTATAGTTTCTCCATTCGCTGAGACAAAGAATTGTATGAATGAAGACATTACAGAAGCAAAATTCTATATTGTAACTGGGGCATTATGAAAAAAAAATCATAGAATGGAGTTCATTGTTATGATATTGTATTGATTGCTATCCATTGTGTCATTTTCGAGAATCTGGGGGTGATGCAGAACTGACCACAAGTCACACAAAAAGTGCGTCTGTAGAAAACGCCCGTAAAATGGAGATATATTTGTGGGTAATGTAGAGTCGCATGCAACCAAGGGAAGGTTTACCTCAGCAACAGCCACAAGATACGCCAGGCATTCGTCACATACTGATTTGCGCATTGTGTGGCTGTATGCAGAGTGGAAACAAGTGAGTTTACAGCATGTGTACATTTCATTTTGCTCAGGAGCTGCGCATACTTTTGCTGTTGTAAATGAAAAGAAAATACTTTTACGTACGTCTAATCCTGTGTACCACAAGCTTTGAACTTTCGCCCAGATTCAAGCTATCAGTTTATATTGGCGGCCTGATTGAAAGTATGTGTGACTTGCTGGTAAATGGGAATGGTCTCGCACAAAATGGAAATAATGTGGATGGACAAGGCCATTGATTAGGTAGATCAGGATGGGATTTTTGGGAATCAAAGTAAGGACCCACTATGTCCCCATTTTACAATAAGGAATGATGGCAAATGTGTAGACCTGGTGAGTCATATTCCTATTATGAATCACAACTTAACACACCTTAACATTAAAGTAATGTTTTCTGTTTTGTATTTTTATTTTCAGCGTTTTTGGAACATACTGTACAGTACACAGTCAGGTTTTTGAGAATGTGGATGACTCATATAAATCTTACAGTTGTCACTCATTTCATGTTGACTTGAACAACCTTGAAATGTTTCTAGAGATTTAAAACTAAGATATTTGGAATACAGTTTGAAACATGTAGATTATATTAGTTCTGTAGACTTTCCAAATCAAATTATGTTTAGTTTTCTCTATCTGCCAATAACTTCCATACATGTGTAACCATAGTACAAGACATACCAATAATAAAATGTCACAAAACAGTTAAAATTTGTATGGCAATTCAATTAGCCGGGATGTTCCATAGTAGCATCACATGTTATGCTTCCACGTGATGTTTATGTAATGATCTTCTCTCATTTTGTTCATACCTCATTCTGTGCATAATAACAATATAACGTGCAAGGCTACTAGAGATCCTCACAGGAAATTGAATCACCCCCAGAAAATTAAAAGTCCTTTCAGTGTAAATTTAGCATTAAACAGTTGCCTTTAAATCCTAGCTATGAGAAAGTAGTATAAATGGTGATCTGATAACGTCACAGGGGTGCCGGCGAGATCAGGAAAAAAAAAATACTTACCAATCCGGCGGCGCCCGGGACTCAGCATCCTCCACCCTCATCACGCTCGACATATTCAGTGAGAAGCGACAGGAGAGAGGAGGATGCTAGGTCCCGGGCGCCGCCAGATTGGTAAGAAAACAGAAGAAAAGATAGAAGAAAGAGGCCAAGTATAGTAAGTAAAGAAAGGGTAGGGGAAATGGCGATAGTAAACAGCAATGGAGGGGCAAAAGAATGAAGGAGGGGGCAGAGTGAGGATGAAGGAGGGGGCAGAGTGAGGATGAAGGATGGGGCATGGTGAGGATGAAGGACGGGGCAGACTGAGGATGAAGGAGGGGGCAGAGTGAGTATGAAGGAGGGAGCAGAGTGAGGATGAAGGAGGGGGCAGAGTGAGGATGAAGGAGGGGCAGAGTGAGGATGAAGGAGGGGGCAGAGTGAGGATGAAGAGGGGCAGAGTGAGGATAAGGAGGGGCAGAGTGTGGATGAAGAGGGGCAGAGTGAGGATGAAGAGGGGCAGAAGGTGGATGAAGAGGGGCAGAGTGTGGATGAAGAGGGGCAGAGTGAGAATGAAGAGGGGCAGAGTGAGAATGAAGATGGGCCGAGTGAGAATGAAGAGGGGCAGAGTGAGAATGAAGGAGGGCACAGAATGTGTGGATGAAGGAGGGCGCAGAGTGTGTGTATGAAGAAGGGCGCAGCGTGTGTGGATAAAGGAGGGCGCAGAGTGTGTGGATGAAGGAGGGTGCAGAGTGTGTGGATGAAGGAGGGCGCAAGTGTGTGGATGAAGGAGGACGCAGCGTGCATGGATGACGGAGGGCGCAGCGTTCGTGGATGAAGGAGGTCGTACAGTGCGTGGATGAAGGAGGGCACAGAGTGTGTGGATGAAGGGGGGCACAGAGTGTGTGGATGAAGGAGGGCGCAGGGTGTGTGGATGAAGGAGGGCGCAGAGTGTGTGGATGAAGGGGGGCGCAGAGTGTGTGGATGAAGGAGGGCGCAGGGTGTGTGTGGATGAAGAAGTGCACAGAGTGTGTGGAGATGATGGAGGGCACAGAGTGTGTGGAGATGAAGGAGGGCACAGAGTGTGTGGAGATGAAGGGGGCACAGTGTGAGCTGTAAATTATTCTTTGACTTAAATATAATTGAAAAAAATATATAAAAATATTATTTTCCCTTGGATTAATGTGTATTATTTTTGCGTACAACTAAATAAGTATTTCTGACCTAAATTCTTTTTACGTTTTTTTGACCCAACTACTTATAAAACGGGACTGCTCGGTAATTATTTTGGAGGGGTGCCTTGAAAAAATTATGGAGACTCTAAGGGTGGCGCAAACTGCAAAAGTTTGGGAACCACTGGTTTAAGCACCTAGAGAAATTCTAACAATAGGTTTGGGCAGGTCAAGGGTGTTGCTTTGGATTAAATTCATAGTTTAGCTTGTCCCCAAATTGTATTTTGGAATGTTGTAATGTATTCTAATATTCTAATATACACCAAGCTAAATTCTTGGTTGGTGTATATTCAAAAGCCATATCTAGCTAAAACAAGTTTCCTAATATCATACAACATCAATTCAAGGACGTTATAGGGTTTAAAGAGAAATAATTTGGTATCTGGGTAAATGTTAGATATAGAAGGACTAACTAATGGTTTAAAGTAACTAGATAGTGAATATTAATAAGGATCTTTTTTTTTTACTATTAAGAATATATCAAACACAGAAAAGTTGGACTTATCCTTTAATAAGGAATTATAACGTTCTCCTGCTTTCTTTGTTATGGTACTAACTTATTGTTGCTTTGCTTAGTATTGCTGTGAACAACAGGTTTCAAAACATTTTATCTTTTAAATTTAATTAAAGAAAACATAAATCAAACCTGAAGTGGAAACTTTTACATTAAAGGTATGGTGTTTTGAAACACTGAGGTACTACCTATCGTTTACAGTAGGAACTGGTTTGGTGAGTCATGGAAGCATTCCAAAATGATTTACTTTGTTCTCTACAAATGCTAAGACATAATAATAAAGAGGTCCATCTCAGGTTACCACAGGTGGCTGTGAAACTAGCTCTGCAGGAATATCTCACACATATAAATCTGGCAGATAAAGATGAAGAAGACAGCTAAGTAATAGATGGTAACTGACTGTCACTGTTATCTTACCATCATTTCTTTACTTGCTTTCAGATATAGGTCATCTTAGAGAATTCACTTGAAAAGTAACAAACACTAGATTTAATTTTCCTGCCTGTATTTGTGTTTGCGTTTGACTTTGTTTTCTACATTACAAGTTAAAACTGTACATCAGCCAATATTTAAAACCACGTCATAAACTAATATTTGAATTATTTTATTCTAGTTTATGTATAACAACTATGCTACTATAAAAGCTAGGCATAGATACAGGTCCTGATCATCGCAGATACATTGCCAAAGTGCAAGGAAGCAACTAGATATATATAGACGGATATTCCATATGAAATGGTTGTCTTTTATTTACACATAATAAATACTATATAATTGCTTTGTGTTTATTAAAGGTCAAGTATATGACCCTCTAATACAAAATTAGTAAGCAAATAAAATACAAAATCCTAGAAGAAATGATGGCAGATTGTGGCGGGTAAATTTCCCATAAAATACCAATAGCGATTTTCAATTGTTGGCTACCCTAGTAGATTCTAACCATGACTAATTAGCACAAGCAATATAGTCAATTTCACCTTTTATTTTTTTTAAATCAACAATAAATGTAGGTCATAAGAAAATGTTCCTCATTTTTTATTCATAGTCATAACAGCTCAGTTTTCTCAGAATTATTTTTTTAAAATATTTGTTCTTGTTAATTGAATGCTGACTTTACTTTCAGAGATCACTACTACCTATCAGAAGTCCAATTCCTGGGGGTATATTTACTAAACTGCGGGTTTGAAAAGTTGAGATGTTGCCTATAGCAACCAATCAGAATCTAAGTATCATTTATTCAGTACATTCTACAAAATGAGACCTAGAATTTGATTGGTTGCTATAGGCAACATCTCCACTTTTTAGAACCTGCAATTTAGTAAATATACCCCCTGGTGTGAATTTCTAAACTCTTCTACTAGAGTTGTCCATTTCTACCATATCTTTACTGTGTTCTTGTTGTGTTATCTCTCTGTTGCATTGAGTAGCAATTAAAACACAGCATTTCCATTAGAATGACAAATTCTTAGCCGGAATCAATTTGGTAATACATGGGAAAATTATCTAGGCTGCATATTAGATGTAATGTACTTGTAAGATATAGACTGGTCATTTAGTCAACCACTAGGGATTTACTGAAGTGGGTTAAAAAGAGCCTAAGAACCCTGCACTAGTAGGGGCCTTTTTAAAACAAAAAAGAAATACCTTTTTGCCATAGCCAGTTTATAACAATAAGCATTATCGCATAAAGCACACCCTCACCCTTAGAATTCTGTATATACAAACAACGTTGGTGTGGCAGCCAATTACATAGTTCATAAAAAAAAATTGTTAAATTGTGGGGGAGATTCAATTCCTTCCATTGTTCTTTAGAACAATATGGGCCGTGCACTATTACTACGGTAACTTACTAGTTACTACCGTAATTTTTGTTCGCAATTCTGTGAGCCACATTGAAAATTACTGCAGTAACGGTAATAATGCACAGCCTTTATCACGGTAAAGTGCGCAGCCCCCCTTGATCTCAATTGAATCTGCCCTAATGTATGTAATATGAAATGTAATCACTTTTTTTTATTTTTTTTATGTACGGCTAAATTTTGACTGACACTTTACTGACAACCACCGATATCCTTTATAAGAAAACTCCACCTATGTAGAGTTTTTCTTTATAGGGGTTATATGTGCAAAATAGATTATTTTAGTCTATTATCTCCTAAATTGTCTATTTTGCAAATGTGACTTCTATCCTATCTGCAAGCACAAGGTAAATATTCTTTCTACTTGAAAGTATATAGCACATACCTTCCCTTTCCTGCTGTTACCGCCGTGTTTGGAAGCCCTAGCATCTGAAGTCTTGAGTCTATAGGCCAGTCCCTACTAGCACGTCATCTTTCTGACTAGGTTTATACTGAATCGCATGATTTTGGTTCAAAAACATTGAGTCGGTAATGCTGCCCTTTTGGTCTATTGTGCACATATAAACATCAAAAGAAAAACTCCACAAATGTGGACATACTGTTTAGATAGCGAGTAAAGCTGAGAATACATATTTCTCTCGCTAACGTCTTATAGAATAAAACTAGTCAAAGAGGCTGTTGGTTGCATTATGTTTCACTAACCCCCAAACTTTCCTCTGTATTTTTTATTTCAGAGATTTGCAGCCTTCCTAATTAATGCGATCTAAGCTATTTAACAATTTAAATGTTCACTATAGTATAATTAAATGCATTTTGCTTAAATTTAAAATATGTTTAGTTGTGTAAAATAAAATATACTTTCAAGACAAATATCTTATAGGAGACAGTACAAACACTCTAATATCACACAGTGCTCATTTCTTGCAAAGCAATCTAATTGAATCTACAAAGATGCCTTATTTTTATTTCAAGTGCCTGACACTACACACACATGCACACTGTCATTTTCTCTTTAGATCTCATGACTGCTACAAGACATGGTGACATTTGTTTATGCTGGGTGCAGCCAATCATGAAAGAAGAGAAGAACCTTGACAACTGCACTAAGCAAACAAAGAACTTCCTAGTCAATAGAAAAGACAAAATAGCAAAACACAGTACTTTAGTGGCGTTTCATAGATTTAATATCAAAGGTGATTTTTTTTTTTCTCTATAAAATATATTTTGCATTTTGCCTGCCACCATTTCTCAGTTTCCGCAATGAAAACATATAAGTGTGCAGCATTTCTAAATGATAAGTAGCATGCTAAGTATGCCAATAATGCATAATTACATTTCAAACGTAAAAACAAATCAAACGGATTATCAAGGCTGCCAAAATGTTTCCAAAGGCCACATATAACTCAGAGTTTTAGAGTCATCATCATCACCATTACCATTTTTTTATATAGCGCCACTGATTCCACAGCGCTGTACAGAGAACTCACTCACATCAGTCCATGTCCCATTGGAGCTTACGAGAGAGAGAGAGAGAGAGAGAGGAGAGAGAGAGAGACTAGGGTCAATTTTGATAGCAGCCAATTATTCTACCAGTATGTTTTTGGAGTGTGGGAGGAAACTGGAGCACACGGAGGAAACCCACGCAAACACAGGGAGACCATACAACCTCCACACAGATATATACAGGGTGATTCAAAAGTCGCAGTACACCCTTTTATTTCAAAAACTCTACAGGAATTGGGCCAATTCGCTGATTTCAAGATGGCACCCATGTTTGGTACATACCGTAAAAGATAGACCACGTCACCCATACCTTACTGGAGTATTCAGGTTTCCCAATTTCCTGTAGAGTTTTTGAAATAAAAGGGTTTACTGCGACTTTTGAATCACCCTGTGTGTATATATATATATATATATATATATATATATATATATATACATATATATATATATATATATATATGCAATCATTGTATGTTATATGAGTCATTTTATAATTTAATTAATTTCAAGACTGTAGGGCAGTATGGTGGCTTAGTGGTTAGCACTTCTGCTTCACAGTGCTGGGGTCATGAGTTCAATTCCTGTCCCTGGCCATATATATATATATATATGTATATATATATATATATATATATATATATATATATATATGCATACATACAATTTTCAGTCCTTTAAAGCAGTGCTCCATGATATTTTCTCAGCCTTGACACACCTAAGCCCTTCCCAGAATTCCACGGCACGTCAAAAGCAAAAATATACAACAAAGCCAGGAATTACAAAGAGCATACACAGAATATACATTGAATTGTTATTTTTTATGTGATAAATGTAACATTGCGGCTAATAACTTTTATTAACTTATTTACTAATATTAACTATGTTAGATTATAACTATAATTAATATTAACTTTTAACTACAACTAATGTGATACCTGTGCTTGTTTTAATAAACACAATTGTTTTATATCGGTTCCTCGATTCATCGCTTTATGTGAGAGAGGTGGATGGCTGCACATTAAGGACCTCATTTAGAGTCCGACGCAATTTACACTGAAATCGTAAGTGTAAATTGCATCCCGTAATTCACACAGTATTAGATCTTAGAATACTGTGCAAATTGCATAAACACTGCTCTTTATCTGCCTTATGGGCCAGTGTGAAAGTGTAACATGCACAGTGCCCTGTAAAGCAGATAATTAAAAAAAATTTTTTAAAAAAATGTTAATGAAAATATTCCCCCCCACAAACAGCACAAGGGTTTGTTATGCTGTTTGGGAGGGGGTACGCAACTTTTTTAACATTTTTTTTCTTTCTTGTTTTTTTCATACACCAAGGTATCTTGAACCAGCTGAAAGCACAGTGGCGTAGTGGTTAGCACTTCTGCCTTGCAGCACTGGGGTCATGAGTTAAATTCCCAATCATGGCCTTATCTGTGTGGAGTTTGTATGTTCTCCCTGTGTTTGCGTGGGTTTCCTCCGGGTGCTCCGGTTTCCTCCCACACTCAAAAACATACTGGTAGGTTAATTGGCTGCTAACAAATTGACCCTAGTCTGTGTGTCTCTGTCTGTGTGTATGTTAGGGAATGTAGACTGTAAGCCCCAATTGGGCAGGGACTCATGTGAATGAGTTCTTTGTACAGCGCTGCGGAATTAGCTATATAAATAAATGATGATGATACATATCTATGTTTGCTTTCCACTCAAAATAGCAAATATAGTGCGTGATCACGCCTTTACAGTGCTAGGCTCGCTCGCTCACTCCCTTCCCCGTTCCACCCCTCTAAGTGCAGACAGGTGCAACGGGGAGATCTGTCTAAGTCGGAGTGCAAACTGAGATGGATCTTTGGCCAAAAGTGTTTTTTGTGTTGAACAGAAGGACTTGCGTCCAACTCTAAATCAGACCCTAAGAGAGCAGTGTAGCAAAATGTGTATGTATTTTAGCAAGTATTATGTTGAAACACTCCTTAGTGCTCCAGTAGGCTAGGCATGATTCTTTTATTGACCTTTCAAATATCTTACCATTGTCTCAAGGATACATTGCTTAGTGTAAATTCTTTTAGGAGATGATAGGTGTTTTTTTTTCCGTGGCATTGAAAAGTGCTGTGTGCACAATATTTTATTTAAACATTTGGCACAACTTGATAGGTCAGGAAGAAACCCCTGAAAGATTGGATGTGATTGGTTTTCCAGTGGGGGTATGATTGCTACATACATCAAATCCTGTTGAAAGCTGGGCTGCCGCCAGAGCCACAGCTGATGTTGCACGTGTTACACATCTTACAAGTAGATTGGGTGTGGACTCTCCGGGACACAGGGGGTATGGGCAACTTTCAAATTCAAAATGTCTCAGGAACAGTTTGTAATCAGAGGAAGGAGGCGTCCCACTTAGAGGTAAGAGAGAGGAGGTGGGGAGCAAGAAGGGGAGGGACGGATCAGCCTAGGGTTGATCGGGATGGCACAGCAGCTAGGAAAGGAGCCAGTCACCAGGAAGTGGCTAATCCACCGCTGGCCCCCTTTTTCTCCATAGGCCCCGGTGCCTTGCATCGGCCGCACCGCTGGTAGTTCCGCCACTGGCGTACTCAGCAACATCTTGTGGCCCACTGGCGATGATAAGAAACTGTACTGCCGGACACCTCTTCATTAGAAATGACTTGCGATCAGCATTGTGGTGCATCGCTGAGCTGTGGAGTCGCTGTAAAGGTAAGTCTATCAATAGTCACATCGTTTTTAACACTTTCGCTACCGAAAAACCGTACCCCACCCGGAGAAGTGGGGTAGGGAGGTCAAGGGGCCAATGCAGCTTATGCAGACCTGCAGAAACAGGCATATATACCTGATAGTAAGCATATGCTTTGCACCTGCTATAGCACAGGTGTCAATACTTACTGATGATGATGACTTGCCATAATCTAGGTGCACATGCTGCTGATGCAGTGGCAGATGCATCTGGAGAGGTGTATGACTCTGCATATGGATTGAAATAAGCTATTTTTCTGTGCTCTTATTTTAAGAGTATTTTACCTCCATTTGGCAACCAACCTTGCATCAGCCCCAGTGTTCACAATAGTACTGCATCTTATATGTGAGTGACATCAAGTCTTCGACTCTAAAAGAGGCAAGTAATTCAAAGTGTAGCCCACATGTTTTATAAATTGGTCCTGGTGATAATTGAAAGATTCCTTAGATTTTTAGCATCTCACTTGTATAAAGAATCCCAAGATCTGGTTGGCAGCAGGTGGGTTAAAGTGAACCTAGTTAGACAAGACAGCTTTATAGCAAGCAATAAACAAAGAATGGGGTAAAGGAGGAAAAGTAACTGGGATTGACAATCCTTCCCTGGATTTAACAAGCACATTTTGGGATCCAAGGGGGTTTTCAAGACCTCCAAATGTTCATAGTCTTGGGACATGTCCAAAAGCAAGGGACAAAAGACACATTTCCAAATCAACATTCAATACATATAAATTGTGGTGCTAGCATTGCCTTATAAGTGATGATAAATTCAGTATATGCATAATGAATCAATTTAAGACGTTGCTCCGTCCAAAATTTGTTTAAAAAAGCATTTCCAAATGGGTAGCAACTGTCTGGCCATCAATATGGAATGTAAACCTTCTTAGTAGCTGCATTAGTTAAAGGACTGACACAGAGATATTTCAATAAACAGTAGGTACAAGATATAGGGAGTTCCTTGCCTTTTGACTTGCTATGATTACAATAAGAGTGCCTATGTCATTGGCTTATTGGGGCTACTTACTATAGCATATTACAGTATTATTAACCGTATTATAATTGATATTATTATTATTATTATTATTATTATTTTTTTTATTAATAAACTTTAGCATTCTATTTATGTAGGAGTGCTAAGTAGACAAACTTAAAAATCCACTATTCCGCCCAGTAAGGGAGCCCAGATATCTTTTAGCAGTAAATTTGCTTGCAAGTGACTGGTAATCTGTTTCAAATCTTATGTAGAATCAAGGCTAGAGTATTTTCCTTGATAAATTATCTTGCGAATATAATTATTGTTTAAATATTCTTGGTCTAAACTATATACAAAAAAACATCTAACATTCAATACACCATAAGTCTTGAAACATTGCAGTTTTGCCATGATTATTTTTGCATTATTTCCTTCCCATGTAAGTTTAGAAGTCTGAGCATACAGAATAGATATGTCTTTTTACTTAACCACTAGCTAACTTCAGCAAAGGGGGTCTTAGTTTCGGAAAATATATTTAAAAAACATGTATTCACCTGGTCATGATGGTAGCTTGTCCCAATTTAGCAGATTTTGCCTTGTTTTATTCAAATGCAGAGTTATGTTTAGGTTATACAATAATTTGAGGTGTGTTGGGATCATAATAACAAGGGGCCTGATTCATTAAGGATCTTAACTTGAGAAACTTCTTATTTCAGTCTCCTGGACAAAACCATGTTACAATGCAAGGGGTGCAAATTAGTATTCTGTTTTGCACATAAGTTAAATACTGACTGTTTTTTCATGTAGCACACAAATATCAACTTTAAATGTAAGTGTACAAATAAGCTGTCAAGTATTTGTGTGCTACATGAAAAAACAGTCAGTATTTAACTTATGTGCAAAACAGAATACTAATTTGCACCCCTTGCATTGTAACATGGTTTTGTCCAGGAGACTGAAATAAGAAGTTTCTCAAGTTAAGATCCTTAATGAATCAGGTCCAAGAAGTTTAATTTTCTTTAATATAAAATTTATTTTAATTGTTTTACAAATATTCAGATTAATATGCCAATAGATTAATTCCATCTTGAACTAATGTGCTTAAAATTCTGAAACGGATGCAGAATCAAGTATGGGTAAATTAACGCAGACAATGATTGCCATGTGTTCTCTATCATAAGCAACTAATCACCTGTGAATTGTCAAAGACATGTCTGTGTTCCCCAGTCCCTGAGAGACATCCACACAGGTACCTTATTCTTTCCTGTGCTTAATATATTGGTGGCTGTTACTTCTCTGAGCCCAGTCTGAAATTATTATTCCAGGTCCTTCATGATGATCATGCAGAGTGAGTGGGACTGTTTGAAAGAGTATAATTGTATATCAGTATCTTTTTGGATCATCCAATTAGGTGTCGTCAGTCTATTTAATATTCAGTCAGAATTTTGGAGGTGGTTGAAAACGTGCGACGGTGGTTTCTGAGCTGATATGCAAATGACATAATTGTAACAGTATTTTCAGGTTAGAGTATAAGTTGGTCATTTTGAGTAGCATATACAGAGATATTTATGACAATAGTATGTGTCCACATAGAGGTGTCACTTTTTTATGGTTCAATCGATTGCCTCCTCATATCTTTCTAAAACAGGGTCTGAGGATGTTTGTAGGGGCTATATTAGCTTGCATTGAAATCCCTAAGCCTTTATATTGTACCTAAAACACCAGCTGTGGAACAATTACATGATAGAAAAATAATGTATTGTGCATTTGTGAAAAGAAAGAAATTTAAGACTATTGGGGCTTTTTAGCTAAAATATCAGTTATTCATAAAAATCTTTTCGCACAAGGTGAACTGGAACTAAGTTGAACCATTCAACATCTTGACTTGACCTGAACACTTCACTTATTTGCTATATTGAGTAGGGATAAAAGAAGCCCATTGTGAAGTGTTCCTGTTACTTTGATATTTTACAAGGGTCACTTACCATCCATACAACATACACAGTTTAACATACAAGATAGTTTTGCACAATTGTGCGACATATTACTGGTTTGCAAGTGCATACGACTTTCCATATGCATCTGCTCTGATATCTTGTGGTAAGCTTCATAAAAAGAGGGAATAGAGTGTGCGCAATTCAGAACATTAAAATTACCAAAAACACTGCAAATAATTCCATTTTGTCCTGTCCCCTCCTTTAACTTAGCTTTTCTAATTTTCTGCTAAAATGTCTGCGTATGTCAACTTATTTTTTACTATAGTTTAACTTATGTTAGTTAGGGGACATCAGAACTTTGTGTTACGTGTCAAATACATAATCATCATATAACTGAATTTGTTGATGTTCTTATGCCTCTAAGGATTCCATATTACTTATATTTTAAAATAAATAGAACTTATACAGTGTTTTTGGTGGTGTATTTTTCAGGCTCATTTGTGGTATCGAAAAACTCTGTGGCATCCTGTAAAGCATTCCTTCAAATATCTATATTCCCTACCTCTTTTAGCTCATTTAAATACTTAATTGAGTATATTGAAATCTTATTTTTATTGGTCTAGTGTTTTCTAATATGCATCATGTGTCTGTCCTTATCAGAAAGGAACACATATCTGTTCAGGACTGCTCATCAGATATACACATTCAATAATGACTGCCTTATTGATGCACAAATTCTTTTGCGGTTCCATATGTCATCATCATCATCAACATTTATTTATATAGCGCCAGCAAATTCCGTAGCGCTTTACAATTGGGAACAAACATTGATAAGACAATACTGGGTAATACATACAGACAGAGAGGTAAGAGAACCCTGCTCGAAAGCTTACAATCTATGGGACAATGGGAGTTAGAAACACAAGGGCATGTGCTACATCATATTGCACAATGGACCAGCCAGACTGCAAAGGTAAAAGTATTGAGTGTGCTGTGTGTGTGGCAATGTTGGTCAGAGGGTTGTTGTCTTGCGTTAGCAGTGTAGAGGATGGTATTAGGGTAATCTAGAGAAATTAAGATGATGGTTGAGGAATATCATAACCTTGTCTGAAGAGGTGGGTTTTCAGTGAACGCTTGAAGGTTTGAAGACTAGAGGAAAGTCTTACTGTGCGTGGGAGGGAATTCCACAAAGTGGGTGCAGCCCGGAAAAAATCCTGTAACCGAGAATGGGAGGATGTGATGAGAGTGGAGGAGAGACGTAGATCTTGTGCAGAACGGAGGTGTCGAGTAGGGAGATATTTCGAGACAAGTGAGGAAATGTATGTCGGTGCAATTTTGTTGATGGCCTTGTATGTTAGTAGAAGAATTTTATATTGGATTCGTTGAAATACAGGTAGCCAATGTAGAGACTGACAGAGTGGCTCAGCAGAGGAATAACGGTTTGCAAGGAAAATCAATCTAGCCGCTGCGTGCAAAATAGATTGTAGGGGTTCAAGTCTGACTTTGGGAAGTCCAGTAAGGAGGGAATTGCAATAGTCGATGTGGGAGATGATGAGTGCATAAATTAATGTTTTTGCGGTGTCTTGTGTCAGATATGTGCGTATTCTGGAAATGTTCTTTAGGTGTATGTAACATGATTTAGATATAGAGTTGATGTGGGGAATAAACGACAGTTGTGAATCAAGGATTACACCTAGGCAACGAGCTTGCGGGGTGCGATTTATGATCATTTTATCAACAGAAATAGAAATGTCAGGCAGGAAGCTTCCGTGTTTGGGTGGGAATATTATTAATTCAGTTTTTGAGAGATTGAGTTTGAGTTGGCGAGAAGACATCCTAGATGAAATGGCAGAAAGACAGTCAGTAACGCGAGACAACACAGATGGTGAAAGATCAGGAGAGGATAGATAAATTTGTGTATCATCCGCATAGAGATGATACTGAAATCCAAAGGAGCTTATTAGTTTTTCATGAGAAGTGGTGTAGCTAGAGAATAGCAGAGGACCTAGGACTGAGCCTTGTGGTTCTCCAACTGATAAAGGAAGCGTAAATGCTGATTTGTAAAATTACAATGACAATTGCACATCCAAGCACTGCAGGTCAGCTTTGCAAATGGGCCTGTCAAAGTAATTTAATTTGTTTAGTTTGTATTTGAAAGTAGGAGCTCTCTCTCATTCAATCAAAGGGGATACTGCAACTGAAATTAAAAAAAAAAATTTTTCAAAATCAATTTAGATCCAAAGATAATTTGAAACCATTAATTATTGCTTATGATTCGTTGAGGATACACAGTGAGCTCCACGTAAGCTGTAAGTGCACATGATACATAATAGATGTGTCTCATTTTTATTCTACTGTGCTTCACATGTGAATTACATTAAGCAATTTAGGAACTACTCTACAACTCTACAACTTTGTCCAGTATGTTAAGAAGTCAGAATGGAATAAAAGGAAATAAAGTTGACATTTAAACACAAGTATCAAAAGTTAAACTGCAATTTAAAAGATGAGACCCTGTCTCGTACATACCCTTGATGCATTGTTTATGAGTTGCACAGCAAAATAGATAATTGCCATCCATGATCACAAAGCTATATAAAAGGTTTACTAAACTCAATATATATATATATATATATATATATATATATATATATACATATGTATATATATATATATATATATATATATATATATGTATAAATATATATATATATATATATATATATATATACAACATATATGTATATATTTATAATATATATATATATATATATGTATATATATATATATATATATATATATATATATATATATATAAATGTATATACACACACTCACACACACACAAGGCAGGTTATTTTATAAGAATAATGTTGAAAGTGCTATTTAATGGCTAATGTTAAATGACAAAGGAAACTTTCAGGATGTTGTGATACTTTACAATGCAGGTACAATACATAAAAAATAACAGTGAGGATAGTGACAAAAGTGCAGTCACAATCACAGTGACTTAGTGGTGGTTAGCCCTTCTGCCTCACAGCACTGGGGTCATGAGTTCAATTCCTCACCATGGCTTTATCTGTGTGGAGTTGGTATGTTCTCCCCGTGTTTGTGTGGGTTTCCTCTGGGTGCTCCGGTTTCCTCCCACACTCCAAAAAAACATACCAGTAGGGCAATTGGCTGGTATTAAATTGACCTTAGTCCCTGTGTGTGTGTTAGTGAATTTAGACTGTAATCTCCAATGGGGCAGGGACTGATGTGAGTTCTCTGTACAGCGCTGTGTAATTAGTGGTCTATATAAGTACAGTAAAAATGTCCTAGATTATTTATTGCTATATTTATTTCTGTGAGTACAAGAGTTGGGCCATCTATCAACATTTATTAATTGTGCTCTTTAGAGCTCTGTTCTCAAGTCCTACATAATGTTTTAAGCCCTGTTCTAGTTCCAAAAGATTATTGGCACCATTTACCATTCCCCTATGTCAGTAAAGCCATATGACTTAAAAGTTAAGTGAGTGGCCCTAATGAGTTGGAATAGTTATAAATAAAATAAAAGGATGTTTTGAACAGTGGTCGTATCTAGTTAATGAGTAGAAATGATCATGATGCTTTTGCTGCAAAAAAATATCTATAAGCCAAAGGTGGCTTATTAATAAATGCCTCATAACCTCTTAAAGGCATTTTACATGAAGGGGGATCTTGCACGCATTTTGGATCAAACAAATGTTGCTGATAACATAAATTAATAGCGTAAATAGTTGAATGTATACAATTTTGCCATTTGTAATCCATAACTATTTCTCAAATAATCAAAAATGTGTGCAATATTTCTGATAAGCAATTTTAAAGATGGAGCCTACTGCAACTATTTTAATAAAAATTTGCATAAAGTTGCATTTTTATAATGCATGAATAATAATAATGCATAAAGACTACTTTATGCAGATTTATGCAACTTCAATCTCAGTGAGACTTTTTCCTCTGATAAATATGTAAATGTCACAGAACATAAAGTAAGCTTATAAAAGAAATGTGATAAATATCAATACATTTCCCATATAACACAGAACCTTTACTTTAACACATAGATTGATAGCTTCTATGGCCAAAGCTTCCTGTTTATGATAGATGATAAGGAAATACCATTTTCTTTGTTCCAACATAAGTATAATGAAAAGGTATCATCAACACACATGTCTCACAGTTTCCACTCCCATTTCATGGTTCACTGACATTTAATACATGGCAGGTAAGACGGAAGCATGTCAAAATCAAGGAAAGAAAACAGAAGGAAGCAGATAAGGGATCATCTATTGATAGATTAGATGAAATGCATTGCAAACAAAAAATGAAAAACTCTATTGTATATATGATTAGGATGTTACATCAGTAGTTTCATATATTATATTTAAGTAGTAAAAACATTAAGAGCTTTAATTTTTTTCCTATTTGGATTGATCACAAGTTTGATAAATTTATGTGTGTCTTTCAACATAAATACAGATATCGTAAAAGACAACCTATTTCCTCTACATGTAGTGTATACCTTTTCCCATGCCTGTGTTGACAGCATATTTCAGGCAATCTGCCATTTCTTCTTTCTCCAATATGCATGCATTTTAGTATAGGGTTATTTTTAATGTTGAAATATCTGCAAAGAAACATTAATAGACTATCCCTACAAATATTGCAAATGCAATATATGACATTTTTGTTCTTTTCCAAAACATATTGTATCACCATTTATATTATGCTACTAATATAAAGCTTTTATAATAAAAATAAAAGGTTAATCCGACCCTATTTTGCCTTGACCTATTTTACATTAATCAGGTAATATGGCTGATTTTACTTTTGATAAACTATCCTGACATTAGCCTATAACACTATAACACTCATGGGGGAATATTTACTAAACTGCGGGTTTGAAAAAGTGGAGATGTTGCCCATAGCAACCAATCAGATTCTAGCTGTCATTTTGTGGAATGTACTACATAAATGATTACTAGAATCTGATTGGTTGCTATATGCAATATCTCCACTTTTTCAAACCAGCAGTTTAGTAAATATACCCCCATAAAATGTTTATTTCAGAGCTTAATTCTTAGTTATTATGCATTATTATAATGTTAATAAACATTGGAATAAGACAATTGTCTAAATATACATAATGTGAAAACATTTGCCCCTTTTTTTAAATATATGTTTTACCTTGTCTACCCATGTGGGCCATTAGACAAACTATAACTATATGTGAATGGCTATAATACTTCTATAAACCACTGTTAAATACACTCTTCTTGGGCATATTCTGACACCATTGCACTATGAACTTAGACAGTGGTCGAAGTGGGAATGTAGAAGTGGCAGTATGGAAAATGTAAGTGAATGGAATTTGATAGATTGTACAGTGAAGGCAGTAGAAGAAGTGGGGATATGGCATATACACCCCCACTTCGAAAATTGAAAATACACTGTATATAGTTACATTTTAAGTTACAAATATTCTATTAATGGATAAACAAAACATTTTTAACAAATGTTTTAATTATATAGACAGTTATGTATAATATATATTTTTTCAGTTTCTAATGTACAAAGTATATTATCATTAAATCGTATTATGAAAAGCATCAAATATGAACAGATAGAACAGAAGCAAAAGTACAATATATAACATTTGAAAGTAATAGATAACTACAAATGAACCGTAAGCATATCACAAATAATCAAACAGTTTTGATGTTATAGATGTTATAGATTTTTAATAAGGAAAAGGGGAGAAAGAAAGGGGGGAAAGAGGAGTGGGTAAGGACTATAAAGTAAAATAATTTATTGTGCAAAAATAACCATTTCAATAAAAAGCACCTGCTTAATTTGATAAATTGGTAAAAACAGCTTAAATTATTTGTTCTTACTGTAGAAAACTACTATCCATGGTTTATAAGGAAAAATGCACATCTTGCTTGGATATACATGACCTGTATGAAATCACTCAGCCCACAGTCTTGAGTCTTTTTATGGTCATGAAACTCCTTGGTGATTTCTTATGTATTTATATTTCACAGAATAGTTACCCCTCAATGTCTCTCTCTCTCCCTTGTATCGCTCTCTTCATCTTCCCTTCCTCACTCATTCCATTATCTCCCTTGTGCTCTCTCTCTCTCTCTCTCTCTGACTGCTTTCTTAATATTACAACATTAATATTGTTTCAAGAGACGAGGGATTTGTAGGCTTGTACATCTTTTTTCCTGGAATGTGCAGATGTTCAAGAGAATCTTACTAACACTTGTTAATTACCTTTTCCTAGTGGAGTCATGTCTTAACAAAGTCCACATTAGATTTTATAGCATTCCTTTGCTGAACGTTCTTGCATTATTCATACTTAAGTTTTAATTTTTTCCTCTGCACTTGAAGAGCATGTTATAAAATGATACTGTAAAACGTGGTTATAAGACTATGGGGTATATTTACTAAATTGCGGGTTTGAAAAAGTGGAGATGTTGCCTATAGCAATTATCAGATTCTAGTTATCATTAATTTAGTACATTCCATAAATTGACAGCTAGAATCTGATTGGTTACTAGGCAACATCTCCACTTTGTCAAGTCTTCAGTTCAGAAAATATACCCCTATAAGTTAAATAGTTGTTCTTAGATGTTATAAACATACTTGTTACTTATATAACTTCTGTTCATTTCACTGTTGCCAAAAATAAGATCACTGTACATTTTGGAGCTTGAAAGAGTACAGTGCTAGACAGCAATAAAAATTTATGAGGACATGATGAAATTGGATGGTTCCATTTTCCGGTAAGTGTCTTCCATTAAACGTATGAAGCAAACATACATTTGCGTATACAGCATGGTATCTGCGAGCTTTAGTTGTGAAGATCCTGAGGAGAAATATTGTTTAATTTGATTGCTATCACTAACAATCACTACCATATATCCTAGGGGGTGACTTGCCTGTCCTCAAATACATTTTGTGTTATCTTCTCGGCAGGTGTTAACTTTCGGCATTCAAACAATAATTGAAGCAACAGTGTTATAGAAAGTTGGTGTTGCTATCATAGGTGGGATACAGATAGTATTCAGTGCTGCTACTGGATGCATGCTACAATAAATTATGTGAGTTGTAGTTCATTGCCACAATAAGTAGCCATAGTGTATAACTATCCATATAACTGTAAACTGTCCTTTCTGCACTAGAATTGCATTTTAAGAATCCAAAAAACTGTTTATGGGATTTAAATAAGTGATTATGTAGAGCCATATTATGTGACAAGTCTATCCTATTCGGATGCAAATATTGAGCCAAATCTATATGCAGATTTAAATCTTGTTCTAAATCTATGTATAGTGACACTCACGCTCCCCATTCTCCTGTCAGATCCTATTGGGAGCTACTGCTTTCTGTTATTTGCCTGGCACCAAACTCTAGCAACAATTAAGCATTTTTGATTTTTTTAAAGGCTTGGTGGCTCCTCTGTTGTCCAGGGCCCTGGGCCACTGTCTAGTTCTCTTGTACCAAACGCTAATCCTGCACACCATACTCAAATTATTTAAAATATCTAATAAAGGAACTCTTTCATCAACTTTTAATACGATGTGCATTGCAGAAAGACAGTTGAAATGAAAACATAGAAAAGGTATTTTCTATAGTAAAGGAACAGCAATGTCTTCATATATTATATAATATGAGATATCTGATTTAGGAATTGTAAAGAAATATATTTTTCACTCATTGGAGTTTTAATATGCCGATGCTGCTTATGTCTTGATTACTGGAAATTGTTCCTTGGGTCTGAGCATTTTTCAGCAGGATACATAACCATTGTTCAGAACAACACTTCCTTTTACAGCCTGAACCCAAAAGTAGTATCCAAAAGAATTGGTGTTCAGTCATAGCACTAAAGTTACAGAGTAGTACAAGAATTGAAAGGAGGGATCAAATAAAATAAAGTAGAATTAGTTTTATTTAATATGGGGCACTGGAATATGAAGGAGGAAAAGGTGCAGTGAGAGGTACTTTATTTTATGTGGGTGAGGGGGACATTCAAAGATATAATTTAATGCATTTTATTACATTTGGAACAAAATGTTTGTTTTCTGTAATTTTCAGTTGTTGGTAATTGCTGTACGTAGTTATTCATTTCATTTATAAATTCTAAATTGTTTTCAACTGATTTTGAAAGAAATTATGCTAAGTATGATAAGTATGGTGCTATCATTGTTTTTATGTCGTTTTCAATGGTTTTAGTACATTACAATTTTATTAAATGACAGCAATTTTAAGACATGCTCGTCTTTAATCACAGTCAGTTACAAGCTTGTGTAGGTGAAGGTTTTGTTTTGGGATGGACAGGATCTTGGAAGGTGACATTTTTGAAGAACAAGAGCTAGTGGCTTAGGAAGGTGGTGGCCCACCCAGTATAATGTTATGGTGCCTAGTCATGTTGAGATGAGTGTAAAGCCTGCGTATACCAGTGCATTGTTATTAACCACACAAGCCCAGCAGTTTAGCAAAGGTATGTGTCAAATTCTTTTGTGCAGCTAAATTTCCTCCTAACCTATTTTAAAGAAGTTGTGTATTGATAACTGAATACTTTTTTATTCTGTTACACACAAAATTACCTTTATAAGTATATGCTCAAATCAAAGGTTTTACTACAAAAATGTATGTTATCAATGAGTTAAATATGATGACCTCATTACAGAGAAAAAAAATCAACAAAACCGATAAAATTGCAATATCAATGGAGGTGTGAGAATTATTTGAACCGTTTTGAAAATCTATTTATTTTAGGCCTTTTCCAGGCCCTCAAACGCATTCACAATGTGATTGTGTTTTTTTGGCTGTTTTTTTGTTTTGTTTTAGGCCACTGCCGAATTTGCGATTCAAAGTTCAAGTGGCTACAATTTATAATATTTTTTTAAATATTAACATATTTGAGTTCCAAGATAGAGTTTACCATTCGTATAATTAAACATTAAAATACTATACAATGTAGCCATTTAAACTGGAATGTGATCAAACTTGCTTGATATTCTCGATTTTGACAAAGTAGAGAGAGAATTTAATGCAAATTTTTGAACTTTTGAGCTTATTCCACTAATCGATTTTAAAACCACTATACAACAAATTCAGAAATCTCTATCAATGCACAATACATTATTTCATTTTTGGAAATGCAATGTTATTTCAGTGTACAGTAAACATTTTTAAAGATTTGATAATGAAGCAATTTAGACCTTTTACACTTTATTGTCTGGAATCCATGTCTGCTCAATCATCTATCTAATCATTTTTGTAGCCCAATTTATTATTCAAATAAGATAAAATAACATTTTTAGGCAACAATAACCTAATGTCAATGCACTACTGTTAACATTTACAATCTTATATAGTTGGAAGATGTACGAGACAGGTTGTACAATGTAGAATTAACATGTCATGTATGTACCATTCATAGATTTTAAGTTGTATGGTTGTTAGTAACAGCTGGTAAACATTGTAACCAAATAACCATGCACTATAAATAGTTCTGTGTTTTAAATAAAGGTCCAAAAGCTCATTAAAAGGAAATTGGAATTTATACCCACATTTTAAATGCAAGACATAGATGATGGATGAAAAAAATGCTAAATATTTGTTTACAAGCAGGTAATCAACCAATGTCCTTTCCGAAACCTGGTATTTAGTTTAAAGTATAAATGTATCACTGACTTCTTTAATGGGTGGAGTGTTTCAGTGCAAACCTTAGGATAATCTACCATCATAGCTGTAACAATTGTGCTGACAGATGTAGGCAGAATAGAGAAAAGAACACATGCTGACTTTGTTTCCATAGGAAGAAAAAGCAGTTTCACCTGCTGAGCTAACGAGAAAGGTCTGGACTCTATCCAAGCCAGCTCATGTTTATTAGATTATATGCATGCATGACTTGTAACTGACTTCCCATGTTTTCTGTCTAAGGTAGTATAGAGATTACAAAACATTATTATTCAAGTGTTGTGTCATGCTAGTGATTTTATTTAGCTAGCTCTTCCCTGCCAAATGGGCCTGCAGTTATAATTTTGCAAATGTGAGAGTTCAAGGAAGGAGTTAAAAGATAAAATATGCTGTAGCTAAAATACCAGGTGCTCTAAAATAAAAATGCATTTTAAACCATTTACTGCTCTCTGTTTCATATAATAGTGAATCGGATGCCTGAAAGTGTTTGTTTTTTTTCAAAAAAGAACTGGGAAGCACATTTTCACCATTTCTCTTATGATGACACTTGTAATGGGTGATTGAATAAAATATACTGTATATATTTAGCATTATACCAAATTAGATGAAAAACTGATAAAAAAAATAGTAAAACTAATATAAATATTTAAACACTCAGGCAATATTTAAAATTAGTCTAAAATTCACTGATTCTTTATCAGATAATAATTTCTACCCAGAAAGAAGAGGACATACATGAAATAATTTGTGTACAACTCCTAAAACGTGAATATATAGGACCGATGCAGAATGGGACATTTACCTATTTGCGTGGTGCGTCTTGGGTGAAGTTGCTCTGCGCATGCAAAGAAAGTGCCACTTATACCCATATGCACCTTGGAGAGTCGGAGCGGGGAAGGGAAAATGGCATGCAAATACAGGCTGAGTACACTGAAGGCGGTTCATGCAGACCTGCAGAAAATGCATATATGCCTGCAACAGGGCAGGTGCAAGTACGTTCTGATGATGACGACTTATCGTAAACCGCTAAATATTCACTTACTCTCCAACAGATACAGTCTACCTGCACAAATATATATGCAGCTCAGAAAACATAGAGGCAAGATCCCTAAAAACATTTCTGTGAATTCATAATAACATCTGTGAACCTCAGGAATTGCATCTCGACTTTGTAAATATCCCTATTGGGTTTATGAAGGGTTCATAACAATTGGATTATTTAATATATGCTAAAATCATCTTGTTCCTTTATTTTCATTTCTTTCTTAATTATATAAACACATATTTATCAGTAATGAATCTGCCAAGTGCCAAATCAGCTCTCCATGCGATTCAGTCCTATTTGCATAGAAAAAGTAATAGGCCAGATTAACTAAGGTGACATTTTTCTTTAGAACAGTACCATATCTATTAATTGTACAAAACTAACTTAAAATTTCTTATACTTGCTCTATATTTATCCATACTATTTCCCTTTACATTATTTGGTAGTAGTCATCATTATTAAAATTCCCAAAATACAAATACTAATAAAAAAAAAAAAAATAGACACATACACATATTAATATATGAATAACCTCATGTGAATGGTATCTCAATTGTTGGTGCATTAGTGAGCTTTGATGTCATAAGTACTCATTAGGACATTTACCGAAAGGAAACAACCCTCTTTCAGTAAATTAATGTAGATAAGAGCAGGGCCACCTTAACAACTTTAGGGGCCCCCGGGCAATGCAGTGTACCGGGCCACTAAAAAATAAAATTATATATATATATATATATATATATATATATATATATATATATATATATAAATAGTGTGTGTGTGTCTGTGTAAAAAATAAATAAATGTATGTAAAAAAAAACGTGATTATATATATAATCACTTTTTTTTTACATATATATATATATATATATATATATATATATATATATATATGGGCCCCCTTAACTTACCTTAAGTCCGATCCTCTTCTTTTTTCTGCGCCGCTGAGTCTCTTCTGCCCTCTTCCGTGCTGTGGTTGCAGTGAATGCTGGGCGTGACATCACACCCAGCATTCACTGTGAGAACAGCACGGAAGAGGGGACCAGGGAGGGAGCCGGATCACCACTGATGTGACCGCAAGGTAAGTATTTTTTTTTTTTTTAGGATTCGGACGGGCCCCCCTTGCCTGCAGGGCCCCCGGGCACCTGCCCATCGTGCCCAATGGAAGAGACGGCCCTGGATAAGAGTCATTAGCACTTAAAAAGGACCAAATCTCCCATAGTTCTGTGCAAGTGACGATTTACAATGTTGGGCAAATAGATGAATTGATCCATAATCTTTATTTTAACCAGTTCAAATAAAATGATTTTTCCAAATTTATGAAAGTCATTTACAATGTATACATTATGGATTTTCTTGGTTTTGGTTTTATGTTTTTTTAAAAGAAAAATACAAATTCAAAAGACAATTCTGTTCACAAATGACCGCTTAAGAAACAACTTTGGTTTAAATCATGTTTTTTGCTTTTTTAATATGGCATTTCCAAATCAGGTTGCCATCTGCAAAACAATAACATTCATAGAATCTCAAAATTTACCAAAACATCTTCAACCTTTCTAACTAGCAGTCACCAAAAATATTTGATCTTTATATGGTTATAGAACTAAAATGTGACTACTAAAACCTATATAATTTAAACTAAGGGGTATTTTATCTCATATAAGTTAATTTCTGCTATTGATCTATGTATTTTGTAACTGACTTGTATGTATATATTCACACGCACTATTGGAACACAACACACTAAACAATATACAATACTGTATTGTATGCTGAATTTAGTACAGTGTTTGACTCACTCTAATATGTAGGTAACAATCCAGTCTGCAAATGTAATGTTAGTGCTTAACATTTTAGTAATTTTCATTAGACCTACCCTGGGATTCAATTCTCTTGTATTTAAAATTATACATAATTCCTTGATTTAATAGCTTTGTGAATTTCAACTTGATTTAAATATTTTCTCCCTCATTTATCCAGTGGTGCTTAGGTGGAGGTTGTGCTAACTTTAGTAAGACTTTGTTATAATTCATAACAAGCAGATATTATTATATGTTATTTATGGATAATTTATTTGAATTTGAATTTACTTTGTGCAGGTAATTATTATACACACCTGTATATCCAAAATAGATACAGTTTATTTCATTATTTGGTTTTGGGTTGTAATACAGCTTCTAATAGTTGCCAGAAGAGTGAACCACTGCTGATAGTTGATTTAAGGTAAATGATGCTCAAGCAATTTTGTGGGGCAAAATGAAGTCCATGTTTTGGCAGTTCGAACTGAAAAATTGCCAAATGGCAAATATTTTGTAATCAATGATGCACATTGGCAGTGATAGAAAAAGACAAAATTCCAATGTTTGTGATGACAAGTGCCAAGGACAATGTGCATATGTTAATGAAGTGGGCAGTGTTTGCAGAGCCACAGTGGACTAGGCTGTAGGGTGGGAGAATTTTTTATTTATGTAATACCATTTATTTATATAGAGCCAGCACATGTGTGATGAGCAAAGTTCGAAAACACAAAAGAAGAGTGCTAGGTGACGGTGTACCCTTCATTTGTGAAACATCACAGAATGCCAATAAACTGTTTTCTTTACATCTGCTAGTGAATTGCACAAAAATTCAAATGGAAAATGTTCAGTAGAGTAAACAGGAAAGCAATGCAATAAAATGACATGACATATGAATCAGACCCAATCATCTCACCCCTTGATTCTGTAGTTCTTGTTTCTCATTTGCTGTTCTTGATCCTCTCTAATCCAAGTCAATACAAAGTAAATAAAAGTATATTTATTTCCTTGTCTTCTTTTATTTGTTTAAATGATATTGATTTAAAATATGATGGATCAAGATCTGACGATGAGATGTGTGTATTTTGTTTAGTTTAAAGTTATTTGAAGGCCTGTTTTTTGTCTGTTTTTTACACTGATGATGTGAACAGCGAATTAAGATGTGGATATTATGACTGTTAAACCAAAATAATCTTCAGACAACACAAAGAAGTTTAGTAACATGTTGGTTCATAACTACATACCAACAACAGACATACAAGGAAAGAAGAAATCAAAAGGATCACCAGGCCATCACTACTGTAAAAATTGCATAAACAATCCATCAACCGCAGTCAAAACCCACATAAGAAAGTCAAGTCCATATATAACTAACCACTTTGCCCCAGCACGTCCTGAGTTCTTTTTTAGCCAACTAAAAGGGCCGTATAAGATAAAACTCAAACAAAGAACAAATTCTATTACTATGGATCTAGACCTTGTTTCATACAGGTTCCTTATCACTTCATAGAGCCCACCCTACAGAGGAAGTGATTTGCAGTCCACCCGTGTTCTAGCAAAACCCAATGGTTATCGTGGAAGCATCATCTTACTGTGTAGAGTCAAATAAGGAAAGGATGTAGGGTAAGAAATGTGTCATTTATCTAAAACAGCACAACCCCTTATAAGGAGTGCATACTTTTTATTGTATATATTTTAAAATATGGCATACGTTTCTTGACTTAACCTATAACTGAACCTATAACTTTTGTTTTTGGTGGAGCTCACTATGTTAAGCTATGTTAAGTTAAATTAAAGAGCATAAATTACATTGAGTCCAGTAACGCCCCAATCGGGTATGCTCACCAATAATTCTAACAATGGTCTAGTACCTCTAACAATATTCTCTTCTATGCAGACAGTAAGTAGTATCGCTGACTGGCATGTTTCAAACAAGCAGTCCTGTTGATGTCCCTCCCTTGTGAACAGCTCATTCATTCAAATGGGAAATTCACAAAGGAGCATAAGGGAATGTAAAACTATGTAGTTTATCTTAAAGGAGATGGTTGCCTAAAGCCAAGTCACATTACTGCAATTGGTCTGAAGGCTTGGAAGCAGAGGACATGTTTGTACAAAAGGGTGTCATGTGATTGACTGTGAGTATAAGGCCAGGGGTAGTTCTTCACTGAGATAAGATATCCAAACCAACATGCTTAACTATACTCAGCAGCCCCCAAGACTTGCCATGTAGTTGTAGTATCTTACAGTGTAACCCTTTGGAACAACAGAAGTGTAATATTGCAGACACATTAAATTAGATAATAAAAGTCACTCAAGGATGGTTATCAAGATGTCCAGAAACCAAGGAAATGCTTACCGGTGGAAACATATTCAAGGACAATTTAAGAGGTAAAGGACAAGCAGGTAGTGTAGTCAGGTCCGAGCACAGGGTCAGTGGCAGGCAGCAGGCAAATAGTATTGTCAGGTCTGGGCTCAGGGTCTGCTGGTAGGTGCAGGCATATAGCAGTTAGGTCCAAGTACATAGTCAGCAACAGTGAATAAACAAAAACAAAACAATCAACGGAAACAGAACCTACAATCAGCACTGATAGCTATGAGAGGCAGAAAATAAATGCACAAAACAGGTGCTGGCATGAGGATGATGTTAATTGTCACATTGCTGGAATGGCAAAAAAATCAGCACACAGTGACATCTCAGGTGGGAGAATATTACAGCACTAATAGTACAGAATGACAGATGCCAGGACTCAAAGTCTTGACAGTGTGTAATTCATGTGGTGCTCACATGACGGTCTCTTCGGGCCAAATACAGTGTGCTGTGAATGAATTTTTCTACCAGTAGTGTTATTGTTATTCAGCCTGAAGTATCTATCCATTTAAATACAGTATACTCATATAATCAAGTAAAATTACTATCTATTACTATTACTATTGTTGTAAACATATTAGTCCTGATTCATTAAGGCGCACAAAGCAAAAAAAAAAAGTACATTTGCTCCTGGACAAACCATATTACAATGCAAAGGGTGCAAATTGGTTTATTATTTTGCACGTAAGGAAAATACTTGCTGCTTTTTCATGTAGCATGCAAATACTTGATAGCTTTATTATTACACTGAAATTTAAAGTTGATCTAGGACATGCCCTACCCCAACTTTAAATCTGCCCCACATTTTTAATTTACCTCTCCCTCCAATGCAACATGGTTTTGCCAAGATGCAAATTTAGTCCTTTATTTTTGCTTGCCTTAATGATTCAGGCTCATTGTATGAATAGGTATTATATTGGTAACATTTTCCTTCATATATTTTTTTATATATAGGAAAAGTATAATGTACATTAGTTAGCTCTTTGTTTACCTGAAACTGAATTCTCCCAAATGCAAAATACCTGCAGAACTGATATAGGATTATTTTGAGGGAATGTGCCTGAGCTGTATAATAGAAAAAAGCAACTAATACGCACATTTAACTTAAAAACATATGGCTAGCATTTTTACAATGCATAACAATTCTATGCAGGAAACGTCGCTGTAGAGCAATTAAGGAAATATTGTTTGTTCATTTACTTCCTAAATATGTGAATTTGGGTTTAATGAGTATGTGTAACATTTAAGGAATTTTCCAGGATCGTTAACACTGTACTAAAAGTGAACATCCATGTAGGTTTACAGTTTATTGCTTTTCGATGTGTTACAATTAGATTTACATAGAAGTGATGGCTGTACTCTTGAACAGATTTTTATCATAGAAGAAGGTGTGATTGGAACCTTTCCAAGTGAAAGGAATGTGTCCATAGCTAACATTTCCTATTTTATTTATGACATTTCTACTTTTCTTCATTTCGGAAACCAGGATTAGCAAGTGCGGACAGTATCACTTCTTGCTAAACCCAGGAAAAATGAGTCCATAATAGCAGACCTGGTTTTGATTACATCTAGTAATCAAAGTGTGCACAGAATGGCTTGATTAAATGTTTCAGAAAATGTTAATGTAAATATCAGGAAACTCATTATTTAAAGTTATACAACCCAGTGAAATTTAGGAGGAGACATGGGAGAATGCATGTATGTTTCACAAACAGATTTAATGTTCACTGCTATTAAAGAATATATATAGGTTTAATATCCAGATATCCATCTTCTATTAAGTTTTGCAAACCAGAAAGGAAAGAAAAAAATGAGTTGCTGCTGTTTGATGAGAATAAGACATTTTTACTAAATCTTAACTCATGTAGTCAATGTGAGGTGCACACTTTAAGTAGTGGAGGTCATTTCTGAAATTAAAAATTACTGAGCTGATTTCTGCCAAAGCGCATAGATATATAGAGCAAAATGGCAGCATTTGCAGACGAGTAGAACTTTGCACAGGCTGAGAGGAGGGCAATGCACAGGCCAGAATGAGGGCATTCCTTGCTATAGAATAGACTCATTATTGTGCCTACATTTGAAGAGTGTGGAGAGGAAATATTTTTAGGGGTGGAGGGGGCATTTTTAATCTACAAATAATTAGAATTTTGCATCACTTGAGAGTTTGCATTCTTTAGGTTTCATTCTATACTTTTAATGGATCCCCAACCCTAGCAGAAAAGCACACATCTAGATGCATTCAGAAGGAATGTAATAAAAAGATTTGCACAAAAAGTGGCACATTATAAAAGCAATCCTTGTGTTCCCTAACTCTCCTGATTAGTGTAAGCTGCAAAAGAGGCTAAACTGAGCAGTATTTTAGGAGAAAAATTGAAAAGGTATCTTTCTAAAGTGGTAGGAAGCTGAATTTACTGACATTTGCACTTTTGCACAGTGTACCTCAAATTATTCCACCTCTGTGGATGCCTAAGTACCAGAGGGATTAACAGTAGGACAGACAGAAAAAAATATGTGACCAGAAAGGAAGTCTAGGTAGGGTCAAATAAAATAATAAGGAGAATGGAACATGCTATGGAGCATGAAGCATAGGCTTTTAGGGTTTCACACTTGAGGAAACACTAAATAAAATCTGATCACTATTAGTTGATTTATGGATCCACGTATAAAATATTCACAAAACCATATCATATAGAGCATGGAGCATAGGCTTATAGGGTTTCAAACTTGAGCAAACACAACTAAACAAAATCTGATCACCAGTAGCTGATTTATGGATCCATGTATAAAGTACTCACAAAATCATAGCATTTATAAGTTTCCACAAAGAAGACCTTTTCATCCCTTGTACATAGTTGTAAGACATTTTAATCCACGGAATCTAAATCTGTTTATGGAACTCACCATTTAATTGAGCTGCCCAGACTACTTTCTTTTCTCTATAATCCATCAATCCCTAATATTTCCTAGAGCTCTTTTGGCAGTTTTATTGAGATGGGATCTTTTTTTCTACAATACAATAGATTGAGATATGTGTGACACCTTTAGAGTAGGGTATGAAATTATAAAATATTTTTGTTATATCAATGTATCTAGATTCAGTGATGTTGCTAACAAATCTTCATACAGAATTTACCATTCCATAGAGTTGCTATTGGCTATTTTCTCTACTCCATAATCCATTACTTCCTAATATCTCCTCATAGAGTTCCCTGTCAGTCTTATTGAACTGTGATATTTCTACTACAATATAGATCGGGGCCAGGGATATATGTGACACTGTTAGATTTGGGTATGGCACTATTAAGGGTTGTTGGAATGAGAGATAAAAAAAGTAGCAGACAAAATGCCTGAGATTGCTCATAGCCTGGACAGGGGATGACAGAAAAACATATATTGTATATTCCACTGTGTTAGATACAAGTAAGCACAGACAAAACTTAAATAAGCCTATTGATGTGAATAGTATACACTGCATATAAGGAGTGAATTAGATTAAACCTTATGACATATGACTTTTTTCAACTTCAATGATTATGTAACTAAACAAATGGAAAAAAATATTTTCATGGCTAACAGAGTTTGTATTCCTGTTTTCATTATCCTCTAAGTTCCCCATAATTAGCTATGATGCTTTTAATAAAATACAGGAAAGAAATCACATTACAGCATTTTGTAGCATTGATCTGTCTATGTCCTGTATACCTTGACTTCTGAGCTCTGTCTATTGGGTTGAGAATAAAATTACTTTATTAATTATTATCAATCTACAGGAAGTTCTTAAAGTGGAACTCTCACAAACCATTAATAATTTCACTGGAAGATGACTATTTACAGCATTTTCGTATACATTGGTTTAGTAATCATTGTTGCAAATGCATTTCATTTACAGTGTAATCATACATTTCTCAGGAATTATATCTGGCACTCCTTGCATCCTGCATACTATGTTGCTGACCCATGTTTTTGCTATATTACAATGAAATTAATCTGTTCCCAATTAGTGGCCAATCAAAGGAAGGACTGGGCTATTTAAACCCAGATGGATCCTGTGCCTTTAACCCAGGGCCATCTTTTCCATTGGGCACAATGGGCAGGTGCCCGAGGGCCCCATGGGCAAGGGGGCCCCATAGGCAGGGCTCTTAATTAGAATAAATAATCCTGCAAAATAAAAAACCTGCAAAAAAACCTTAAAGGGTCGCTGAGAAAGTACACCTGTCTATATCTATATATCTATATCTATCTATCTCTATCTATCTATCTATCTATCTATCTATATATATATATATATATATATATATATATATATATATATGTAGGGGCCCCGGTGCACTGCTTTGCCCGGGGACCCATAATGTTGTTAAGATGGCCCTGCTTTTACCCCATTATTGTGGTTTGTACCTGTGATTTTACATCACTGCTTCTATTGTTACGGGACAAGTTCAGCATTCTAATCACACCTCACTTGTACTGATGTATTTAGTATCTCTTAAAGTGAAAAATCACCAAATAAAAATAAAGTCAGAACTTTGTGTTCAATATGTGCAAAATTAGATCAACTGGTTAAAAATGTCCCTTGTAAAAGAAATAAAACATTTAGGGGTAGATGTATCAAATCTTCTTAAAATGAAAAGTGGATGTTCTGCCCATTGTAGCCAATCAAATTCAAGTTATAATTTATTTAGTACATTCTAGACAATGAAAGCTAGAATGTGGTTGCCTCCAATATTCAGTGTGAGAAGGTATGATAAATCTACTCCTTAGTGTGTCATATAGTGAGCAGAGGTGAGGTGACCATTTACTGGGCAGCTTTTTCAGTTCATTGCTTGTGGTTTGTTCTTACATGCAATATATTCTTGTTCAATGGAAAACAGTTCCATCAATGTTGTGTGATGGCGAAGGATTCTCATTATACCAAAATATGCATAGATATTTTTTTAAGAGTGGGAATCAGATGTGATATGTATTGTAGCCAACCCATTTTGAAACACATTGGGCAGCATTGATGATGTTATCATGATATGGTAGGAAGATATAATAATCCTGGAGTGAGATTGTGACTATTTGTCTAATAATAAAGGCCATTTGTATTCCACACATGCATGTACTTATTAAGTTAAAAGGTCCTGGATTTTCATACACAGAAGAGGAAATCCAAAGTGACCCAAAGTGATTAATACCCTAGTAAGGAAATATAGCTGGGGCAGCACAGTGGCTTAGTGGTTAGCACTTCTTGCACTGGTTTCATGAATTCAATTCCCAACCATGGCCTCATCTGTGCAGAGTTTGTATGTTCTTCCCATGTTTGCATGAGTTTCCTCCTGGTGCTCCGGTTTCCTCCCACACTCCAAGAACATACTGGTAGGTTAATTGGCTTCTGACAAAATTAACCCTAGTTTGTGTGTATGTGTATGTTAGGGAATGTAGACAGTAAGCTCCAATGGGGCAGTGACTGATGTGAATTACAAATATTCTCTGTGCAGCGCTGCAGAATTGGTGGCACTATATAAATAAATGGTGATAATGATGATGATAGCTTTCATCTACCTGGAGTCATTAGAGATATTTTGTTTGGGACAATTCCTGAATTTATATGACAGTTGTTCCATAATGAAAGCCTTTGATAAAGCACCAGAAACATTAAACAAGAGATTTAACTAATGGGGTTATAATATTAATGGTATTGTCAAAGCTAGAGTTGAAGCTGGGAATTCTGGTTATTTTGTTGAAACTCGAAGATTAAGAAAGTACAGGATTCTATTGATTATTCCCCCATGACATCCACAATTAAAAAATTTATGTTGAAGAATTGGGGAATCTTTCAGAAGGATAATCAATTCTAAGATATGTTTCAGAGACCCCAGAAGGTTGTTTTTAGGACAGCAAATTGTATCTGAAATCTGAAGCGAATATAAAAATCCTCTGACACTGACACATAAAGCACAAGGAATTATTTTCCTGTGGACACCGTGATTTATGTAGATAGATTGTGAGGTATTTGTCATGAATTAGGGTCTTAGCCCTATTTACACCACTTGGCGGTATCATATCCCCGTGCTTCTGCCTCCTGTCAGAATGCATTCTAAATTCTAGGACAAAACGTGACTTCTGTCTGCTGTATTGGAGACTGCCATCTTGGCTATATACTGCTTAGTCTGAGCACCTGACTTCATCCACTAATTAGCTTCCTCTGCAGACTATAAAAGTCCCCTCCTATACTCAGCTAATTGCCAGTGCAACACTTTCCTAGTTCATCATCATCATCATCACCATCATCATCCATGTATTTACATAGAGCCACTAATTCCAGTTTACCACTGTTGCTGTTTGTTTGCTGCTTCATTCTGCCTGCTGCTGTACAGATTTCAGCCATTAACCCTTTGTGTGAATTCAGCTTCATTCTGCCAACTGTAATACAGACTTTGGCTATTAACCCTTCTTGTGGATTCATTTTCATTCTATCTGCTGCTGTACAAATTCCAGCTGTCACCCCTTGTGTGGATCCGAATCATCCTTCGTGTGGATCCTGATCTCTTCAGCCTATTCCTGTCTCACCTACTGGCTATTTGGGGTAGTAGGTTATTGCTCTAAATCTTCCATCTTCTGGAGCCATGTCTGTGTCTCTGGGTACCGGCTTCCAGTTCCAGGCTTGTCTCAGGTTCTGAGTTGCCCGGGCCAGTTCCAGGCTTATATAGCTCAGGAGGTAGTCACCCCTGATATCAACTGCCTGAGTTCTGAGCCTTCCCAGTCCCAGTTTTGGTACTATATTAATCTGAATTTCTGGATCTTTGGAGGTACTGAGTCTCTAGCCATGGGTTCAGTCCCTCTGTTCCTGTGTCCAGGTTCCAGTCCACCAGGTGCAGATTTCAGTTATTTATTTCAGTACGGAGTCCAGTCCAGCATTCCTCCTCCTAAGATCTGGTGTACAGGAGTAGAGCACATCCTCCATGAGCAATACCTTCATCCGGTTTCCTAGTTTCCAGTTCATCCCTCCCACAGCAAGTACCAAGGTTCCCGAGACGGATCCCAGAAACCCTATTGCCGTGACAGTATTATGCTACAAGTTTCATTAAGTGTAGTTTGTGTGATGTAGTTCCTGTGTAATATGGTGTACATAGGAAAACAGAAAGATAACTGCATGATATAGTAGGTGTACACTGTAGAGAGATTATGAAAGGTACTATTACTTTACCATTGGAATATCATTTCAGGTAATATCAAGGAGAGAAAGGGAATATGGAGTGAACGAAAGTACTGTGGAAGTTGTAGATTTTGCTTGCAGCCAGGAATGCTATATTGATTAATGACAAGTGAGGCTGCATAGAACAAATGCACTTAAAGGGCGACAGGGTTTGTAGTAAGCTGAACTCTTACCTGAAGGGGTTAACATAGGTCTTTGGCCCGACCAATGTATGCTCCAGTGGGAGGGACCTTGATTGGTAAAGAAGGCTGTACTTCCTGTTCTGCCTCATTCCACAGCACGAGATCCAGAGGGAGAGCCTGCTGCAGTTAATCGGATAAGTGTCCTTACTTTTCTTTGACTGTTTTTTGGTTCTATTTCTGTCTCATTTCTGCTGCTTTATCCTCTATTTTTCTCCCCTGTTATCTTTTTTCATCCCGTCTTTCCTCTATATCTTTCCTTGTATTCTTTTTTCTCCTTGCCTGCTTCCCTGCCACCCCCTCCCCACCGTTACCAGGTCCCCCTGCCACCTTCTCCTGTTTTTTTATTCCCCCCCTTTCCTCCAGTTCCCCTTCCATCTTACCATGCCCAGTCCCAGGCGCTTCACCTCCCGCCCGGCGCGCCTCCGTTTCCCCTCCCCCGCCAGGTCCGGCCACCATTTTATCTCCCCGCATGGTTCCCCGGCCATCTCTAACTCCCAGGCTTCTCGCGCTGTCCTCCCAGCGGCCAGTCACCTTACCCCCGTCCGCTCCTCGGCGGGGCTTCATCCGGCAGTCAGCAGTGGTCATCGGGGTCGGGCAGCAGTATTTTGCCCGGCGGCCGGGCTGCGCATGCGCAGAACGAGAGCGTCGTCGCACCCGGCCGTTTCTGTCCTCGCTAGTGTAGGAGGAGAGGGGGGGAGGGGGTGTCAGCGGGGCCACTCAGGAGACTGTGAGTCTCAGCCAGGTTCATGAGTGCATGAATGTACAGCAGGTGAGCGATGCTGGAGGGAGGGGGAGAGGCATTGACACCAGCACAGAGGGTTCACATGTAGCTTCAACTATGCCTGCACCAGCGCAGGCTGGATATTCCTCCCCTGCTAGGGATAGTGCAGGGGGGGTCAGGATGCAGGTGTCTAGCAGCCCTCAGGGGATAGCAGAAAGTGACACATACGTTTGCTAGCAGAAATGCGGGTGATTTTGGGGAAAGGAACGAGGTGCCTGTGTGGCCCCCCCTTCATCGCCACGTTCTGCCGTCCACGGATGAGGGGACCTACATGGCACGGCGGGTTCCCTCGCCAGCGTTCGCAGACAGGAGTAGCATTTATTTCAGTCGGGCCGAGATAATTTAGTTTTTGATTACAATCATTCCAGCGGTGGTAACACGTATCAATAGTCCCCCTCGTTGCGCAACCAGCCCATGCCAAGCAGTTTTCACGAAGAACCCCACCGGGCACGTTACGATAACATCCCCCCTCAGCGTCACGTAACATCGGTAGGTTCCTATAGCCCGGGTCCCCTTGCGTCAGCAAGCCTAGAGCACGGCGGCCCAGATATGGGATCGGCGCGGCGACGCTTAGATTACATGCCTAGGTCTCAGCTTACTGCTCCTCTTTGTGTTTCAGAGCCTACGGTCACGTCCCAAGAGTCGAGGGTTGCCGGTGGAAGTCGTTCTGGGTCCGAGTCACGAGACCAGAGGTCTGCAGGGATCCGTGAGGAGTCGATCCCGGGCGCAGTTGGGGCTCAGACGGAGGCAGCTAAGGATGGAGAGGTGTCTGCTGATACCGGGAATCCTGCTCCCCATGGTGAGTCCTTTTCTGGTACCACACATAAAGTACAAATGTTGGGGTCACCAGTTCTCTCCACTAGCAGTGGTTCCTCAGATTCTGATGATAGGCCCAGAAAACTTATCAGGTTATTGGAGACAAAATTGCTAGGCAAGCGCAGCAGGCAGATACCTCAGGCGGGGAGCGCAGAACAGCCGGTGGTTAGGAGCGAATTAGGGCAGGTCGAAACCCTGGAGATAACCCATGGTATTCGGCCTAGTGTACGGGATAGAATCAGGTGTGGGAAGTATGTGGACATGTTCGCACTGACGGGTGAGGACAAGAAGGCGCTGGCTGCGGCAAGTGAAAAGTCAGGCATGGGGGAAGACAGGTTCAGATTGTTCCCTAGATGGGTGAATGCCTTCTCTATTTTTGCTACCATTTACCTAGAGACTAGGCCCGGCGAGCAGGATGAGGTGTGGAGATATATGCACCTGATTAGCGGGATGGTAGTGAAAGACGGCCCGTTAATCTGGAGAGCGTATGACGAGCTCTTCTGCAAGCGGATGAGCGAGCGCGAGAAGCTCCCGCTGGGGTCTAAGGACATCGACACATGGTTGGAACTCATGAGACCGAGCAACCGGGGGGCCGAGGGTAGCACGGGCAGGAGGTTTCAAGGGCCGGGGATGGTGCAAGCGACCCTCCCCACAAAAGGAAGATGCTTTGACTTTAACACAGGCTCTTGCCAGCGAGGAGCATCTTTTAGATTCAAACACAATTGCACGTCATGTGGAGGTCTGCATCCAGCCGCTGAATGTGCAAAGGCCCGAGGAAGTGGGGGTAGAGGAAGAAGCGCAAACCCAGCTATGCCGAGTCAAGGGTACATCGCCAATTAATTTGGCTGAATTGGACAAATGGCTCGCTTGGTTCCCTGATAGAGACACCGCTGCTCTCCTTCATGACGGCTTTCATCTAGGCTTTAAACTCCCAGTTCAGGGCAGCATTTCTACGGCAGCGCCGGTCAATTTGAAGTCGGCGTTCGCTCTCCCAGAGGTTTTAGATGGAAAAATTGGGAAGGAAGTTGGACTGGGTCGCATGATTGGCCCGTTCCTACTTCCGCCCATCCCAAATCTTATTTTGTCCCCGATAGGGGTTGTCCCCAAAAAGGCAGCGGGAAAATTCAGACTGATACAGCATTTGTCGTACCCGGCTGGCCTATCCGTGAACGACGCTATAGACGCCACCCTAAGTTCGGTTAATTATCAATCGTTTGAGTCTGCCCTAGCATTGGTACAGGAATGCGGGAGGGGTTCCCTGTTAGCTAAAATTTATATCGAATCGGCTTTCAGGTTACTGACCCTTCACCCGGAGTCGTATCAATACATGGGTTTTCGGCATCGTGGTGGATACTATATCGATCGCTGTCTTCCCATGGGTTGTTCGATATCCTGTGCGCTATTCGAGAAGTTTAGTGGCTTCCTGCATTGGTTCATTCAGGCGGGAACGGGGTGTCGGTGGATTGCACACTATCTTGACGACTTCTTGGTTATCGGGCCACCTGATTCCACATGTTGTCGGGATACGCTGTTTTCCACTGAGGCTCTTTTTAGGGTGCTAGGCGTTCCCATAGCCACGGATAAAACGGAGGGCCCAGCCAAGTGTCTCTCATTGGAATTGAGATCGACACTGTGGCCGGGATCTGCCGGCTCCCAGCTGATAAGGTGTCCAAGATGTACGAGGCCATTGCAGAGGCGCTAGGTTCCAGCTCCAGTCCGCTTAGGCAGGTTCAGTCCCTGTTGGGGAGGTTCAACTTTGCCTGCCGTGTGATTCCCATGGGTAGAGTTTTCTGTAGGAAGCTACAGAGAGCCACTGCGGGTAGGAGTAGGCCGCATGCGGCAGTGCGACTATCCAAGGTTTTCAGGGAAGACTTGCAAATGTGGCTGTCACAGAGGTGACTTTAGTACCTGCAAGTATTGGCTCAGCTACACTAGGAGGCGCGGAGTCTAACACGCCACCGGTATTCACCAGGGACCCCCGCAAGGGAGTTTGGACTTCGCGGCGAGCGACGTGCAGGTCGCGGCCCTCCCAGGTAGCTACTTGCGAGGTAAGGACAAATCCGTAGACATACAGGCCGAGTCAGAACCAAGCGGGCAGATAAGGTACCAAATCAGGAGGCAGAGGATAGTCAGCAGGCCGAGGTCAAACCGAAGTAACAAGTCAGGACACAGGGAGAATCCAAAGGCGAGGTCAGGAAGCCGGGTCGGTAACAGGAATCAATAGATAGATACAATAAGGTATAGCTGGAACGCTGGAGGCTAGATAACTAGTTGCTCTGGCATCCTAGTGATGTCAGAGTAGGATATATATAGGAAGTCCTTCACACTCATTGGTGGGCAGTGATTCGGCGGTCAGACAGCTGGCCGCCGACAGGAAGCTTCAACAGCGCGTCCCGTTGTCATGGCGACGGCCGCGCATGCGCACACCGCCGCCGGAAGATGCGTCTCTGTTGCCTAGCAACGGGACGCTCAGAGAGAGTCAGACGTCTGTCCCTGCTTAGCGTGGAGGCGCGGGGACGGCGTCTGACACTGGCTCACCTTCCTCAGGGAGTTCAACAGGATGCGAATCTGGCCGTCACCACCCGTAACAAACTTTAATATCGACCTGTTTACGGACGCTTCCGGAGCATGCGGCTTCGGCGCTTACCTGGACGGTCATTGGTGCGCGGAAAGCTGGCCTGAGGAGTGGCATAGGGTAGGAACTACCAAGAACTTGTTGGTCCTGGAGCTATTCCCGATTGTGGTGGCAATTGAACTGTGGGCGCCCACGTTGCGAGGGAAGCACATAGTCTTTTGGTGCGACAATTTGGGGGTGGTCCAGTCGATCAATAAACAAAGCGCATCCTCCCACCATGCAATATCTCTGCTGCGTCATCTAGTTTTGCGCTGCCTGCAGTACAATATTTCGTTCAGGGCTAGACACGTTCCTGGGGTGCAAAATAGTTTGGCCGATGCTTTGTCCCGGGGCCAGTGGAGCAAGTTCCGTAGTCTGGCTCCCTAGGCGGACACTGTTGGTATTCCGTGTCCCTCTTGTGTTTGGCAGATCATCAAGCCGGTATAAGGGGTCTTGTGGAGCAAGCGGTAGCCCCTTCCACCCTGAGGACCTATCAGGCAGCATGGAGACGGTGGTCACTATTCAGCGGGCAAAAAGATCAATCTGAGGCAGGTCAGCGTGACGCTATGTTAGCATTCATGTGGGAGAGATACTCCAATGGGGAATCTAGAGCCTCTATGGCATCTACTCTGGCGGGGATATCTTTCATGGCCAAGCTGCAAGGTTACACGGATGTCACCAAGAGGTTCATGATCAGCAAGGCCCTTAAGGGGTGGGCTAGGGCTCGACCCTCGCATGTAGATGCGCGCTTACCAATTACCAACAATATTCTGGACCAGTTGATAGGGACTCTGGGTGTAGTCACAGTCGATGAATATGAGAAACTCTTATTTAGCGCTGCGTTCTCCATGGCGTTTTTCGGAGCTTTTCGGGTTTCTGAACTGGTTGCTAGATCCAGGGAGCATCAAGAGTTTGGTTTGAAGGCAGAGCATGTCAGCTTATGCGGAGGGGTTGTTGTCTGTAAAATAATTAGTTCTAAGATTGATCAGGGTGGCAAGGGAGCATGGGTGCAGTTAACTAAGCATCCTAATAGTAACATCTGCCCGGTTAACTTAGTGTCACGGTTTATGAATATGAGACCCCAGGCCTGTTTGTTTTTATGTCACCATAACAGCATGCCCCTGACAAAATATCAATTTTCGGCCATTATGAAAAGGACCCTGCAGTCACTTAATCTTGACAGTACTATGTACAGGACTCATTCGTTCAGGATTGGGGCGGCCACATCTGCTGCCTTGGCTCAATCCTCCACTGAGACCATAAAAGCCCTGGGCCGCTGGAAATCCACGGCTTATAAATCTTACGTCAGGATTGACAATGTTGATGTTTGATTTTGTTACGCTAATCAAAATTTTGCTTTACAGTTTTCTTTTTCTTATTTTCATTATCTTATTGTTACCCAAACCACCCCCACTGCCCTCCCCCACCCCATCTTCTCCCTCCATTTGGTGGGCTACCCTGGGCTTTTCCGCTCGTCGCTTTGAAGCGGGGGCGCAAAGGGATTTTCACCCGGGTTTCCCTGGGCGTAAGTCCTGATTAGTGGTGTGCTGCCGGGGTTTTTCCGGGTGTTGTTTACCTTTACCTGGGTGGCCTGCTTCCCATATGTGTCTTTTTCCCTTACCCTCCCTGTTGACCGGTTATTTCCATTATGCTATCCTTCTCGTGCTTTTATGCTAAGCCTGGCCTGTCTTCCAAATTAAGGTGGCATGGTTTTTAACACTGTTTTTCTGCTTCCAGGTGATGGTGTCCCAACTAAGATGGTGTGGATCATTGGGCATTCTTTTGTGTTCTGGGCGGCTGGCCACCCCAGGTCTAATGTTATCCCAAATCACGAGGGCACCGTAATAAGATGGTTGGGCAGAAGGGGCTTAGGCTGGCCCGATCGTATTCCATGGTTGGTGATTCTTATTAAACAGCAAGGCCCACCAAATGTCCTGGTAGTGCATGCGGGGGGCAATGATCTGGGGAAAGGAAAGTCACTAGATCTCATTATTGCGATTCGGGAAGACCTTAGGCGAATCCACGAGGCGTGGCCTGATATCATCATTGGTTGGTCGTCATTAATCCTCCGGCTAGCATGGAGAACGACTATCCCCTTAACAAAGATGACGGTTATGGTCAGGAAGCTAAATAGCGCCATTAGGAAGGTTGTGCGGTCTTTGGAAGGTGTAGTTATCAATCACCCAGGCGTAGGGGTAGAGTCACCTCACCTGTTTAGACGAGACGGCGTACATCTAACGGAAGAAGGTATGGGGTTGTTTATAGATAATATTTGCGGGGGAGTGTCGGCGTGTCTCGCTTAGTTGGTGGCGGGCTGCGGCGTCTGTGGGGCGCAGCGGGGTAGGAAGGCACTGCGTTCAGCGGCTGATTTGTGGGCGCACAGGTAGTTGTCGTAGGTCACTGCCCCCCTTTGAGGCACCAGTAACTCCCTTTTTGGCCCTTCGGTGAGGAGGGTCCCTGTCCGGCTCGGTGAGGGAGGGCAGCGTGAGTTTTAAAAGGGCAGTCACTCTGACGCCAACTCAGCGCAAGTTATGATGGGATTTGTTCCCCGTGGTTGTGGATTTATGGCGGTGTGCGCCAGTCCACTTGTGATTTTGTGTTATCAGCTTGAGAGTTGTTTCACAGTGCCCTTTCTCCGCCACCATAGGTTTAGTTAAAGTTAAAATCATTATAAAAGCTCAGGCAATTTTTAATAACTTATACATGTCTCCGTGTGTTTATTTGCATGCAAATGTTTAGAATTCTAAGGTTGATGTAAGGTTTACGGGAACATACACAGTGAGCCCTTTATTTAGTTTCAACTGATGCCCCAACTTTGCAAATAGTTTATCAGATTTTATTTGATATAATCACCTGCAATATATTATGATCCACATTCTTAATGAATTCATATCTTAGCAAACTTCAACACTCCACTCGAAGGAGTTGATTTGACCTTTCAGAAAAATTGAATGTTTGACAACACAGCAGTTGTTTGGTGAATGGCCAGGTAAGTGTTTAAGGTTTTTATGACTTTTGGCACTATCATCGGAGGCCAGGTAAATAAAGCAGGTGAATGTTGTATTAGCCAGATGGCTTTGTGGCCAATTTATTTTAAGATGGTGATGTACCACCTCTGTTGGATGCCTATCCCACCTATCTACTACTGTTATGGTCAAGTAATTTCTCCTCAGATTTCCTCTAAACCTAGTACCCTCCATTTCCAGTGCAAGTCTTTTTCTCACACATACCCCACTGTCCACCAGCGATGTGTTCACATGCACATATGCAACTGCCAAGTGCAGCAGCTTTTCTCACGTCACTTCCTATGTACCAGCCGCTCTCACATGACACCACATTATCACTGTTATTCTTTTACATATGACCTCCCTGTGCACAAGCTTTACTTTCAACTGTCACCACCTTTGCACCAAAGTTTCTTTCAAATATCACACCATTCGAACCAGATTTTGTCATACGTCAACCCTTATGCCCACCAACATTCTCAAACATGCCATCAAATATGCCCACCAGCTTTTCTGTCATGTGCCACCCAATATGCCTGTGAGCTTTTTTCTCACATGCAACCTTGTATGCCCACAACCATAGTGAGGGGCAGTATGTATGTCCTGGCAGTAGTAAGGTATGGTATGTATGTCCTGGGAGCAGTGAGGTGCAGTATGTATGTCCTGGCAATAGTGAGGTGCGGTATGTATGTCCTGGCAGTGGTGAGGTGCAGAATGTATGTCCTGACACTGGTGAGGTGCAATATGTATGTCCTGGCAGTGGTGAGGTGCGGTACGTATGTCCTTTGAGTAGTGAGGTGAAGTATGTATGTCTTGGTAGTGGTGAGGTACAGTATGTATGTGTTGACAGTAGTGGGGTTCGATATGTATGTCCTGGCAGTAGTGAGGTGTGGTATGTATGCCCTGGCAGTGGCGAGGTGCAGTATGTATGTTCTGGCAGTAGTGAGGTGCAGTATGTATATCCTGACACTGGTGAGGTGCAGTATATATTTTCTGGCAGTAGTGAGGTGTGGTATGTATGTCCTGGGAGTAGAGAGGTGCAGTATGTATGTCCTGGCAGTGGTGAGGTGCAGTATGTATGTCCTGGCAGTAGTGAGGTGTGGTACATATGTTCTGGCAGTAGTGAGGTGCAGTATGTATGTCCTGGTGGTAATGAGGTGCAGTCAGGGGCGGATTGGTGATTGACATTACCGGGAAGATTACCGGTAGGCCGCTACCCTGTTGAGGCCGCCTCACTAATTAATTATTATTATTTTTTTTTCTAAGGTCACCCTATGCGCTCCAGCACTGGGTGGGGGCTACTTGGCGCAGAGGGGGGGGGGGGTCGCCGGGGCAGTCAAGTTGCTGGTGGGGTTGGGAGAGTAGGGAGCGACGATCACAGACATTGGTGGCCAGTGGAAAACAACAGGCAGCCAATCGCGAGGCTGCCAGTTGCTTAATGGGGTCCCACGATGCTGTGCGGTCAGACAGGAAGTTCCTGTCTGATCTGAGGAGCGATGCTGCGCGCCGCAAGGTAAGTGAAGGGCAGGGGGGCTGCACTAGGGAAAACTACTATGGGAAGGGGCTGCACTGGGGAAAACTGCTATGGGAAGGGGCTGCACTAGGGAAAACTACTATGGGAAGGGGCTGCACTAGGGAAAACTACTATGGGAAGGGGCTGCACTAGGGAAAACTACTATGGGAAGGGGCTGCACTAGGGAAAACTACTATGGGAAGGGGCTGCACTAGGGGAAACTACTATGGGAAGGGGCTGCACTAGGGAAAACTATGGGAAGGGGCTGCACTAGGGAAAACTACTATGGGAAGGGCCTGCACTTGGGAAAACTATGGGAGGGGGCTGCACTAGGGAAAACTACTATGGGAAGGGGCTGCACTAGGGAAAACTACTATGGGAAGGTGCTGCACTGGGGAAAACTACTATGGGAAGGGGCTGCACTGGGAAAAACTGCTATGGGAAGGGGCTACACTAGGGAAAACTACTATGGGAAGGTGCTGCACCAGGGAAAACTACTATGGGAAGGGGCTACACTAGGGAAAACTACTATGGGAAGGGGCTGCACTAGGGAAAACTACTATGGGAAGGGGCTGCACTAGGGAAAACTACTATAGGAAGGGGCTGCACTAGGGAAAACTGCTATGGGAAGGGGCTACACTACAGAAAACGACTATGGGCAGGGGTTGCAATGAGAACTAGATGGCAGCAATGAGAGACATGAGAGGGCAAAGTCAGAGATGCGAGGGAATGAGGGGGCTTTGTTACTAAAATGTGTAAAGGAAAGGAGGGGAGTCTTAATATAACGTGGGTATGAGGTAGGCTATACATTTAGGGCCTGATCCATTAAGGAAAAAAAGACAAAAAATTTAGTAAGTATTCTCCTGGACAAAACTGTTACAATGCAAGGGGTGCAAATTAGTTTTTTTGTTTTGCACATAAGATAAATTCTGGCTGTTTTTTAATGTAGGACACAAATACTTTATAACTTTACTTGTACATGGACATTTAAAGTTGATATAGGACATGCCCCACCCCAACTATAAATCTGCCATCACATTTTAAATCCCCCCCCCTCCAATGCAACAAGGCTTTGCCAAGGTGCAAAGTTACTAAATTTTTTTGCTTTACTAATGAATCAGGCCCTTAATGGTGGAGTGTAGGCAGGACTATTTATTTAATGGGTATTTATTTTTTTTATTTGTGGGGTGATGGGACTATTTAAATTAATATTGGGGCCTATTAATTTTAGGTGAGGTGATGGGACATTTAATGCTGGAAAGGTTTAGGGATATTAAATGAATATGGGGCTTAGGTTGGATAGGAGGGCTGTTTATTAAATGTGAATATGAATTGTTTAATGCTGGGGATGGTTGTGGGAAATTGTTATATTTATTAAACGTAAATGCTATTTATTGTTGGGGCTACTTGGAGTGAGGCAAATAGGTTCATTTAATAAATGTGTATACTAATTATTTAATGTCAGGACTGGTTGAAGGGAAATAGATCTATTTATTATATGTGAGTACTATTATTTTAATGTTTGGGCTAGAAGGAGGCCTTATTATTGAATGTGGGTGTTATTGATTTGCTGGGGCTGGTTTGAGTTTTCTAAATTTCATGTACCCATTTTTTTTTCCAAATAGGGCCTCCAACATTCCAGGATCCAGACCAGCAGCAACTGATCTAAAGACACCAGGAGCCACAGGTGATAAAAGTGACAAGAACAGGAAGGAGAGAGCAGGACAGTCTACCAACTGTCCTGAATCTGTCAGGACAGTCCAGAATTTGGGTGACTACGCGAGACAGTCAAGATTTGGTCCGACTACAAGGACAGTTGGGAGGTATGTCCTGCTTCACACTGTACTGCACTTCCTATATCACCAGCAAATCATTGTCAGCTCCCACTGTACTGATCTCATTGTCAACGCTCCCTGCACTGTTATTAATTCAAACCAGACCCAATCACTAGGCACATTTAGAGCGCATACATAATTGTTACAAAAGAAGTGTTTTGTTGTAGATGCTTAAAGAATTTCACCTTGATCACACCTGGAAAGCCATTTATTATAAGAATTACTTTAAATGCATTTATGATACACACAGTGTATATGAATATAAATATATATATATATATATATATATATATATATTTATATATATATTTATAGAGAGAGAGATTTGACTGTTTGACTGTTATCTCATGACGTCAGGGAAAGATACAGCTGTGCGTGAGGTGCTCATATGCTGCTCTAGCAAAATGATCAAATGCGATTGTGCCAACATGTTTCGTAATTGTTAAACTCACTAACCAAAGTCAAGTATGTTTCTGTGAAGGGAATATTGGAAGGATGTGTTAGTAGGCAATTAAACAAGTTTGAGCACAGATACATAAACCAGTCACAGATAATGCAAAAGGATTCATGTATTTTTATAACACAGGACTGGCAGTTTTTCCCTGCATTGCTTTAGAAATGACCCACTGTGTATTAAGTCATCGCATCTAGGTTTTTCTAAATGTTGTTACAACCAAATTCCAGTACTTCTAAATACCGCCCACTTTTGTATTGGCTCCACCTACAGTTGATTCGGTCAAGCCCATATGAGGCCACTACAATAATTTTTTCCAGGGCCACTTTTAGTTCCCAATCCGCCACTGGGTGCAGTATGTATGTCCTGGCAGTAGTGAGGTGCAATATGTATGTTCTGGCAGTAGTGAGGTGCAGTATGTATGTCCTGGTGGTAATGAGGTGCAGTATGTATGTCCTGGGAGTAGTGAGGTGCTGTACGTATGTCCTTTGAGTGGTGAGGAGCAGTATGTATCTCCTGGTGGTTATGAGGTGCAGTATGTATGTTCTTGCAGTAGTTGGGTGCGGTATGTATGTCCTGGCAGTAATGAGGTGCGGTATGTATGTCCTGACACTGGTGAGGTGTAGTATATATGTTCTGGCAGTAATGAGATACAGTATGTATGTCTTGACAGCAGTGAGGTGCGGTATGTACGGGTAATAACGTGGGGCCAGTGGTCAAAGTGGGAATTCAGAAGCGCTGGTATGGAAATTAGATGGGAATGGCCTGGGACCTGGGGTCCGCTTTTGGCCCCCTGAAGTTTTAGGGATACCGAAAGTGTGAAATTATTTTTAGATGCTTTTAACACTGTATAGCATGATCTAAAACATGTTAGTGATGCAACAGCTGTGTGTCACTCACCTCTCCTGTGTCCATTTACCTTTCTTCTGTGTCCTTTCACCTTTCATGTCTCCTTTTTTCCCCGATATCTCGTGTCCTTTCAATAATGCATAATGTCTACTCTGTTTCTTCACTTCTCCCTCTATCATCTATGTGTCTTTTCTCCTTTCCCTTTTGTTTCCTTTGCCTGACCACTGTCTCCGTGTGCCACTATCTTCATCTCAGGTAACCCCTTCTCTACCCGTTCACCTGATTTCCTCAGTCTCTTACTCACACCCTGCCCTTGGCTATACCAGTTCAAGCTCCTATTTTCACGGTGAACACATGCTAAAATGCATATGAGTTGCTGATTTAATTATATTTTATTATGTGTCATCACAATGCTGGCATTTGCAATAAATATTACAAAAGTATAATGTTTCAAAAAATTGACTTACACACAGCTTTTGGGACCTTAAAAGGAAATCTCAATGGATCTCTTATTTTTCACTGCCTGCAGTGTATTTCTCACTGAGCAGTGATCTGTTGTAGTGATCTAAACATGGTACTCCGTCCTCTGTCTTAGGGTTGTAGCCTCTGATTGGTTAAAACATACAGATTGACAGAGAACAAGCACCAATCAAAGTAATGTGGTGTGTGCGTTTTAACCAATGAGAGGCTGCAAAAAATAAATCAATGGACAACACTGAAATCATGAAGATTATTTCCCCTCTTCTAATTCATTCACTCTTCCAGTTAGTCCGGGAGTATGTCAGTACCCTCAGTTCTGTGTCAGTGCCACTACAGGGACCAGTCAGACTCTGCCCAAGAGACAGCCTCAGTGCAGCGTCCAGGAGGATAAGTCTTCTAGCTACAGATATATCACGCAATCCTGCTCTATACAGATTATATATATTTATTTTGATTGTTGTGATCATTATGCCCAGTGTGTAGTGAGTACAGTTCTATATCTTGCCTGTGCTCTGTCTGCACAGCGACCCTAAGCTCAGTAAAGCAGATACAGGCATGTAGCTTGCAATGAGTTATTGCTGCACATCTATGCCCGTTCCACAGCCTCCTGCACTGACAAGTTATAAAAGGTGGAGAAGATTTTGTCTGCAGATACATTAGCTACTAAATCCATCTCCTCCATTCCTCCACTCATCCGCTCCCCCTCTCCTCCAGTCATCCGCTCCCCCTCTCCTCCTGTCATCCACTCCCCCTCTCCTGCTGTCATTCGCTCTCCCTCTCCTCCAGTCATCCGCCCCCCTTCTCCTCCTGTTATCTGCTCCCACTCTTGTCCTGCCATCTGCTCCCCCTCTCCTCCTGTCATCCGCTCCCCCTCTCCTCCTCTCCCACTCTCCTCCTGTCATCCGCTCCCCCTCTCCTCCTGTTATCCGCTCCCCCTCTCCTCCTGTCATTCGCTCCCCCTCTTCTCCTGCTATCCGCTCCCCCTCTTCTCAAAACATTGTGTGCTCCCCAAATACAGATTCCGAGGCAGACAGGAGGAAGGTGTGTCGACTGCAATAAGGAGTTATGTTACTCGCTCTTATTCACTGCATTCCTCACTGGCTTTGGGCACAGAACAAAGACAATAGGTAGGTGATCACTGCAGAACTACCACCACCTGCTCAGTGCAGTGAATAAATTAACTGACATCACTGAGGGGCAGGAAGTTAAAACGGGCTCTGTTACAGCCTCCTCTGACACCGCACGAACCCATTAAACTTTAAAAGGAGAGCTGTGCCAGGGCTAAAATTTCTAGTGTGTGTCCCCGGCAGACCCAAAACACCAGACATCTTCCCAGTATCCAGCAAATATGGCCAATTTCTTCTGCTAACAGAAGGAAAATTCTTAGCGAGAGAGAGTTCAGCCATATCTGTACTCTCAAGTGAAGCCACTCTAAGTACACCCAGCACACACCTCTATTTGACATGTGCAACATTATGAAAATTCTATAAAATCTTTAAAATGGGGCATATTTTTTCAAATTGTAAAAAACTGTAACTTTGTCAAACTTGTGAACCCTCAAAGGCACTCCTCAGACCTAATAGCTTTCTAACAAAACATACCCCAAGTCTTAAAACCTCCTGTACACTTAGTTACGCTCTCCCAAAAAAACAGAAAAACTGTGACTTTTTGCGAAACAAGACGTGGAAAAAAACAGCGAGATTTTCAACTTTAGATTATTCCTAATTTGTCATTTTTAATTCTTTTTTTCTTTAATTCTTTTGGCATGTGGCACCAATGGACAGTTCTCCATTTGCATACCAAATTTCAGCTTAATAGCTTTAATACTTTTTAAAATGTATCTCCTCAAACACCATGCCCCCTCTCATAGAGTTAACATTGCGGAATGCCGTTTATTAGATGCAACCTTAATATAAGGGCACAACAGTGCCCTTATAATACATTAAATTTCATTTGCCATTTCACGGCCTCACTTTGCCATTTTGTATACATTCTGCTTTCTATAGCAGGTTACTATCCTGCTAAGGGTTAATAAACTTCATGGATTAGTGTCAAAAGCAAACATAAACCTTACTTTCTTAGCCATCTGCAGGTTTGTTAAAAAAAAAAAAAAGATTAAAAATGATGGGACACAATACCGATAACAGTAGGACATCGCTAATAACTTGAGCCTGGTCTGAATATGTTCTGTTTATAAGCACTCTTTGTCTTCTATACTTAAACTAGCAGTTCTCTATCCATTTACATACTTTTTCTTCTAGACACAGTAATCTTATCTTATATACCCGACTGTTATGTGAAACAGAATTAATTGCGTCATGGAGACCCATCCTGCCAACTTCACTAGGAAGTGGGCAGTATGCAGGACAATGACCTGCTCTCTCGGGAGTTTGTCAAACCTACCCGTAATTTGGGAGTTTCCTGGACATTACAGGGGAGTGATGTTTTCAATACAGATGAAAGAGACATATTTAAAAGTTGTTTCCTTATCTTCTGTATTTATTATATTAATAGTTCACATGCTAGTAAAACGGATCTAACATTGCTGTGGGTCAAGGGAGACACTGATCATGCCCTTCCTGCACCTTATAACTTGAAGAACAAAAACAAATACAATTATTTGTTAAATAATACTGTTAATGAATAATTGAAATGTAAAAAAAATGTTTCTGACACCCATCCATCTCCTTTACTAGCCCATCGAGACTGTGTCAATTCATTGTGCGTGACACAGGCATATTTTTAGATGGGTGTAACACACTGTCAGGATGAGAGCATAAATCTGATATGATGAAAAATGATGAAATAGAATATTGAATGTCAGGGCACAAATAAAACATTGCATTGATACCTAAATGAACCTGATTTTCAACTCAGATAAATGTTTGACTAAATGTTTTTAAAAAGGAAACAATTATCCCAATATGATGTTATTAGGTTGAGGAGACCTGCTTAAGATATGCAGATCACAGATATCCATTGTTTTGATCATGTAGTCCACTTCCTAATTGACTTCCTTTTGATTGGTAGTGTAAACACTACAATCCACTAAATGTAAATGACAGAGCCATATGCCTAGGTGAGATCCTTTTTAGACAAAGATAGCTCTTGAAGCCTGTCTATACAGGTATATAGAACTATGGGCTTCAAAGGAAAATGTCTTCATAGTTCATATTTTGGGAAATTTGGGTGCCACTCCATGCCAAGGATCAGAAATCACACCAGGGATGTGAATGACAGGTACTGATGGAATCCGGGAACAGCTATAATCACATATCTTTGGAAAAGGTATGTCACATTGTCATAATTCCATCATGTTTGGTATTTAAATGTGCGGGAGATTATGATCGTTTTATTGAAGGGGGTGTTCTGTTTCTGGGATAAATCTGTGAAGAATTACCCAAACGTCAAAACTTTGGGAATATTTGTGAAAAAACTATAGTGACACCCAGGAGACATCACTGTCCCCCTATTAGCATTAACACATCCCTGTGAAGAACATCCCATTTAATTTTGCTTGAAAAACATTTATTGTGAAGGGGAAAGTTGTCAGCTTCTTGAGGATCAATCTAATTGAAGGACTGCCCATCTTTTCTGCCTGTTCCAGGCATACAGATTATATTATATGTAAGTGATGCTCTGTATCTTTGTTTTTATAACTATTTGCAATTTTTTACTTGTATGTCAAATCTTTATCTACCTGTTTTTTTTTTATTCCCTGTAAACATTATACTTTTTGTATATTAAATCTAACAATTAAATAGTTCTGTCCTTATTGTTCTAAAACAAGTTCATTGCCTGTTTAGAAGAGATAGATTGCTTGGCTGGATTAACTCTTTAGAAACCAGTGTGTGTGAAGGGTTAACTGTTTAGCTACCAGAGCACAGAGTGTGCGCAATTGGGTGATTAAGTCATAGGTTTGCTACGGGTCTTAAACGTAGCTGGTGGCAGTTGCTGAGAGGTGTGAAGCCTGCGTTTGTGTTGGGAAGGGACCAGCAAAATCTGTAGCACTAGAGGAAGAGGTGAGTGTGAGATATGGGCTGGAATCCTGTGTGTTCCCTTACAGTAAGCTTCCAAGTCACAAGTGTGCAGAGGGCAGTTTGTTACCGATAAAGGGGTTCAGGAGCGGTTTCCTGACAAAATAGTGATATATTGTATGACTGTTGGAATATATGATAAGATATCTAATCAGGGAGTAGTTAGAGGGGCCTATCCCTGACACACTAATGCAGTTATGTATAAATGTCATACCACAATGTATAAGATGTACTGTATACCACAAATATACACAAATATCTCTACCTATCCCCACTCAAATGTAAACTCCTAATTAAATCTCATTTATTACCCTAAGTTTTTTTTTAAAAAACCATACAGTACTCATTGCTATTTCTGAGCTGGGGCAAACTAGCTGAAATAAATTGTGAGGTAAATTTCTATGGCTGCACCAATTATATAAAAGTGATTTTTGCCTATTTTGACCTAGATAATGTATATAAAATAAACATATACAGTGTCGAATCTATATCAGATTGTTCACCTGTAAGTGTCTGTCTATCAGTTATGAGCTCATCAGCTGGAGAGAATTAAATACGCTGCATGGTTTGAGTGTACAATAAACTCTGCTTTATTAGTTACAAGTCCCTATCTATATACCAAAGTCCCGTATTACAGAAAACTACGGCCCAAAAGGTTTCAACCACTCATGCTCCCTTCACACAGATGTTAATATATTCTCTCACTATCACACAGGAAAACTCCCCAGGGGGCTGGCTTATCTCCTGTCTGCTATGTCCAAGGTTATAATCATATTCTTGCAAATAATGAATTACTCCTACGAAACAGGTGCATCTAATTTGTATTTAAGCTATAACAGAACAAAATGGCTATAAGGCAACAAGATGGCGTCAGCTTAGCAAAATCACATTTCTCATACAGTATTTGCTCGAACTTGATATAAAAAGAAAGCCCTGTCTGATATGATAAAAACAATATAAAAAGTTGGGTAGACTAGGAAAAAAATTATTCTAATTTAAACTGAAACATTCCAAAAAGTGAAATTTAGTCTAGTCCGGAAGTGACAGAAATCCTCTTTAAATCAAGAACTTCAGAAATATTTGTTTTTTTTAAAGACATTTTGGTGTTATCATAAAATGTTAAATTAACATTTATCCTGCAAAAGTAGTGCTAATGGGCACACAGAGCCAGTTCACAACACAGGGCATTCTGGCTATATACTACTAATACATGGAGGCACCACATACAGGCAAGAGAAGAACAAAATACTTTTTAAAGGGCTTCACAAGACCCTTAAAGCCTTGAAAATACACATTATGAGATTAGATAACAAGAATGGCAGGGTCATTCTGTTCAAATAGCAATTTAACACATGGTTGGCTTGTGAAGCTGGTGAGAAGATATCACTCCCCAATCATGTACTAAATTTCTACATTGACTGTGTTGATGATGAGCACATGCTTTGTGACATCACACTCACTGGGAGGAGAACAAAAGGAGAAATTACTCAAAAGGACTGCGTGTGACTCCACGGAGGCACATGTGACTGCTAGCTTTGTATTTTTTAGTGAAACGTGCAGTTTAAAAAAAATTGCAAATACATTGGATATCAGGTTTCTGAATCTGTATGTTGCATAAAAAGGAAATCCGTTTTCCATGTGTTTTTCATTCTGTGTTTCAATTTTGAATTTGAAAAATGCTGAATTAGTATGTATAATTGATCTTTTACATAACCATACATTAAAAACACAAAAAAACCAAAACATAATTTCTTTGTGGCTTTAGATTACATTTTTTATCAGCTATAATTATTATAATAATAGACTTTTGAAGGATGGGAGGTTGTTACTCTTTATTTAATTAATGGTTGCCAGAAGAGGGCAGGCATGCAGCACAAAGCTGTCAGCTGTTACAATAATATAACAATACTGTATAGTTACCAATGAGGTAAATTTCCGTGTAGCCTGCAGCTTGCTGGAATCAGTACAGATCCTTTCTCTATCGTCTCAATTTGTGCAGTACCATTTACACTTTCTACAATGGTGCATGCAGTTTTTTTTATATACTTCTCTGTATAACAGGTATGATTGTTACTATCTAATTGTATGGTTCATAGATCATAACACTTGTACATTCTGAAAAATAGTAATACTGTGCACTGACATTTCTGGTTGTTATGTCACAATGAATCTGATAACTTCTAAAGCTATATTTTTTAAAAAATATTTATAAACTTTAATTTGCTCCATGCAATCTCTCATAAAAGAATCTAAGGCTGGGTGGAAAGGGGTTAATTCACACATGCGATATTGTTTTTCTGGCCATCTTATATAACATTTTATTACCTTTGGTTATTCAAGATGTGCAGTTTATCAAGTATATTGTAGCATATTGATGTACCGCTCAAATCGACGGATAAACAATGGCATAGGCAGGGCCTGATTAAGGGTTCTGGCCGCCCTAGGCTAATACGGCCGCAGCGCCCCCCCCCCCTCCTCCGAATATATAGGTGTATAGGAACACTCCTGAATATGAATGTTCAGGTGTATTCTCCAGCATTCAAATTTAGACAGATTGTGCCATTGTCTCTTACCTGTCCTTGCTCTTCTCTCTTGCAACTTTGTTATCCTCTCGCTGGCTTCTGGAAAGTTGGCGTCCTTTTTTGAAAATGCAAAAATGTATTATAATGCAAACCCTGAATGATTAGGCCCTTTAGTTAAAACAAAACACTCCATTATGGCCAGCTAAAAGTACCCCATTGGACAGGCATATATAAGCAATATCTGAATATTTGTTGTCAATCAAATACAAACCTCTACCAGCCCCATCTCACTAATATTTAGTATTCTAGTGATTGCTGAGACCACCCATGTGACCACCACACAATCATGAGATTCTGCCCCCCAAAGCTGCTCTATTTTTTAAAAAGCCCCTGCAGCCATTTTCCTTAACCACAACCCCCCCGCACAGCCATTTTCCTTAACCCCTGCTGCAGCCATTTTCTTTACCTCCCACCCTGCATCCATCCCCCTTGCAGCTATTTTCCTTACCTCCACTCTGCTAGCTAGCTATCCCCCCCCCCGTCACATCAAAACTCCCCCAGTCACATATATCAGCCCCCCTCCTCTGCCCTCCTTCATACATATCAACCTCTCTACCTCCCTATAGATTTTCATGGCAGCCCCACCCTCCCACCCTATAGATTTGTATAACAGTCCCCCTCTCCCTCCCGATACATATGCATGACAGTCCCCCCTCTCCCTCCCTATAGATATGCAGGGTAGTCCCCCCCCTCCCTATAGATATGCAGGGTAGTCCCCCCCCTCCCTATAGATATGCAGGGTAGTTCCCCCCCTTCCTATAGATATGCAGGGTAGTTCCCCCCCTTCCTATAGATATGCAGGGCAGTTCCCCCTCCCTATAGATATGCAGGGCAGTTCTCCCCCTCCCTATAGATATGCAGGGCAGTTCCTCCCCCTCCCTATAGATATGCAGGGCAGTTCTCCCCCTCCCTATAGATATGCAGGGCAGTTCCTCCCCCTCCCTATAGATATGCAGAGCAGTTCCCCCCTTCACTTACCTGTAGTTGTGCCAGCGTTGCTCCTCTCCTCAGATCAGCAGATAGGAAGTGAAGATGCCCTGCTTCCTGTCTGCTGCACAGCAACAGGCAGCCTGGCGATTGGCTGTGTGTTGCTTACCACTGACCACCAATGCTTTTGATCGTCGAGCCCTCCACCCCCCTGCGGCAACCCCCCCCCCACGGCGATCCCCAGCGGCGACCCCCCCCCTCCCCCACCCCGGAAAAAAAAAGAATGGGAAAAAAAAAAAAATCAAAAAAAAAAAAAATTAAAAAAAAAAAAAAAAAATACCCACAGTGCAGCGCCCCCCAGGACCCAGCGCCCCAGGCTGCAGCCTGGTCAGCCTAGTGGTTGATCAGGCCCTGGGCATAGGTCCACTTCTGTTTGATCGAATTGTTACTATATTATTTATATAGCGCCTTTTTCTCATTAGAAGTCAAAGCACTTTATACTGATGCAGTGGGTGCATTCAGGGGCTATTCTATGGAATCATTCACATCAGTTCCTGCCCCCATTGAAGCTTACAGTCTAAAATTCCTAACACAATGCATGTCCATTGTTGCAGTCATGCCAACAATACCAGTATGTTTTTATATGGACTTGGGAAATGATTTTACCAGCACGAGAGTCCTGATCTTTGTGTGACATAGTAATGTTTTTTTTCCTGAAAAATAGACAATTTAGTCATATCATCATCATCAACAAAAACTATTTATATAGCACCACTAATTCCCCAGTGCTGTACAGAGAACTCACATTAGTTCCTGCCCCATTAGTGCTTACAGTCAAAATTCTCTAGCATACACACTCAGAGAGAGAAGAGAGACTATGGTCAATTTTGATAGCCAATCAGCCTATGTAACCCGGTGGTAGTCACTACACCAACTACCACAACCCCGATAACGAATAGCACGACTTGATAACAGCAAAAATATGCTTGCTTACAGACATTTAATGGTGACTGCTTGAAAAACAGACTTCAAAGGATTGCGACGAATGAACATCCTGCCATTTTGCCCGGAAGGGATGTCCATTTGTCGCAATCCTTTGAAGACTGTTATTCAAGCAGTCACCATTAAATGTCTGACCTTACTCACAGCTACGCTGTTATCAAGTCGTGCTATTTGTGCACGGGGCTGTGGTAGTTGGTGAAAGGTACCCAACGCAATTAATCTAGTATGTTTTTGGAGTGTGGGAGGAAACCGGAGCACCCGGAGGAAACCCACACAAACACAGGGAGAACATACAAACTCCACTCAGATAAGGCCATTGTCGGGAATTGAACTTATGACCTGAGCGCTGTGAGGCAGAAGTGCTAACCACTAAGCCATTGTGATGCCCAGTTGGCACAGATGTTTCCATTACAGATTTGCAGCAATAAATAAAATAGATTGGACCAATCCTTACTAGAGACATCTCTAAAGTTTAATTAATATATCACTCTGCTTCTGGATTTACTAAATGTTTTCCAAACATTACCCCTTATTTTTATAAGTCTGTGTATGGTTTGTCACCTATGCTACATGAAAGGCTTGAAACAGATTTGCATTCATTCACATTCTGCACATTACGTAACATGCCTGCTATACATAAAAAATACAGGATTATCAATTATTTCCTCCATTAGAAGGGTTTTATGAGCATGTTTCCTAACTATTAAAGTACCTGCCGGCAGAGCTGTTGATTTATGTCTATGTCCGTATAAATGTTGGTGTTGTGCAGCCAGTCTTTTAAGTTCTGAGTAATTCCTGCTAAATTGCACAATTTCATGTTTGGGAAATTACTTTCCTTATTATGGCAGAATTGTTGCAACATTACCACATTCATTCTACAATGTTTTTTTATGCAATGTGAACTGTCTAAAGGGTTTATTAATATGGTTTAAGTTAATATGGGGTTTAGGTTTATGTGGGGTGAATATAGGATGTCGAATATCTTTAGAAATGCAACCATTATTAACAAATATGCCCTGCCCATAAATGTTATGGTATTAAGTTCTCATTTGATTTATGTGAATTTGGATGAATTAATTAATTTGGTCACATTAATCCAGGTAAAGGTTGGTGAGGCTTCTGTGAATTGTAGCTCCCACATATTTCAGCTTTTGTTCCTGGCTGAAAAAGAACTGCTTCTGATCCATCTAAACTTGTAATTATTAGGTAAGACTACATTTTTTGTACAGTGCTGTAGTGTAGTATATAGCACCACCAATTATGTGTGTTGTATATGTCCAAGTGCACTATGTCCAAGTGCACTATATTTAACCTTCTTAAATATGAACACCTTTAAAAAAAAGTCTACATTTCCATTATTTCCCTAATGGCTATTAAGTCAAACTTAGCAACAGTGGGTAAAGACAGCACTGCCTTGTGCCTCTACCCTACATCACGAGGGGTGCAATGTTTGTTTATTACTAGCGTTATAAAGCAGTTAATGCAAATAATGTGAATGTATGTTTAAAGAGATGCTTAAATAATCTGCCCCACAATGTATAAAAAAGTCCAGTAAACTTTGTCAAAAACCTTTGCATCATAGCTCACCAACGCATTCCGCCAGAGAGCGGAAGAAGGAGTCTCTCACCACAAAATATGAGTTTATTAATTAGTCAGAATGTTAAATCATTTTTGAAAATTCGGGCCGTATATAAGTAGTATTCATACAACATCTGTAAATTCTAGACTGATGGTTCCTTAGGAGAGATCCTGTATGGCTCCTTTATATTGTTTGCATTCTGGTCAGGTTTGCTTATAATTGGTCAGTTTAGTTCTCAAAACAAAATAATTTATTTTAATACTATCAAACTTCATTTGAACTGTGTCTGTAGTAAAGGTATTATACAAGTGTCTAGTATAAGGTAGCTTTCAGTTGAGTGGCTGTTTTATCTATGTTACTTTCTGAATTTCCTCATCAATTATCAGTTCTTGCCTCCAATTATCAATACTAATCAGGTCAGCGCTATCTTCACCAAAGCTTTAGATTAAATAGGGTATCAACTCATTTCAATAGTCCCCTTCATTATTCTACTACATAACACTTAACAACTGCTTTTTCAAACAAGAATTGGTGATTCGTCCATGCCACAATAACCCCTGTTAAAAAGTTTGGTTGCCTCCTCAAAAAGACACCATAGTTTACGAATGTCCTCCATTAGTTGTCATTGTCTTTGGAGAATTATTTTTTTTTCAATGTAATATCGTTTGATCACTCTTTGGTTTCCAGCACACAGCCACAGTACAATTCCATTGAGCTGATGCTGTGGCAAATTGTTATTTGTTTGTACCCTTATAAAAGCATTTCTTGTGCAATATGATCTGTTTGCACAGTATTCCTTAGAAACATTCAACGTATTGATAGGTAAGCAAGGATTTCTATATAGTGTGGTCAAGCACATGATCAAAATGTGGTATCTGCCCCAACTGCAATGCAACAATGATATTTGAGTCATTATCAGATCTCCAATGTCCAATCTTTAGTTGTCTTGAGGACAGCTATTGCTCAATTTCACTATTAATGCAAGCAAGATTTTATTTAGTTGTATGTGATTTTTAGCCCATACTGAGGAAACATAAGGTGGCATGGCAATGCTTTTTTAATTATTTTTTTGTAAAAGCCAATGGTCATTAGAATAATGTTAATGAAGATGATGATGGTGGTGATGATGGTGAAGAACATGTGGCTTGATCTTATTTTGCACTCTAGAATAAACTAGGGGCTTATGTACAGTTGGACTCTAGCTGTATTTTTACTTCTATGCATGCCCACAAAGTACTAGTTACTAGCTACAATTGAAGAGGCGGAATGGGGTAGGAAGGGGGTGAGTAAGGGCATGTTACAGCAAATGCAACTTATGTAGACTGAGACTCAGACACATATACTCCTGTCAGGAGACTGGAAACTTGTGGGTGCTCAATCACTGGTGTAAGATATGAACTGATAGTGATGACCATCAGCTTAGCTATATCCAGCTTAATAAACCCTTCTGCATTTTAGATGGAAATTGCGTCCAACTCTACATAAAGCTCCTGGTGAGCAATGAAAGACATATATTGATCCTCATCATATCCATTACAGAGTGATTGCTTTATTTTGGTAACAATATGAGCACATAAAGTGAGTACAGCCTTAGTTAAAAAATAATAGTGATTAGGTACTTCCCATCTCAGTTTTGCAAAAGCCATCAGTTCCCAAAATGATTCAAATTCCATAAATTTCATGTTTGAGTAAAGTACTCTAAGATATGATCTGTTGCACTTCTTTCTTCTGTTAATAATACTTCCAGCAGCAATAGGTAGATCTTATGCTATTAGTTGCCTTGGGACATGTAAGTGTATACCTGATCTAACAATGGCCATCATATGGACCCTGAGGGTCTTTGGAATATATAAATTATTTATTTATGCTTTTAATGATCTGTATATGCTTCATTTGATGTTTTGTATTCCACTTGATTTACATATTTACTCCATAAATAATGCAATTATATGATCATATTAACACTGCGCAATTCAAATAGCGCTGGATCTACCCTATTCTTTCTACATTTCTGAGGTCTGGACTCCCTTCTAGCAGCAACGATATCACATTAATCCTAGTCTAATCTTAATCTAGCCCTAGCTTAAGCAATCTGTGCACCAGATCTTTCCTACTTCTATTGTATATGCTTCTGTATTACAAGCTGTATCTGTTCACAATTGCGCAAACATGCTCTTACTGTTCTTTGCTTAAATTAGAAAATCCCTTCCCTCCCCCATCCCACTCTCTAGATGCAAGCATGTGATAAGAATCACGGAATTCTGCATAAGCACATATGCATGTGTCAATTTTCTGGGCATTGCGCAGAGCAATTTTATGGACGATATAGTACACAAACTGGTCACTCTGCATCAGCCACAATATGTACAAAGTTTAACTTCTGTATCCTCAGAGTTTTTGTAACATTTTGGCTATTACTTTGTAGGCTTACACCCCAAAATTGGAGAGTGAAATTGTAGTACAACAGAAGAAACAGTTCTGAAAATAAATCAAATTGTGTTAATCAGCATCATACCAATCCTACTGTAGTATGAAGCTGATGGTTTTGCTTACTGGATATATTAGCAAAACTATCCCAATGCCTATCCCTGAGTTAGTGGAGTGTGGATATTACTGGTGATGTACATTGTAGAGAACAGAACAGGTTGATGCAAATTAATTCTATATAATGAAGTGTTATTAAAAAAAGATGTTATTCTAAGACCAGCATGTATGAAATATGTACCCCATATGTATTTTGTTGGGTATTAAATATACTATGATCTGGCTTTATTAAAATAATCCTTCTACAGAAGTAATTAACTGTCTGTCACAAAATGTCAGCTGTGATGGCTTCTGAGGTTCAGGAGCCTACAGTTGCTTAGATAATTAAGAAGATATTATCATCATCATCATCATTAATTTATTTAAATAGCGCCAACATATTCCGTAGTGCTTAATATAAGAAGTTTGGTAAAAGTTATTGCCCACAGACATTTGCTTTATTGGCAGTTCGTCTAAAACAATGAAAACAGAAGAAGGGTTAATCCTGTGCTTATCTCGATGAGCAGGGATGTCATGCAGGTGCCCTGGTGTATACCTACAGTTATGAGATCAGGTCAGTGCAAGGATACCTTTCCAGATTATTGAGTCTTCTGACCCGTATCCAGCGTACCTGTTGTTCCTGTGTATTGACCTGGCCTGCCTCCACTGTTTGCTGTCTGTCATACAGGTCATTCTATCAGGGCCATCTTATCAACATTTTGGGCCCCCGAGCAAAGCAGTGCACCAGGGCCCCTATATATACATATGTATATATAAAAAAAAATAAATTATATAAATGTGCCCTGCAGCCCAGGGGGGCCTGTCGGAGGCAGCAAAAAAAAAAAAACCTGAAGAAAAAGAAGAAAATACTTATCTTTCGGTCAGCTGGTGATCCGGGTCCCTCCCTAGTCTCCTCCACCGTCACGCTCCGCAATGGATGTCGGGCGGGCGTGATGACGTCACGCCCGACATGCACTGCGAGCGCAACGGAGGAGGAGACCAGGGAGGGAGCCAGATCGCCAGCTGACCGCAAGGTAAGTATTTTCTTCTTTTTCATCAGGTGTTTTTTTTTTTTTTTTTCGCTGCCTCCGACGTGCCCCCCTGGGCTGCAGGGCCCCGGGCACCTGCCCATTGTGGGAAAGACGGCCCTGCATTCTATCCATTCTGAACACTGCTTGCCTTTTAACTCTTTTTATTTGTTTTCCTGGTTTCCACTGATCTGTGCATTTTTGATTTTGTGTGCACTCTAGCTGTATGACCTATGGTGAATTCTCTGTGCTGCATGAACTATTGCTACTCATTTCTGATTCAGAATGGATGTTTAATCTGTTCCAGTGTGTTACCTGATCACCCTTTGCTTGCATTCATACCAATATGTAAAGAAGCCAATCAGGAAGCTTCAACCAATGTCACATGACCATAGCCTCATGAAAGGGGCTTACTGAACTTCTGACACTCATTTGTCTTGGATTATAGCAGGGTAAAACACCTATAGATGCTCTTTGTGGCTGTGGCTATGTAGTCTGGACTATTGTACATTTGTGTGAGCACTGGATTTGCTACATAGATGGGTAAACAGTGTTGAAGTTCTGTCCTGACTGATTTATCTTTTCCCTTTTTTTAACACACTTTACACAATCACTACAACACACTGACTGCCATACAATACATTTATATTCTGTACTTATCCTTAGCTATCTAGGTGAAAACATACACAGCCAATTCATTGTGATATCATCCAGTGTATTTGTTCAATTTGTTAAAATGCTACAAGCAGGCAATGGGCATTTTAATGCATCTGTCTATGCTGGTGCCTTGGCGAGAAACAATTACACATACTCTCCAGTCATTCATTCATAAAGAAACGGAAATATGTCAGAGAAAAAGCATGTCTGTGTGCTCACAACAACCTCATGTCATTGGTAATGAATGTTACAGTGGAAACCAGCCCAGGCTGTTTAGCTATGGGACTGCTTTAGGATTTGGGGAGATGAGGGTATACTGCTTGTAATTTTATATTATTTATTTATTTTAATTATTTATATATGGTGAACTGTGCATGGGGACTATAAAGACACTATTAAAAGGAAATATAAAGATACTATTAAATGCACAATTAGTATCCATATAACTACAATCTCCCTCATATGATTACAGATCAATCAGCAGTAGCCCCTTTGTCCTGGTATTAACGTAAATATATCCTACAGCCACTGCGCAGTGAGAATCGTATAATCAGCCAGGGCTGAATTAACAATGGGTCTGATGTGGCTGCAGCCCCAGGCGTCTCCACAAAAATAGGCCATACTTGCCAACTCTCCCGGAATGTCTGGGAGACTCCCGCATTTTGCGAGAGTCTCCCGGACTCCCGGGCGAGTGTGGCAATCTCCTGGAACTGCCCACTTCACTAGGAAGTGCCCCACTTCCTAGTGAAGTGGGCAGAATTAGCTCCCAAACGCCGTGATTCCCAATGAATCGCGGCATTTGGCCCCGCCCCCCGCTGTCAAATGACGCGTTTTGCGTCATGACGTTACGGGGGCGGGTCCAAAATTATGAGCATTTTGGAGCCCCGCCCCCGTCACGCCCACCTCCCATGACAGTCTCACGGAAACGAACTATTCAAAGTTGGTAAGTATGAAATAGGCCCAGGCCAGCCAGGAGGAAATTTATTTATTTATCTATTTGTTTATTTGTGAGAGCACCTGGTGCGGGGATGGGGTATTGGGGCTATAAGCAGGACGGGCAGCCTGCTGGAGGCTTCCCTGGTTGGGGCCATCCCATCATTGGAGATCAACAGGCAGCCAATTGTGAGGCAGTCTGTTGAAAAGTGGGGTAGGAAGAGTGCCTACAGAGGCTGTATGTGACTCGTGCTGTGAAAACTTTCATCCAGTCCCAGACTGAGGTCACCGTCACCTCTGGCCTGTCCCTACTCCATGTATGCACTCCTGAGTGCTGCTGTGTGACCATAAACTTGTACTACACTGAGTATAAGACCTGGGTGCATCCGAGTACCTGTGAGCATAACCAGTCTCTACGGGAAAGCTGGCTGCTATAGGCTGCTATAAAACCTCTTCCGCTAGTTCCACAAGTTTATGACACACTGGTGGCCATAACAGATATCAACAGTTTCTGAGTTACTAAAACAACCCGTAGGGCACCAACTATCACTCCACAGTAAAAGTCACTTAGATCACACATCTTCATTATTCTGGTGTTTGTCAGAACAACAATTGCAATTTTTAACTATGTCTGCGTGCTTTTATGCATTGAGTTTCTGATACATGATAGCAGGTGTTCAGGTATAAAGCGGACAGTGAACGTTTATAAATATATATATGTGTGTGTGTGTGTGTGTGTGTGCGTGCGTATTGCCCGGGTTTATTACACTAACAATTAGTTGGATGTAGCTGTCAACATTTTAAAAATAATTAGCATCTTAGCAGCTCTTCCAATGCACCCATGAAGTTGCTGTCCAGTGTCGATTTTGTTTTTATACTAAATGCCAATGAAATCCATTCAGTGGAAGGCTCAGGACAGGCTCCCTGGGTAAAAGTTCTGCCCAGCGTATCCAAACGGGAAGTTCGATAGGGACCGTAACCCTCCTAAACCTGGCCAGATCCATTTGGACTACCTCGCGTTGTTTTTTCCCCAATTGGTGCAGGTGTTTCCCAATGCATAACCAGACAGTCAAACAAACCAAATCCCTGCAGTGGAAGGCCCAGAACAGGCTCTCCGGGTCACAGTTCTGGCCAGCACACACCATCGGGAGGTCAACCCCCTAGTATATCTTTTGGGATCCAATGTTACCAGTCTGTGAAGTTTTCATCCAAACCCATCCATTGGAAGGCTTAGAACATGATCCCCAGGTCACATTTTCGCCAAACGAATATATATTAGAATCAATATAGATACATAAAATAGACAATAGTGTATTTTATAAGTATTCAATGTTAAAAACCTGAAAAGCATTTTTATGTATGTTTCTGTTAAAGCACTTTAGTAATAAAAATAATAAACCATTATTTGTTGTTTTCTCTACTATGGTCAATAACAATTTACATACATGCCGTGAGAACCAGTTAGTGGTGCACTCTTTATATAAGGGAAGATGGGAGGGAGATGTAGGTGGTTGGAAGGAAGTGTAAACTATGCCCTCCATGGTGCTGGCCACACACACACACACAGCTGGCCACACCCACACATCAGTGACCTCAACTCCGCTACTTCTCAAAATTGGCCCTGTATAATTTTCAGCCTCAAGTCCATGTGCCCCTTAATCTGGCCATGGACTCCAATGTAAATTGTGATATAGCTAAAGTCAAAGATGGCTGCAGCAATCTTACTCAAATCATAATACGCTGGTCAGCAGAGCCTTAATGCTTTTTGATCAAAGAATCTCTCACAGTCCAGGCATTCTGGGGGTAATTTAGTCAATGTACTGCAGCAATGGGAAACAAAGAGAAAAATCATATTGATTATTATAAGATGAGAGTAGACCACTTTATTATGGGGTCTTACTGGTTGATTGTAATACTCACTGCTCCATGATCCGTTTGAATTCCCTGCTGGGAGTCACATGATCGGCACTGTTGCAACCTGGATATGAAAGATGGCCAGCAGCGCCAATCATGTGACTCCCGGCGAGAAATCCTGTCCGTCTATATAAATCGCGCTCTGACACAAGCCCTGTGTCAGTGCAACAAATTACATTCCTGACTTCTGGCTCTGTGACTTCAAGCTCCCTGTGTCCCTCTCTGTGTTTCTCCTGTATCTCCTGAGCTTTCCCTGTGTACCAGACCCGACAAGACCTGGCTACTCCATTTGGATTCTCCTTTGGCGTGACGGACATCTGCTAACGTGTACCAGACCCAGTTCGGCCCTCATTACTCTATTTGGATTCTCCTTTGGCGTGACGGACATCTTCTATCGTGTACCAGACCCGGCTGTGCCTCACCAACCTTTGGAAGAACCCCCAGTACTCATTGGACCTTGCCTCAGTTTTATTCATTGCTTCTGTTACTGTATCTGTGATTATGGACCCTTTATCCACATAAATACTGCCCTATTTGAAACAAGTTACCTTCGCATTCCATCCTGAGGGAGCCCCGGTTAGAGGGGTGAAATGTGTTGACTGAAGGCATTCCACATCTGCACAGTACTGTTTTTACTTGTTTCATGCATTGAGGAAGAGAACTTTCCATTTACATTATTTACAGTTGGACGTGAGCACTAGTGTGTGTTCCAGTTGAATAACACGGAAGTTCGACAAATTACAGGAAACTACAGGGGAACCATTCAACGAGCCGGATTCGGCAGTGCAACGCGTCCACTGCAGGGAGAACTCACCATATGGAACCCCTGCATGTTTGTAAAAATTTTGGATCACCGTTATCTTTATGAGAGACCTTCTGAACTTTTTTCCTTTGTAAATACTATATATATATATATATATTGACCGATTTTTTATTTTTTTTTACATGAACAAATTGGGCCATATATTTGGCATTTATACATTTTACCCTGATCTGAGCCTCTTTTTTGGACATTTATTTGATGAGCAATATTCCGGACTTTGCCCATATACCTATTTTATTCATATCTTTACATCATTTTCTTTCTTTTTCTTTAGAAGATTTTTTTTAGATCACGTCACATATTATTGTTTTTATTTATTCTTTAATACTACTTTTGCCCATTAGGCATATATAATAAATTGTTAGAATCATTGGTTTAGAAGATCTATTTAGACCTGTATTAGGGTTTTCATATTGCATTGTTTTTCATCTTATATGTCATACTTTTCAGCCGTGGGTCCTTTCTAGCTTGTTCGTTTTGTTTTACCTTATTGGGAAAATTTGGGAATTTGTCCCCTACAGACTCACATTGGCAGCTCTATATAGTATATATTCCAGAGCAGCGCTGTTGTCCCTAATCTTTCTTAAGTTCTGAAATCTCTCTGCATGATACTCATTTTTCTATTGAAGTTACCCTCTGTCTTTCTGATCACAAAGTTTCTCTCTTGGCACTTATTGATTCCGGAACTGCTGAGAATTTCATGTCTGCGGATACTGCTAGTAAGCTCTCCATGCATACTGTCCCTCTTCTTCAACCCATTGCTATCACCACCATCGATGGCAGCAAGGATATGGGGGTTCTATTAAGAATTGCACTGCGCCCCTGATTCTGCAAGTTGGGGCTCTACATAGCGAATCCATCTCCTTCCTGGTAATTCCTAAAGCTGTCAATCCTCTGATGTTAGGTCTCCCCTGGATTTAAGCTCACTCTCCTGTTCTGGACTGGAAATCAGCCCAAGTGCCTTCCTGGGGTCCCACCTGTCACTCCAGATGTCTTCAGAAGATCCTTTAGCTTAGCCACTCCCATTGTCTTAATACTTCCATTCGGGATATTCCACCTCAATATGCCATCTTTGCGGATGATCTTGTGAACAAGAACCTTCCAAGCTACCCCTTCACAGTCCTTGGGTTTTTGCTATAGAATTGTTACCTGAGAAGTGTCCCCGGTATATATCCTCTTTCTCTGCCTGAATCACAGGCTATGTCAACCTATATTGATGACAATGTAAAGAGAGGTTTCATTCAAAAATCAACTTCCACTGCGGGTGCTGACTTCTTTTTTGTTAAGAAGAAATATGGGGTCTTCGCCCCTGCATCGATTATCGGGATTGGAAATGCAATCACTGTAAAGAACCGGTACCCCTTGCCTCTCATTTCCGAACTCTTCGATAGAATTAAAGGAGCTTCCGTGTTCACGAAAGTAGACCTTTGATGCACCTATAATTTAATTTGAATCAAGACAGGGGAGGAATGGAACATGGTCTTTTATACGCATGATAGTCATTTCGAATATAATGTAATGCCCTTCGGGCTGGGTAATGCCCCAGCGGTGTTCCAACACTTCATGAATGAGATCTTCCGACATCTACTTTATCATTCTTTAGTAATCTATTTGGATAACATCCTTATCTTTTCTGCTGACCTAAGAACTCACCATGAACATGTTTCTACTGTCTTGAGATGACTTCAACAGAATCAATTATTCTGCAAATTAGAAAAATGTAATTTCAAATCCAGTCAACTTCCTTTCCAATAATTGGTTTTACCAACTATTATAGACAGTTCATCTCTTCTCTAGTGGCCCCTATCACAGCTTTGACCAAGCGGTCTACTAACTCCAAGGTTTGGCCACGCAAAGTAGTGGAAGCCTTCCTTCAGCTTAAAAAGGCCTTCATTTCTGCCCCTGTTCTACGACAACCAGATACTTCTCAGCCTTTCATTCTAGAGGTAAATGCCTCTTCTGTTGGTGTCAGAGCTGTCTTCTACTAGAAGACTCTTCCCCTGTGGAGTCTTCTCCTGGAAACTATCCTCTACTAAGAGAAATTACAGAATAGGTGACAGTGAGTTGCTTGCTTTGAAACTGGCCTGAGAGGAGTGGAGACATCTACTAGAAGGAGCATCCTTTCCTATAACTATTTTCACCAACCACAAGAAACTGTTATATCTCCAATCTGCTACTTGTTTAAACCCAGACAAGCAAGATGGTCTCTGTTTTTCTCTCACTTTGATATTCAGATCACTGAACTGAAGTTTTGGCAACCAAGCTAGTCAAGTTCTTCCACACCAAACTCGGGAAACCATTATCTGATGACCTCACTTTGAGAACTGGAGCATTGCCATGCTGAAACAGGAAAGGGTCTTCCCAATAGTTGCCACAAAGTTGGCAGTACACAATTCTCTAGAATGTCATTGTATGCTGTGATATTAAGACTTTCTTTCACTGATAGTAAGAGGCCCAAACCAAACCATGAAAAACAGCCCCAGACCATTTTTTTTCTTCCACTATACTTTACAGTTGGCATTATGTATTCGGGTAGGAAGCGTTCTACTGGCATCTGACAATCTGGGGTTTGTCTGCCAACGGTGAAGCATGATTTGTCACTCCAAAGAATGCATTTCCACATCTGATGCTTGATCTGAAGCTTCGGTGTGGGTGTTTTGCTGTGAAAACCCAATCCATGAAGTGGTCCACAAACAGTTCCTGTGCTGGCATTGCTTCCAGAGGCAGTTTGGAATTTGGTAGTATTTTTATGCGGTATGTACTTCAGCTCTCAGCAGTCCCTTTCTGTAAGCTTATGTGGCCTTCTGCTTTGCAGCTGAGCAGTTGTCGTTCCTTGGATGTTCGTCAGTCAGGATTGACACTGCCAGAGTCAAGATGTGGATTGTAATGAACCCCTCTTTCTTCACCAGGAACTGCCGCATAGTGATATGGACTTTGTTGGCAGGAGACAAGAGGTCATGGCCCTCAAATTGCCAGCTGATGTGACTCACTGGCAAGTGATGTCAGCAGGGAGGCACCAAATCATTAAGCAAAAGCTGGAGTCAGAAAAAAGCCGAAGGTCGAGGTCACAAGTACAGGTTCCAAACAAGAAACAAGCTGGAGTAGGAGTCACAGGTGCAGGAGTGAAACAAGAAACAAGCTACAATCGGGATCATAGGCCCAGTTTCAAAACAAGAAGCAAAATTAAGTCAATTCAAAGTAATGATTAAAGTGTAGCAAACAGCAGGGATAGTTAGAGGAGGTAAGACCTGACACTCTGGCACTGATTACTTCAGAGAGGGTTTTTCATGTGTCAGGAATCACATGACCAAAACCAGGAAGTGTATGTTAGAGATTAAATGAGTACACAGTTTAAATTAACCAGAAAGTGAAGCCACAGATCACATGAATGGAAACTCTGAGAAATCAAGAAGTGTTATGCAGACCTGACTGGAAACGCCTAGTGCTGAGAACGGTACGTGAAAAACGGATACTAGCGCTGGCGTGTGACAGCTAGGAGCTACACTGTACTATTGAAATGAATAAAGAAAGGGTAAGTGGCCCAGTGATGCAGCGTGTGACAGAGGAGGCAAGGGCAAGGGGCCAGAGCATCCCCTCTGTCAAAAGGTGGCTACACATGGGCATTAACAACAACTGAAACTATTTTCTATGCTGCTGACCTTGTTACTGAATTTAGCTCTCTGTCAACTGTGACTAAACAGTGATTGCATTTATTACATTGTGTTTCTATATACTTTGCGGATCACTAGGTATTAGGAATTTCTATGTCTAACCTGAAGAGGGGAAAACGAACATCACAAAAACAGTTTGGTGTGTGTTAAATATTTTTTACATAAACTCATTCTCTCTCGTGGCTCGCAACACTGGTGTTTAAGTATTCAGTTTGCCAATTTGAATTCTACTAGATGCAGATGTGTGATATGAAGCCACATGTTAATAATTTTTTCCTTCAATATAAAATGATTGAGCATTTTTATGTGCCCCTGGGCTGTTGTATTTAGACATTGTGCATGTAACGAATCAATAATCTGTCTACAATTCAAGTACAGGTGATATGAGATATTTTCTAGAAAATAGGTAGCAATTAAGTATGGTTATCACATACCAACTTTACTATTAGATACAGTTATTCCTTATTAAACACTGTATACAGTAACCATAACTATATCAACTACATACTGTATATTATTTTCCCTTGTAAAAACATTTGCTACAAAATGATTTCAAGCAAGGCAATGACAAAACCTTCAGGATATGTGTTATTGGATTGCATATCTGCAAATAAATAAAACCAGTTATTGGAGTGCTACTTTTTTTCAGTAAAATATTTTTATTTTTCTTGTTTTTAATAAACATCATCATCATCATCATTTATTTATATAGCACCACTAATTCCGCAGCACTGAACAGAGAACTCACTCACATCAGTCCCTGCCCCATTGGAGCTTACAGTCTAAATTCCCTAATATAGACACATGCTCACACACAGGCAGACAGAGAGGGAGGCAGACAGAGAGGGAGAGACTAGGGTTAATTTTTGACAGCAGCCAATTAACCTACTAGTATGTTTTTGGAGTGTGGGAGGAAACCGGAGCACCCGGAGGAAACCCATGCAAACACAGGGAGAACATAGAAACTCCACACAGATAAGGCCATGGACGGGAATCGAACTTATGACCCCAGTGCTGTGAGGCAGACATGCTAACCACTAAGGCCACTGTGCTGGTTAAAAGATATGAAAAAAATGTTAAAACACTTTCATGCTATAGTATAACAATAGTATAAGAACATGCAATGTAATATTTCCTAAAAAATGTTTTATTATTTATATTTGGTTAGTATTGATATCATCAGTTATATATGGATAGATAATGAAATACATCCTGTAAACTATAACATATTTGGAGACTAGTGATGTCACATGACTCATTCTGAAAGTGTTCCATAATGAGATGATAACTGTAAAGTTATGAAGTGAAGGTAAAACACAGCAGGAAATAAGGATCCTTTCCCAGAAGCTTGCTTTGTTTCAAATGAAAACTTGTGTACAGTCATGAGCAAAAGTTTTGAGAATGACACAAGTATTAGTTTTCACAAAGTTTGCTGCTTCAGTGTTTTTGGTATACTGAAGTAAAATTACAAGCATTTCATAAGTGTCAAAGGCTTTTATTGACAAGTACATTAAGTTTATGCAAAGTGTCAATATTTGCAGTGTCGACCCTTCTTTTTGAAGACCTCTGCAATTCTCCCTGGCATGATGTCAATCAATTGGGCCACATACTGACTGATGGCATCTCATTTTGCCTAATCAATGCTTGGAGTTTGTCAGCATTTGTGGGTTTTTGTTAGTCCACCTGCCTCTTGAGGATTGACCACAAGTTCTCAATGAGACTAAGGTCTGGGGAGTTTCCTGGGCATGGACCCAAAATTTCAATGTTTTGATCCCCAAGCAGCTTAGCTATCAATTTTGCCGTATGGCAAGGTGCTCCATCATGCTGGAAAAGGCATTGTTCATCACCAAACTGTTCTTGGTTGGTTGGGAGACGTTGCTCTTGGAGGATGTTTTATTACCATTCTTTATTCATGGCTGTGTTCTTAGGCAAAATTGTGAGTGAGCCCATTCCCTAGGCCCTGAAGCCTTCTTCACAACTATTGAACCTCTCTCCTTGAAGTTCTTGATGATCCAATAAATGGTTGATTTAGGTGCAATCTTACTAGCAGCAATATCCTTGCCTGTGAAGCCCTGCTTGTGCACAGCAATGATGACTGCACGTATTCCCTTGCAAGTAACCATGGTTAACAGATGAAGAACAATGATTTCAAGCACCATTCTCCTTTTATAGCTTCCAATCTGTTATTCTAACTCAATCAGCATGACAGAGTGATCTCCAGCCTTGTCCACTCTGTGTTAGCGAGAGATTCACTGACCTGATGTCGGTTAGTTATTTTTCTTGCAGTGCTGAAATGAAGTGGAAATTTAGTTTTTGGGATAAAGTTCATTGTCATGGCAGAGAGGGACTTTGAAATGAATTGCAATTCATCTGATCACTCTTCATGATATTCTGGAGTATATGCAAATTGTAATCATAAAAACTGAGGCAGCAGACTTTGTGAAAAATAATATTTGTGTCATTCTCAAAACTTTTGGCCATGACTTTATTATAAGAACTAATGTACTGTAAAATATAAATAGATTAGAAGTCTTCTCTGAGTTACGTAGCTTATATAAAAGTAATCGACCCAGAGCCTCATACTTTTATATGGTCATGGAACTCTCTGGTGTCTGCTAATATTCTTATATTGAGATGAAGCTTGCTTCTTTTAGACAAATAGTGCAATTTAGAACCTGTCAATTGGTGCATTTATCACACTCTTTGTACTTAACTGTGCCATGCTCCCCTTGTTAAACAAAGAAGCATATGTTGTTAACAATACAGATGGTACACACCCAATCATGCCATATGTCTTAAAGAAAGATTCTACAGCATATATAATTGTTATTATTTGAATTTTTTTACATAAATGTTCCCCAAAGATTTACTCAATTTTGAAAAATAGCCAGCTAATTAGGTATAAATATAAACAATGAAAAAGACTATTTAAAGTGGGAATGGACCTAATTGTTGTTCCTTTTTGTATGTGCTCCAGATTTATGTATATACTTACTCCCCATGATAGCATAGAAAAGTGTAGAGATGCGGCTTCACAGCTTGACAGTGTTAGTAACAGTGGTTGAAATGGGCTGGTATATGCTGGTATGTTATCGACACTTCTTCTACTGCCTTTATTGTAAAATGATCAAATTCCATTCACTTACATTTTTCATACTGTCACTTCTAAATTTCTATTGTGACCATTGGTTAGCTCTAAATGCTAAATTTTTATTACCTACACTCCCCAAATCACCCTTTATTCATTCTCTCCAACTTAGACAAAGTCTCTGCACTCATTTTATCATCTCACCCTACAACCTGTCCACTTGACCCTATTCCCTCCCTCTCCGCTCCCTCTCCTCCACTGCATGCCCACCTCTAACTCACCTCTTCAACCTGTCTCTCTCCCCTGGCACATTTCCATCCTCCTTTAAACATGTGCTCATCTCACCTATTCTAAAGACACCATCTCTCGAGCCAGCCCTTTTCTCCAACTATTGCCCTATTTCTCTCCTCCCCTTTGCCTCCAAACTACTTGAGCGATTAGTGTACAAACACCTGTTTCACTTTCTCTACTCTCATTCCATACATGACTCTCTGCAATCAGGCTTCTGCCTCCAACATTCCACTGAAACTGCTCTCACAAAAGTGACCAATGATCTTTTTACTGCAAAATCTAAGGGTAATTTCTCCATACTCATTCTCCTGGACATCTCTGCTGCTTTTGATACTGTTGATCACCCTCTACTCCTACACAACCTTCACTCCATTGACCTTCGTGACACAGTTCTTTCCTGGATCACTTCCTACCTATCAAACCACTCCATTAGTGTTTCTACCTCTGGCACTTCCTTCCCTCCACTACCACTATCTGTTGGGGTCCCACAAGGCTCTGTTCTTAGCCCTTTACTTTTTTCATTGTACACTTCTTCTCTTGGGGCATTAATTCGCTCATTTGGCCTCCAATACCTCCTCTACACTGATGACACCCAAATCTATATCTGTTCCTCTGACCTCTCTCCTTCTGTACTATCTTGTGTAACCAACTGTCTTTCTGCTACTTTCACATGGGTGTTCCAATGCTGCCTAAAGCTCAACATGTCCAAAACTGAGCTTATTATATTCCCTCCTGCCAGAGTCACCACTTCCCTCAGATCTCCCTCACTGTCAATAGCACCACAATTTTCTCAGTCTCTCACACTTGAGAGACACGGTGATATTTGTAAACAGTCAAAAGTACCTGTGGCAAGGTTGAGTCTGGAGCCAGAGGGAGATTTTAGAAATCTGTGCGCAGTGATGCTGCAGGGGCTGCTTCTCCATATACAGGTTAGGATGAGCAGAAGAGCTGGAGATCATACTTTACCGGGTTCCGGAAGATAGCTGACTGGATAGTAGATAGTAGAATAGTCCAAGGAAAAGCAGGGTCCGTGCAAGGGGAATCCAATGAAGAAAAGTCAGGAACCAAATCAGGTCTGGCACACGGGATATCGGCACAGGAGAAGAGTCAAAGCAGAGCCGAGTCGATACACAGGGAAATCCAATGAAGAATAGACAGGAACGGAACCAATCTGGTACACGGGGATACAACTAGGCGGCAAGAAACAACAGGAACAGGTAACAGGGAAAACACAAGGGAGCAGAACACTATGGTAAACGTATTACCGGCAATCCTGCAAAGGATTAGCTGGCTATTTAAGGAGAGCAGAACCAGTAGGCTGCAAGTAAATAATGAGGAAGGCAGGTGAGTAGACTAAGAGAAACAGGCTGGCCAGGTGAGGCACTACATAGGAAATGACAGCATGAATGAGGGCAAATTCTGACAGAGAACAGACCTAATTGACCCTATCTAAGACCTATCTAATCTATCTAGCTAATCTATCTGCCTATCTGATCTACCTAAACTAATCTATCTAATCTATCTAAGAACTAAACTAACTACCTATCTAAACACCCAAGGTGGCTATCTAGCTACCTACCTAACTACCTACCTACATATCTCTAACTAACTATCTTTCTACCTATCTATCTAGCTTACTCTGACAGAGAGCCTGGCAAGTCATAACATACATTTATTTTGTCTTCCTTTCATGTCCCTGTTTTATGTATGTACTGTTTTCCCTACTGTACAGCGCGACGGAGCACTACTTACAAATCTACGATAATAATACCGTATTTGTACACAATATAATGATTTAATGAAGGTTCATATACAAGAGAGAATATTGTGTTAATAAATAAAAATATAATTTTATGTAATAAATATAAACACAAAAATATAAATACTGTTGCAGGAAATATGGGTGATATTAATCATACTAATAGCAATAAGACCAATGCCTTAACGATCTGCCTCTGTTTGCAGTACAGCATATTTCCTGTGAATGCTGTTTTGCCTATTTTAGGAGGTGCCTTCAAGGGGTTAAGTTCTTATTACTGGATCTGGATAATCATCACCTGTGTCTGGCTGTTATAACACTGCCTTTTCCAGCACACTCGCCCAGTTCATAAATTGTCACTATTGCTGGTCTTTCTGAGAAACTCCTGTAATCTGGTCCTGATTTGCTTTCTGGTATCTGACTTCTGTTTGTCTCATCGTATTGTACCTATACCTGTGACCCTGACTTCGGCTTCATTTGACTTTGCTCATGTCCTACAACCTGCTCAGTTGTGGATTGTTCAACTTCCCAGCTAAACCTGGTTATCCTGGTATTCTGTACCCACAGATATCCTATTGTGCCTGGTATTCAGCGTCTCCAGCTTTCCCGTTAAACCTGGTTATCCTGTAATCCTATACCTACAGCTATCCTATTGTGCCTGGTCTCCTGTAACTACTGCTTCTCAGTTAAACCTGGATATCCCAGTATCCTGTACCTGCAGTTCTCTAACTGTGCCTGGTATCCAGTAACTCCAACTTCTCATCTAAACCTGGACATCCCGGTGTCCTGTATCTGCAGTTCTCTAACCATGCCTGGTCTCCAGAAATGCCTGCTTCTTCAGCTATACCTACTAATTCAGGTATTATGTTTCTGATGTTTCTAGACTTGTGCTAGCTCCTTTACATTGACTGCATCTCGTTTATACCTGTGTGACCTGTGTTTAAAATAAAGACACTCAGTTTCATTTACACTACTCTCCGTGGTCTTCATACTAGGAATCCTGACACCTTAGATCTTATTAATAACTAATTAATTATTGAGTTGTAATACAATTTGTAACTTTTCCAATATTTTAGTCATATTAAACAAGACAGAATCTGAGACATCTGAGGTGTTCTTATTCCTAATGCTTCCTTCCATATAACCTTTTTAAACATTCATCTTGTACCCTTACAACCATAGACAGAAAGCCCCAGTTGTTATGCCAATGCGCCCCATCTAGAAGTCTCTGAGGACTAGTCACGTGACTCCTTTGTTTGACAAGATTCTATACCACCAAGTATCACGCATCTCAAATATATAGTTCAGAAACTTTTACTTCACAAAAATAACTTTGAGATCACCTACATAAGACCTTTACATACAGCACATATTGTATAATACAGAATACATATGTGTGTGTGTAAAGACAGAAAAATGTATGTGAAGGTGATATTGGCTTAACCTCCATTGGTAAATTCAATACTGGTACTCCATTGATCAGGTGCAGGATAAGATACATAACCCTCAATCCTTAGGAACTAGCACAATGAAGGAATGGTGAAGGCAAAGAACAATAAATCGTAACCGTAAGTTGAGTACAGAAGGTCAGGTACACGTAACTGTAGCATGACACCCTGGAGATGTGACCTATTGAGACTTTGACTCGTCTCCAGATATGCTTCTTAGAGGCATTGCCTTTTGTGGGTACCTTAGGCTGGTGTAAAGATACCATAATGATGATGATGATGACGACACCAGCAGCACTATATATCTGCTTCCAGCTGTTTGTGTATAGACTCATCCAGTACTTAATTCATTAGAGTTGCGGCTATATATACTAAGTCGTGGCCGTCTATTTGCATTACTAATTTGTCATTTCCATGTGGACTACTGCAGGAAAGCAGATTCACATTGAATTTTTTAAGGGGTAAACAACAGATGTGGGGGTGTTTGTGTTTCACTAAATTTTATATGGCAAATGTGATTTTCACATTTATTAATAACATTGTCAAGCGCCTATTCCTTCTTGTGTATATGACACTTCATTACCTTACATTATGTACAAATAGGATAATGAAGCTCAAATTTACTATATGATATATGTGGGAGTAAATTTACACACGTAATTACACTTTTTTTAAACAGAATTTTAAGCACACATTTGGAGCGCAAAGTGCATTCAACTCTATATTAGGCCCTAAATATCATGCAAATGATAAACATATATCACCTATTTCATGTTGCAGTTAATGTATTGATTTATAGGCCGAGATGGTACACTCAATCTCAGGCCAAACATCAAAATCTTTTTTTAGGGGGCAAAGGTCCGCTCCTGACACTGCTGCTCTGCTATTTAGCACATAAGTGGGGTCGGTGCATATGCAGGGAGACACAAATTGAGCTTTTAGTTCTAGACGTGAAAGACCACATGGGACTTCACTGTACATGTACCAGCAGCATCGCATGCTCAGAAGAGCAGAGTTGCAACATCCGTTGAGGATGGAACAGCTTCACCTGACCCCCTTCACCACCGGACTTCATAGCAGCCACTGTTAAATAGAGTTTGATTTTCTAAAGCTTTTTTAATGATTTGGCGAAAAACTTGGTCCCACAAAGACATGGGGTCCATGTTTAAATGACTAATAATGGAACCTGAATAGAGGATGCCCTAAAATAGGTCCTAAATCAGCCCCAAGTTTTATCTTTAAGGTTATTTGACACGGTAATCCTAACATCTACTGCTTCAAATAAAAACGTAAAAACAAAACTTTTAACCAAAACTTAACAGTTTTAATTTTAACATTTATTATACTGTATAGCCCTAAAATTAACCCAAATCCTAAATATGAACTTTTTACAACTGATAACCTTAAACCTGTAAATGTAAATTATAATCCAAGCAAAACTCCTAACCATAAATTTAGCTCAATTTATAAAACTATCCCACGTCCCAACAGATATCTGTCGCGCTTACATGGCATAATTTGTACAAGCGGTTTTGCCTTGATACAGTTGTGTGTTATCCCTCATATTCTGTAAGTGATAATGGGGTAGTCTAATGTGATATTTGACCTGGGCTCACAAGTTTATTAAAGTGGCTGCGGATTTATCCGTAGAAGAGAACACAATGCTATATATATTTTGAATGTACATTTTGTAGAACCACATTTATATGACCCTTTATAATTTAAAAGGGTTGCCTATTTTCGGAAAAGCATCCTTAATACAGCATTACATAGAGGGTGTCCCTCCCAGGAGCATCTCTGTTCCCCTGCTACCTGAAACCTGAGCTCAGTAGCACCACAAGCTGCGTATTTTCTCTGCAGCATTGCAGGCAAAATGTTATGGGTACTACAGCTCATCTGTAGCTCTTCAATACAGTTCTATGGAGCTCTGTTGTTAGCTTATGAATTAAGAAGAATGGACCCATTGAGTCTTCCAGCACCGTGAACCTTAGTGGGGGAGGGTATACATTTTGGTATAATTTCTCCATTAGAGGTATATAAGTCAAACATATCTGATTGTATATCGAGCTATCATGTTTTACAGCTACACTAAATTTCATTTAAAGATTCTTCTTCAGTACAAATCATGGGGAGACATTGGTGAGAAGAATATACTCTGTTATATACAGAATGATTGACATAGTATGATGGGAAATTAGTTTTATTTTATATTATACCATATCAATAAAATATCATCTGCTCTGCTCAACTTTGCTTCTTTAACTCTCCTCCTGTGAACGCCATCACTCTGTTTCTTTCACAATCCGCGCCAAGTGTTCAGACAGATATAACAATGTACAGTGCCATAACAATAACAAGTTATACTGTGATTGGAATTGGAAAGGCATATTTTACGTATGTTATGATATATATTAAATGCAGTAATATTAATGTTGTAGTTTTATTTTAATATTCATATTAATACATTTAATTAACAGATTGCATAAAATAGTTGATTTTACGTTTTATACAGACTGACACATTCATGAATGTTTTTACTTTCTATTGCAGTTGTTTGGAATATAAGTGAGTGTATTTTAAAACTGTAGGTTTTAAATCACAGGTAGGGTACAATAGTCTTTGGTGTCCTTTGTAACACTTCAGTTGAGCTTGGCAATACTTTCCTCTGTATTATCCTCAACAGAACAAGATACATGTTGTGGGCATCAGTGAATACTAGTTCTTATAGACATGCTGTGCCCATATATTTTGCGCCCAGCAGCGCCCACTCATATATTGTGACTTAGGCATGGTCAAAACATGTGAGCATAACATGTTCAGTTAATGAGATATAAAAAAAAGTATATTTTATTAATTAAAAATAAAATACAAAACCATCTGAGCAATATTCAGTGTAGTCCATACTTTAGTAACCTCTATACAGAACAAAGACAATTCTCCTGCCATTGATACAATGCAGAGAGAATTTTAGTGACTGGAATACATTGTAGGCACTCATAGTGAATGATATATGATACAGACAGTGACCTTGGTCAAAGCATTCTAGTGCCCAATATATAATCTACAAATTATATTACTGTTCATTATACAGTACAAATCTCGAACTCAGCCATAGGCTGCCTATATAGAACTCACTGATATATGCCTATAGAGTTGGTATTTAAATCTCTGCTGTGAATTTCGATGGGACACCTTTTGCTCTATCTAGACATATTTTATAGGGTAAGAACATACTTGAAAAATTTTCCTTGTTGGCTTCAGGGAGATCCTGGGGGAGGTGCGGGGGTGGGAATTGGCGAATTGCATCATTTGGGCCCTGCCCCCTAAACAGTTGTCACAATTTTGGCCAAATACAGCAGGGAACAGGGCTAAGATGATGCAATATTTGCGTAATTAAGCCCCCCCGTCACTTATCTATTGCAGGGGTGAGAACTGGGAGGTTGCCCTGCTCTCCCGGAAATGCGGCAACTAAGGCAACTAAGCGTTAAAGAAAAGCAGCTAATGAATCTCTAGAGACTGAACTGTCTTTTAAATTTTTGTCTCCATTACTGAAGTCATGTTTTCTTACCTGTCAGTCTTTGATTAAATCTTGGTCTCCATGAAAATGGCCAGCTCCATAGTCATCAATACATGGACATAGGACAGAATTTCTGAACAGTGTCATCATGCCACAGATGGTGAAGCCAACCACGTCTTGTACTGGCTCAGCATCAGGGGGAATGCCAGACTCTTCAGGGAGTGAGGGAGATCACCCCTATTTCAGGGAGCATCCCTGACATTCAGGGAGAGTTGGCAAGTATGGGTAAGAACATTAATACACACACAAATGTTTTTTTTAAAAAATTAGAAGTCAAAATTATTACAATTGTTGCATTTGAAATAAATGCAGCCCTGATGACACTTCATTTATGTAAGTTCAAATTAAGTGAGTAATCCAAATGTGAAAACTACACCAGGCTACACCCAAACTGCATGTCTTTAAAATCCACCGTTGTAAATAAACTGCAGTCCATAGTTCAGCTACATGGACCACCTTTCACAAGGCACAGTCAGGAGTCACTTGGTGTTAACCTTTACATTCTGTTAGGCTGGGTACACACTAGAGTGTTTTCAGCCAAATATTAGGCCAATCACTCGATAAACAACCGTTCAGCCACCAGCATTAGTGTGTATACTTAGACAGATAGTCATAACAAAGCAGAGATCATCGTTTGATTTGATTGTTCAGCAAAACTATAAATCTCGTTCAGCTATAGAACAACATCCTTCCAATCCAGCAGTGTATATGCACTCATGATCAGGATGTCCATAGAGTTTACAGATGATTATGACAGTTTAAGAGCACAGATCTGAAGGTAAATCTTTTAAAGCATGTATAGTGTGTACGCATAAATCAACATGCTGATCAGGACATTTTTTTCCCAGTCATTAGTAAAATCGTTGTAGATAACACATTGGTCAGAAAATTCTGTAGTTTGTACCCAGCCTTAATTCACAAGTGAATGATACTGTGTTGCTAGTTATCAGTGCTGGCTATCAATGGATGAGAATGCTGTAATGACTTGTGACTCGATTGGTAAATCAGTTATGGGAGCTGATTGTTGCTGACACTTTATCTAGTTATATTCATAATCCCCTGTACTGTTTGTTAACACTGTTACAACTTCCTCCTTTCACACAACAAACGTCTTGTGACCTTTTCCACTGCTCATCATCATTCAAGTATTAACCTCTTACTTACAGGGAGGATGAATTAAAATAAAACTATATCTGTAGGAGGAACACCATAAATGCACAAGATTACAATAATATCAACATATGTACATTTTAAAAAATGTCGGCTTAACCATATTCCTGTATGTCTATGGGGAGAGAGTAAGGTAGGAGGATGAGAGATTTTATTTTCTGTATTGTACCATTTACTGTTGCCTACATTTTTGGCACCAAACTTAGGCTACAATGCAGCAAACATCAATATTGAATCTTAATAATATTTATGTGCTGAAACAGCAACAATATTTATTTGATATAATAGTATTTCAGTATAATAATTTCATCCATGTCAATAAACATACTAAAAGTCCCCCCAAATTTAGATAAAATCAATATGATCCCCCATCATGCCTATGGGGTACATTTATCAAGATGTCATTTTGTAGAATTTAGTAACTAAATGATAACTAGAATCTGATTGGTTGCTCTAGGCAACATCTCCACTTTTTCAAACCCGCAGCTTGATAAATTTACCCCTATGTGTTTTTGTCACATGACTTACAACACTTAGGGCTAGATTTACTAAGCTGCGGGTTTGAAAAATTGGGGATGTTGCCTATGGCAACCAATCAGATTCTAGCTGTCATTTTGTAGAAGGTACTAAGTAAATGAAAGCTAGAATCTGATTGGTTGCTATAGGCAACATCCCCACTTTTTCAAACCCGCAGCTTAGTAAATATGGCCCTTAGTGTATCTCCCTCATGAGAGACAAGCATGTTCACTACAAACAAGGGGATTGTTTAGCTTCGGTTTTATAAGTCAGTCAAATCTTGGTAAAAAATGTTTTTATTACAATAATATAAGCCCTTGATCTCTCAACTTTTCCCATAATTGAAGTTGTCTGCCAAAGTAGAAAATTACAATGCAGTTTAATGTAGGTGAACAGTGAATTCAAATTGTAAGTAAAACAAAGTCAAATAATAAACAATAAAATATACAATTAAAACAGTAATAAAAATTAGGATAGATGCATTGCGCGTGATTCCATGTTCAGCTTGGATCCCAAGTATTTTCAGTAGTATAACATATTACATCCTAAATCTATTTAATTTTACTCTTTTTCTGACACCAGTTATTAAAGAAAACAGATACACTGACAGAATGAGTGTTTGGTTTTATACTTTTTTTGGCATGCACAGTGCCTGTCAACACATATTCAGTGCCTCTACACTCTCTTTTGCCTGTTATATCCTTACACAGACGGCTGAAGCCTTGTTAATCTATTTAGAACCTATCAGCTCTGTTCATCGGCTCATAAACGTATTACCTCAGAGGCAATGTGCTGAGGGACACAGGTGCCAGACCAGAGCACAAAACCCAATTGAGTTATGTAGCAGACAGTGAGAGCCACAGAATCATGAATCTGACTGCATTGGGGAATTGCATGCTCTGTGTGGCAGCAGCCACTTTATTAAATATCGATTTAAATCACAGCCCTTAATCAAATCTGAAAGATTTTTTCACCTTTCTCTTTTTCTCTTTCCTTCTTTTGTCTCATAATAGTGGTTCCCCGGAATGAATAGTTAGCAAATAGTTTAACTGCAAACCCTTATCAACTGTAATGAGGCATTTGTGATAATCGGGTGATGAAATGTAAATGGGCAGTAATGAGCACAATTATATCCACCAGGGAGCCATCAAAGCGGCTTCTTTCCTCACAGATAGATGAGCTCTTTCACTGTCATTGCCCATTGCTGACTTCAGCGAGAGCTTTTGATTCGGTGGGGGAGGTGTTGAGGAAACAGAAAGTGTCTCTCAGAACAAGCTTGCTGACAGTAGTCAGGTGAAAGTCTGGATCACTTTAATCCTACCTTTGATGATTATCCATTGATCCATTCCAAGCTTCTTTCATGCTCTATTGCAGTCTTCTTTAGGGATGATTTGATTTGCAGTAATGTTTAGAAACTGCCTCATTGTGCTAACATGATTAAGATGACCCTCTCTATGTTTGTTACACTGACAATAAGCTGGGTGACTGAAACATGTCTTTACACCAAACTTAATCTGAGAAAAATGTTTGCTGCAAAAAAATAAGCTCAGTTATATATATATGAGTATAGAAAACACACGTTGTGCACAATGGAATTAAAGGGACATTATTCTGATGATTAATATTTTGAAATGTTCTGCCTATCTCATCGACCCCTTTAATCACTTCATCCTCCCCATTTATTAATCACACTCCTTCATCATTATACCCCTTTCATCATTTCCCCTGCTATAGCATTCCCCCCTCTTAAATATGTTTCCCCCTGTAATCATATATCCCTGATTGCATTACACCCCCTGTAGTCATTTAATCCTTCCTGTAATCATTTATATCCCCCTGTAACGCTTTTTAGCAACTTGTAATCATCCTTCCCCTTGTAATTATACATCCCCCTGTAGCAATACTCCCCTATAGCCATTGACCCCTGTAGCATTGTTCCCCACCAACGTAGCCATTGATCCCCCTGTAGAAATATCATCCCACTGCTGTAGTCATTCTTCCGCCTGGAGCATTATTTCATACTCCTGTAACCATTGATACTCTCTGTAGTATTATTCACCTTATACCCATTTATTGGCATTACCCATTATCCACCCTTGTTCCTGCAGTACCCTCCCTTTAGCCATTTATCTCACCACTTGTAAAATAATCCCACCCTATAGCTATGTTGTTGCCCCTGTAGCCATTTACCACTCCCTTTTGCCATTTATCCCACCCCTTGTAGCATTATCCACCCTGATCACATTTGAAAAGATGGCTCTCCTCCATATATATATGCAAAGCACAGAAACCATTGACCTCTAAGCAAGCAGGAAATAATTAATGCCAAGAGGAGCTTTGCTCTGCTGTAAGGTCCAGAGGAGATGTGCCTCACAGGGCGACTAACTCCTAGTACCTAAGAAAACCTACCACGATTCGCGTGGATGACTGGATCCTACCTCGGTTCCAAATCGGGGAGCTCTCCGTACACCCACTGGTATCGCCTAAGAAGAGAAACGGAGAGTTAACCCGAGCCTATCAGGAAAGAGCTGTCCGAGAACCTGACAAAGAACGAGGACACTCTCAGTCCAAGCTCACTTGCCGCCTCCATGCTTTGCTCTTGCCAAGGCGCGGGGGACTACAGGCACTTGAGACCAGGAGCAGGCCCGCCTCAAGTACCTGGCACACCTCCCGGTGAGGGCCTAACCGAGAGGGGAATCGAGCGTGATACTCACCGGGACACTCCCACTTCCGATCCTCCTCTCCTGCACCTCCCCGACACCTGCAGATGACAAGGAACACACAGCCTCCCTCTGCGCTAACGATGAGACTAAAGGTGTGCACCCACAAACGCTAAACTGACTGCAACAACGACCTGACCCTAACAACACTCTAATGGTCGGCAACGCAACGAAGTCAAACAACTATGACTAACTAGGTGTGGTGCACTAACGGAACTGCTCACTACACACTACGGGGAACACCAGCCGGTGTTCACGGACTATACCGGAGGGCGGTTCCTAACCCCCTCACCCAGGTCATACCAAGAAGCTGCCTTCTTGCTATGGGGTCACCCACGGATCCTAAGGACCGGCTGCACCAGGCCCGACTGAGGCTCACTGGACCAGCACACTAACCCGCGTACAGACTGCCACCTGGAACAGCCGATCGAACTGAACCGCCCGACTGCCTGCACCCGGGTATCGAACACGTGTCCCACTCCAGAACCGCCAGGGAACCTGTACGGAACTGAGGACTGGGACATTCAACCTGAACCACGGGATGCCCTGAAACTGCGTTGAGCTGTGTTGCACTGCCACTGACTCACTCAGTCACCCCCTCTGGAAACCAGTGCGACCCCAGGGACCTAAGGGACGGGAAAACTATGTGTGTTCTTCCCTGACTATGTGTACGCTGGTAACTACACTTGTCCCCCACAGCACGGGTTAGTACAGGAAAACACAGGGAACAAGAGCCTACCTTTAATGGGGGCCTGACGTCTTGCCCCTGGACACAGTTATGTAGCACACCCCAAAATACCGTAATACAAACAATACTCGCCGCACAGACAGAATAAATACAGTATACAGTACTTTGCACGCTACTCACCAGAGCACACCGCTGCTAGCCAACCAGCCGGTTGCTACAGCACCACAGGAGCCTCCACTCTACTGTACCTCCTAACTCCGTGTGCTCACCTCACACAGGACCGCGCCTACTCTCACGAGGCTCTCACGCCTCTATCACACACCAGGGCCTTATGCCCTACATACCATGGGCCTCTGCCCAGCTACACACAGAGCCTTGTGCTCTGTTTTATGGGCCTCAGCCCCCTCTCTAACTCAGGGCCCTGAGCCCACTAACTAGGGCCTTGTGCCCTTTATAGCCTACGGGCGACCAGCCCCTACTCAGGCCATGTGGCCTTCCTATGGCCTCTAGGCCACTACATACCTAAAGGCCTTGTGCCCTGGTACCTGGGGCTCTGAGTCCCCCTGCCTAACTAACTAACAGGGCCTTGTGCCCGTTAACAACTTTATGGCCTACTGGCCCACTACTTGATCGGGGCCTAGTGCCCAAGTCCCTGGGTCTTGTGCCCCTAATTTACTGCTCCATGGGCCTTGTGCCCGACCGTGGCCACGGGCCTAGTGCCCGACCTATCGTGGGCCCTGGAGAGAGGTTGCCTGGCAAGGGCCTTACCTGGTGCTGTCTTCGGGGAGCTTCTCCTGGACTCCTTCCCCTTCTGCCGCTGCTTCCACGCTCTGCCGCTGGCTTCTGATCTTGATCACGCCGGTCTTCAGGCAGCAGAGGCGCTCTTAGCCCTGACAAGGGCTCTCTGCCGCCACTGCTGGTCTCCGCTGGCTTCTTCTCTTCTGATCTTGATCCCGCAGCTCTCCGCAACATGTCCTATTGCTTCTCTCTCCGCCAACGAACTGAAAATGGCGGCGGGCACGCCGACTTAAATAGTCGGGGACGCGCTGACGTCATCACGCAGCGTCGACGTGATGCTACGCGATGATGTGGCGGGTCCTGATTGGCCCGCCGCCGCATCGTTTCAAACAGCCGGGAGGTGAGCCCTGATTGGCTCACCGCCCCTGACCGAACAGAGGGGACTGCCGCCGCCGAAGACGGACGACGACCCCACTCAGGTAAGTCCTCCACACTGCAGTCAGAGAGGGTTAACAATCATACATTAGTTCCCTTTAAATGTAGAGATAGCAGAGAGGGACCAGTGCCATGGTGCTCCGAGGGGAACTTAAGTTACATTAATTACCTCTGTAGCCATTTACCACCCCTTTTGCCATTTATCCCACCCCCTATAGTATTATTCCCTCTTCTTGCCATAGATCTCCCCTGAAATCAAGCTCCTCAACATCATCATCATCATCAGCAGCTATTTATATAGCACCACTAATTCCGCAGCATGTAGTACTTTGTGTTAAGCGCTCACTTTGCCCTGTATGAGAAGGCATCCTGGCTGTAGATCTCTCAGGCTGACATCTCCTGACCTTTATATTGCTTCATCTACTGTAGATATTTTGGCTTACAAGATGTCTGCCAGTCCTCTTCTCTATGTAGGAGCTTTTGACTCCTCTATACCAGACAATCTAAGTAAACTCATCCTATATGTAACATTCTCCAAAGCAATGTCTACTATCTTTGAAATATAGAACAGACAGCATCTATCTAGATATTTCTTTATTATCGTTCATTACAAAAATAATAATAATACTGAAACTATGCTACAGATATTTATGTAAGTAGTCTGTAACATATAATAACTAATCCAAATCCCTACTGTTGACAATTAGAAAATTGAACGATAGCAATTTGCATTCCCTTAGCGGAAAAGTGGAATTCTCTTCCATTTAAATGCTTTATGTCTATTAGCTATCTCCTGATGCACATATATATTTATTGGGGCTCATATGTGTTATAGTGTAATACAATCCAGTGTATGCAATGTAAAGAACATCCTGTATCTGCTTATTTCTCCAGATAGTTAGGAAGATATGTGGAAAAGTGGAATTAACAGTTGCTCCCTTGACAGTCCACAGAAATGGTAATCATACAATAATAATACATTCTCTCAGGGAAATATGTAGACTTTGTCAACAGATACATACAGAAATTTCCGATTAATGATAGTGATCTTTCCCAGGTGCAATGTTTTCTGGTACACATTTATGTATAAATTCAGGGTCTAAATATCTGCCTATTGAGCCTAAGCAGATGAGCTCTCAAACCTTATTACTATGCACTATATTTTCCAATTCCCCTGACATTGAATTTCTCCTGCTACTCTTAGCCTCTTGTATCTTTATCTCTAAATGTATGGCTTGTATTGATTTAATTGAATTTATTAGATGATTATTAACAAAATATATTAAGATATGCACCATATTATTTATAGAATTGGCTTTGCAAGTTGTATTCAATAAACAGATCTATTCTTTTATTAAATATCACTCATTTTGAAACTTTATGGAATATGGACAAATCATAAATATTATAAATAGTTCTAAGCAAGCACATTTTTTATTACAATTTCATGCAATACTCTCACAAATGTAAGGTTCTAGGTAAAGCAAGTAAGATTATTTTATAGTGGAAAGTAGTATTTTTCCTATTTCCCAAAATACTTAGAAATTTAGGATTTAGTTTGAGGATTAATTAATCTATCATTCCCAACAATATACACCATGGGCCTGAGTCATTAAGGCATGTATCTGCCGAACTCCACGCAAATAGGCTCTGCTTACACCTGTAGTCAACAAGGAATGGATCTCAAGATATGTTCCTTGTTGATTACGTGTGTATTTTGACACCCCTCTCTGCTCTACTACACAGGACACTGCAAGATATGTACGTACCTGTCAGTTCCTGCAGCAGCCTGCGGGTCTGGCGGCTTCACAGCTGCTGGACCCACTGGCTCAAAACGGTGTAAAAATAGATAATAATAATAAAAAGAAAAAGTGTTGCCAACATAGTGCTGGTTGGAGCAATAACGGGGGGAGGAGAGGCAGCGTGGGGTCCCCCTCAGTGTTATTCCAACCAGCACTAGGCAAGCCACCCGGGGCTGTTGGCACCCCTGTCATAATGGCAAACCAGCCCCAAGTTGATCAGTACGAGACTGGATTCTATAAGGAGTTGGGGTCAGCAAAAAAAAAAGTGTGGGCCGCCTAAGGATACTCAGCTCTGTGCTAAAAGCACCAGGGCTCTTCCCACACCCCTAGAAAGTGGATATGGGGTGATAAAGTGAATAATTTAAGTGTAAAAACTATTTCAGTTTGTGGAACTACAGGTCCCAGCATACCCATGGCAGCCAGGGCCCGTTAAGTCATGTAGTGCCACAAAATAAAATTTAAATAAACCAGACTCATACCTAGTTCAACTTCATACCATATCTTTTTATTAAAAATAATTAAAATGAAAAGCCCTGATATACTTACCAACATCTGTGTTCTTCATCTTAGTTCCTGTATGCAGGAACACACACTGCATAAATAAATCCAGCACTGGAAGTGCACTGGAACTGACATTGGTGTCCCTGAATGGGATTGCCCTTACAGTATATTGCCTAATTTAATCCACCCATTCCCCACCCCGTTCACTCCCCTAAAAGGTAAGCTGTGATAAGCCCTTTATTAAACCAAAACCAGCCAGTTCTGGACATGCGCAGAACGATTTTGCGAAGGATGCGCTCAAAACAGCCAGATATGTGGTTTGATGATTCTGGTCCTATATGTTTACACTATACACAACTGGAAAATGTTCAGCCTCAATCTCCTATTCCTTCCTTCTTTCTACCATATAGATTTCACTTAATCTTAGGTCTAAGTAATAGATCTTCTTACTGCCTCCATGCCTCTGCATGCACTTATCCCTTATCACAAATACTTCTCACTTGTCCCTGGCTTCCTATTTTTGTCTTTACCAAAGGTCTTAGCACCAAACTCACTCTAGTGCATCATACATAGCCCCGAATCTCACCACTGAAGTTTACATAAATATTTAAGCAAAAAGACAACCTTTTGCTGGTTGAATTCTTCAACCTTTCTGCCTTAACAGTGCCAAATAACACTGAAATAACACAATATCCCACCCAACATTTGAAGCTGTTCATCCCTACTATCCACTTTAATAAATGTAAATACAAACTATATCATATACAAAGGACGTGATTACTGAAGGTGCTGTCACACTGTTAAGTAGAACTGGAGAAAGTCTTGTGTAAAATCAGACTTATTTAATATCATGCTATCAATTCACATTTCTACAAACCATCACTAAGCAAAAATGTTTAAACTCTCTCATTTAAACTCAGTCCAGCAAACCAAAGCATCTTTCGCCACACTTTTCAAATTACATATATAGGCCATTGCCACCTAAACCTCATAGCGTAATATCTTGAAGGGGCGTGTCTATAACCATAGCAGCACAGAGGGCCTATTGAAGATGAAAAAATGTGCCTTAAATTACAACGTTCACAAAAGGCATCATAAAAGTAATGAGAATAATATGACAATACAGCTAATTCAGACTAATGTGCCAGAATGCATAGTAATGCATATTTTCATACTGAAGGGGATGGAGCAGATATTGTGGTGAGTATGAATTATGATGGTGCATACAGGGCTCCATCTGAATCTTACTACGGGACCCAGTCAATTTTAATGATGCCCTGTTTGCAGACTCCCTAAACAAATATATATATATATATATATATATATATATATATGTATATATATATATATATATATATATAATATGAAATTGCATCAACTGCATCACCAATCCATCTACTGTAATCCTATTAACTACCCAACCAACATTCTCCACCCTCTCTAGAGTTATGAGAGACGAAGTTTCATCTCTTCTTTTCTACACAAATTCTTATACCTGTCCCTCAGGTCCTAATAACCATAATTTACTGATGTAAAAAATATGTTTTCTGATTAATAGATTTAGCCCACGTTATTGCAAATAGAAAATAGTGAAAGGTTTTAGACTGAAATAATAGGTATCAGGTGAAATAGAGCATGTTGAACGCTCAGCTGTTCCTCTAAACTATTGGTAAAAAATGTCTACAAATGTTTTATTAAGTATCATTTTCTATCTGAAACTATTTTCTAAACCCCTCCAGTCTGGTTTCTACCCTAACATTGTACAGTGACTCTTCTGAATAAAAGCTCAAATTACCTTCTGCTTTCTAAGGCTCAAATTACCTCCTGTCTGCTAATCCATATTTCACACTGTAGCTGAATTAAGACCCAATAAGAAGCCAGGAAAGATTCTGGTGCAGGGCTCTACTCCCCTCCAACCAGCCATGAAAAATTCCTTTTTTAGACAAACTGAATATACACACACACCACAGATATAAAAAAAAAAAAACCTAGATACCATTAATCCCCCACTTACCAGGTGGGGACAACCCCATTTAGACCAGAACTGGCCTCAATAATTCCCAAACATTCAAACAGGGCACTGAGGCCCCATTCAGGGCAAGTGATGGCATTAGTAGAATATCAAAGAAAAAGCAGGGGGCGGCAGGCCCGGCGCTCCTATTAGGCAAGGTTAGGCAGTTGCCTAGGGCTCTGGTGGGCGCCACAGAAGTATTGTACTTTAATACTGTTGTACTTTAATACTGTGCGGCGACTGCTGAGCATACCTTCCGCCGCCGCCGCACAGCTTCAGATAGATCCACAGGGAGGGGGGAGGGACGAGGGGCCATGGATCGCGACCGCCGCCCTCCCCTCCAACAGCTGATGGGGCGGACCATCGCTCTGACTCCTCTCCTCCACTCCCCCTCCCCTCACTGACTGTCGGGCGTGACATCATCATCACGGCCCGACAGTGTCAGTGAGGGATGGGACCCAGCAGCGAGGAGCATCTTTATGGAGTCGCCTTTAAGGTAAGGAAAGAGAGGGGAGGGGAACATTTAGACCCAAGGGGGGGTGCATTGAGACCCAGGGGGCAGGGCAGTGTGCTGGGGGGGGATTTTGAAACTGTGCCTAGGGCGCCGAGGACCCTAGCACCGGCCCTGGGAGGCGGAAGTCAGGCAGGCTCCTGGGGCCACTGAGCCTAGATCACCTAACAAATGATCCGGCCGTGATCCCACTTACTTTTTATATTTTTATGCCACTTGCAAATCTCCATGGCTCACATCCAAAACATCTCATAAAACATTGAACTAAAATAAATACAGATATTTTACCAGTAATTTAAATAAGCATTGTTTTTTTAATGCTAGCATGCACATATAAATAGCAAAAAGATGATTGCTAAATAAGAGCCAACCTGGCACTCCTGCAATTCTATCACCCAGGCTAATATGGGCAGCATGGTGGCTTAGTGGTTAGCACTTCTGCCTCACAGCACTGGGGTCATGAGTTCAATTTTCGAACATGGCCTTATCTGTGTGGAGTTTGTATGTCCTCCCCACATTTGCGTGAGTTTCTTCCGGGTGCTCCGGTTTCCTCCCAGACTCCAAAAATATAATAATAGGTTAATTGGCTGCTATTACAAATTGACCTTAGTCTCTCTCAGGGTGTGTGTGTGTGTGTGTGTGTGTGTTAGGGAATTTAGGTGCAATGGGGCAGGGACTGATGTGAGTTCTCTGTAGAGCGTTGCGGAATTAGTGGCGCTATATAAATTATTATTATCGTTTATTTGTAGGGCGCCACAAGGTTTCTGCAGCGCCAAATAAATAAATGATGATGACGATCTTAACAAATGCAGGCCTGTTCCAAATTGAGGGGCCTTGTGTGTTAGACAAAGCTTGCTTGCATCCAACAACAGCTACCAAACTTTCAGTGTATCTCACTAACAACTATGACATATAAATTATTATATTATTTTCTAAAGTTGAAAATTTGCAATACATTTTCTAACTTTAGGTGAACTAACAACATTTTAACTAAATTTGATGAAGGTGGACAGGTTACCATGAAAAAATGCTCAAACTTCTTCAAGCTTAAATGGCTATTGCTTTTCAAGTTTTTTATATGAACAGTGATTTTGAACTTTGAACTTGAACATGGTAATATTCACTGCAAGAATGAAAAAAAACATTAAAAACACTATTAAATGTAGTCATTTAAGCTTGATCAGACAGAAAATACAACATTTTATAGTTTATTTTAATGTCTTATAACTCCTTAGTACTTATAAAATACACACTATAGTTGTCGAACCAAAAAGTAATTAACAAAATGTCAAGATTGGTTTGATCAACAGTTTGAGGTCCTCAAACCAGGCTGGTTCGATTAATTTTCGAGCTAGCTCGAATAGTTTGAGCATCTCTAGTTTTTCATGTCTTTCTCCAGTCTTTCATGTAGCTAAATTAACACCTGATAAGTGCATGATAATATAAAAATATGGGGCCTGATTCATTAAGGATTTTAACTTAAGAAACTTCTTATTCAAGTCTCCTGGACAAAACCATGTTACAATGCAAGGGGTGCAAATTGTATTCTGTTTTGCACATAAGTTAAATACTGACTGTTTTTTCATGTAGCACACAAATATCAACTTAAAATTTCAGTGTACAAATAAGCTATCAAGTATTTGTGTGCCTCATGAAAAAACAGTCAGTATTTAACTTATGTGCAAAACAGAATACTAATTTGCATCTCTTGCATTGTAACATGGATTTGGCCAGGAGACTTAAATAAGAAGTTTCTTAAGTTAAGATCCTTAATGAAACAGGCCCATAATTATTAACAGTTTTATATAGCAATAACTTATTCTGCAATGCTTTGCAATTGGGACGAAACACAAGACTGGGTTTTGGCAAAGAGACAAAGAGGTAAGAAGGCCCAATCTATACTAATGTGTTTTTGAATAGTGAGCTGAGTTGGATGATTCACTGCTGTCTGACAGTCATATCTGGGGCTAATGTCCATTTGAAAAGAGTAAATAATTATATAAAATGCTTTCATTCCCTTTAACATTGTATGCTATGGTGGCTTTCAAAGCAAAATATCCCTGTCCAGTATAAACTATGTTAAATGGTAAGTATTGTATATTGTAAAACAAAACAAAGAAAAGATAAATTTGTATAATTGCTTATTACTCCATTTTGAATTACAAATATACGAATTTGCATATATAATTCAATTTTGTGTTGCCTTAGAATCCAATTTACACATTATTTGAAATAATAAAATAAAATTATAGGCATTGTTAGCAAGAGTCTCTTGAGATTACATTTAGGCACAGGAAGAAAGTAAACGTAAGAAGCTGCACATTGTTAATTGAAGTCCTTATCATACTACGACAGCTGATGAAAGTCATTTACAATGTATTGCGTAACGCAGAGTTTTCTTATGTTTTAAAGGAACACAAAATTTTTTAAACGGAAATAAATTAGAATGAACATGGGAATTGATGTTTTACATAAATAGTGGGTTGATATTGTAACGCAAAACCTAGCAAACATTTTAAAAATGTGTTTTTAATAACAAATGATCAATGTGTATATAGGAATAACAGCTATCCGAAGTGGTAACAGAGTTATTGTGTGACTGTACACACATATACTGTCTATATTTATAACTATATATAAATATATATATATATATATATATATATATATATATATATATAAAACAATTACTTACTACATGCCTGAGGATACAGACAACAGTACAATGTAGAAAAAGAAAAGTTTTCTGTGAATCATAGCAATGATGACCTTAACCTATTGTACAAGCTTCATATTAAGACTTTTCTGTTATTAATGACCTTATTGGATTACCTAAATCCCACTGCTGGTACCATTTCATACTGTACTTGCCTATAATGAGCAATTTTTCTGTGCTTGAACCTGGAACTAAGATCATTAATGTCAGTTTGTCAGATCATTTAAACATTAGTGACTTTTGGATGAAACATTCCTGACCTGGAAGTGCTGCTAAATTACATGAAATTCTCTTGTTGAGAAGATACACACTACAACGCTGAAGAAGTTTTCATATTGTAAAATATTGTATTTACTTTCTACTACCTTAAGGCACGTTTGATTAATACAGGTTAGTGAAACCTTTGAATCTAGGAAATATAGCATTTCAACAAAATATCTGCTTAGGCTTCGAATATTTTTTCTACACTGCAGTTATGCTAAAGCATTGTTTGGTATATCATAACAAAGGGATTATGTATTGGTGTGGTAGATCCTTGAAGCCAATATTTGTTAACCTTAATGGATAAATCTATTTTTTAAATATAATCCATAGGCTAGCACTAAGGGGACAATGTTTAGGCTGAGCCTAAAACAATGGATGAGTGGCATAATGTCACTATTTCAGTGTTTTTATTTCACCTGCAGAGCCCCCACACTGTGCTCCAGTCGCTGTCATAAAGGAAGAACTGCAGCTGGCAGCTTCTTACTTGTGAAGATGTCTGCTGTTGCTGGTGATGGGCTGGAAGTGTGGTGCTATGATGCCACAGTCCAGTGGTAGACCTCTTCTCTGACACAGAGGATCAGAGGATCACCCCTACAGGGTAAGAGGGGGAAGAGGTGCAGTGTCTGAAGGGGCCAGTGCTCAGGACGCTTCCACTAGTCCATGTCTGTAATTTCTACAGTATAACTGGTGGTTAGATAATGCTGTATCACCCCACCGAATTCTGCCAGATGACACATTGGTGGAGGCAGGACATAGACAGAGGACTGCATATTCCAATTCCCTGGCATATTGTCTATCTGCTCAAAGGGCCCATGTTAGACAGACATAGACTACATTTGCAAATAGACTCTTTGGGCGTGATATAGAGTTGGATGCAATTGTAAGTGTAAACTGCATGCCTTAATTTACACAGCATTTCAAGTCACACAGATCTTTAAATTCGTGCGACTCAGAAAACTATGCAAATTGCACAAACACACCTCTTTATCTGCCTTATGGACCAGTGTGCATGATACACTTACGTGTATCAGTCAGAGCAGCCCTGTAAAGAATATAAATGAATATTTAAATTATTGTACAAAAAAATAAAATGTGCTTCTACCTCCCAAAAAGCACTAGGGTTGGTTAAGCTGTTTGGGAGGGGTTGCACAAATTTTTTTACATTTAATTTTTTTTTTTACTTCTTTTTATTTGATTTTGTTAATGCAGCAAGGTTTCCTGCACCAGCAGAAACCTCCTGTAAAAGATACATCTGCTATAGACCTATCTGCAGCTACTTTCAACTCAGCATAGCATGGAAAGCGCGCGTTTAGATTGCTAGGCTTGCCCGCTACCATACACAAAGAAGGGAAAGACTCCTCCTTTTTGCCCACTACCATCCCTGTTCCTCCTCTTTAAGTGCAGAGAGATGCAAGAGGGGGTGGGATACGTAATTCCAGCACTGGAAATTTTAGCACTTAAGCTGCCGACATGAACATGTCGGCAGGCTAAATGCCGACAGTTCCATTGTGCTGACAATTTCACAATGTCGATGGTGTGATTGGCGACATTGACAATGTCGCTAGCCACAATGCTGACAGTAAAAAAGTAATGGAGGCAGGTTAAGTGCTGACATTTCCAGTGCCGAAATTATGACCGCCACCAGCAAGAAGGAGATCTGTCTCAGTCGGAGTGCAAACTGAGATGGATGCTTGGATAAAATTGTTTTTTGCGCTGAACAGTTGGACTTGCACCCAACTCTACATGAGGCCCTTTGAGTCTACTTTGCACATTTAACACCACCAGGAAAAACAAAAATAAATGGTGGACAAGTGATGGTCGGTAATGGTGGACATATAGTATTCCTATGGCCTCCTTCATATGGGCATCTATTAATCTGTTTCCCCTATATTCATTTTTTTCAGATATGAATGGCTTAGAGAAGATTAGTCTCATAGTGTTTGTTGAATTTCAATGGTCAGTTGCCAAAAAGTAGATGATGAAACAAATAAGGGGGGAATATGACACACCCTTTCCAGATCCTGCTCCACTATCATCTATGATAATGTGACTCTATGTACTGTACTGAATTCTCTAAATAGATATCAAAGTTCAGCATCTCCGTATCCATCTCTCCTCCTTTCATGTGTGTAAGGATAGAATGGAAGGGAATTCATTAAAAGATGCACATGTGCACAGAGCCAAAAGCATCTCTGTTAGTAGACTGCACATAGTGAATTTTAATTTACAATGAATGAAAATGTTGGATATTTAATTTAAGCATAGTATTAATGTTCCACCTGTGACAACATTTTGTGGCACCCCAAATTATTTGGGCTATACACATGTCGAATCTAAATCAGATTGTTCACCTCTAAGTGTCAGTTTATCAGTTTATGAGCTCATCAGCCAGAGAGAATTAAATACACTGCAAGTTCTGTGTGTACAATTAGCTCTGATTCATTAGTTACAAGTCCATATCTATATAGTACAAAATCACGTATTACAGAAAACTACACCCCAAAAGGTTTTAACCACTCATGCTTCCTTTATACAGATCTTGCTACATTCTCACATTTTCACATGGGAATTCTCCCCAGGGGGAGTTTCTTTATCTCCTCTCTGCTATATCCAAGTCATTGGCATAGTTTCTTGCAAACAATGAATAACTCTTACAAACTAGCAGTATCTAAGCTGTCTTTGAGCTATAAGAGAATAAAATGGCTATAAGGCAACAAGATGGCATCAGCTTAGCAAAATCACATTTCTCACACATATTCAAAGTATTACCAGTTCATGGTGAATAAAGCATCTCACAATACATTCATTGTGCTTTTAATACATGTTGTGTCCTATCCATCTGTCCACCCTTTGGATCAAACACTCTGCCAACCTATGTTTATTAATGTGTGATGCAAGATGAAAATTTATTGATCTTTTTCATGTATTACTTTGTACAATGATTACTTTTCATTGCATGTATTATTTTTATGGTTACATACTTGTTTATTATGAATAAAAAGACATAGAGCATGTTTGGATGTAGATCCATTTGCTTAGTGTATTTTGTGGGAACTAGCTTTGTGCATGCTCAGAAACACACCTTACGCTTGTGTTCAGCTGTATCATTTGCACCACTATAGGGCTGGTGGTGTAAAATGACGACTGATCGTGATGACAGTGTCAACATAGTACACAAATGCGTGCCACTAGCTAGCATACAATATCTGTATGCAAGTAAGATAGACTATAAAATGCATTATATGTATAGTACGCATGGAAAGCATCTTTACTTATTTAATTAATGTAAAAACATTAGAATAACAAAATATTTGAAATGTAATAATGTAAACATTCGTAGTTTTATTTCATAATTCCATTTTTTTACTGCATTCTGACGTGACATTTTTGTTGTACATACACTGGTGCGTATACTGCAGGCTGCTCTGTGCGTCTATGTACGGCAATTACTGTGTAGGCAGAGCATACTTAAACTCAGATTCAAATGGAAATGTATCTTGAGATTTGCTTGGATTTGAATACGGTGAGAACTACGCACTAGGGGCCTGATTCATTAGTGATCTTATCTTGTGCAAAAGTTAAGATGCTTATTTTTAAGAAGAAACGGGGAGATAAGAGTGAAGTTAAGATGGATTTTTCATCTTAACTTAAGAAATTCTTCACTTACGCAGTGGATTTTGCTTCTTATCTCCCTTTTTTGAGCATGCACAGAGTGGATTTGCTTAAGATAAGCAAAAAATGGCAGATAAGATCACGAATGAATCAGGCCCTAGGTCCATGCTCTTTTTTCAAATGGAGCTTACATGCAAATTGCATTTGAACTTGAATCAGGCCCATAATGTGCAAGCCAACATAATGGGATGGAGTTTCCTGACAAATATTAAATAGGAACACAATTATACATTTTTAATATTGTGCAAAGTTTAACTAAATATAAATTGCCACAGTATAATAATTTAGAAATAATATTTTCCTACAAAACAGATTTGGATCCCTTTAGATAATATATTTTTGTGTACAGTTTTCAAAATGAATTTCAAATTGTTAGCTGATTTCAACACAGTTTAATCATTGTAAAGTTTCAGTCCTGTACTATACCCACTGATTGTGAAATATCTATTAACAGATTTATCTTGCTGTAATCCTTCACTGGAGGAAATGAACCATATGCAATTTTCTTTTGATCAAAAAACTGTTAATTGCAATTACTTTTCTACCATGATTTATACTCTTAACAGTGATACATTTATATATCGGCAAAGCCACAAAGAACAAGAGAGAAGAAAGCATGCAACTTTTTGCCTCAAGCCAGCCCAACTTTGTTATTAACATATTCATGTCAAACATTAAGCATTATGTGGGGACATTAATAAAAGTTTTAAAATTCAATCATTGCTTTAAGTTTTTTTCTTGCAGGAAATTGATAAATGTTTCTATTAACTAATAACCCAGGAATCAACAGCTTTATAATGCTGGTTTATTCTGCCTGGAAAATTAGGCAATCCATCATGACTGATTTGCTCTCATTTCCTTCAGCAAATAAGTGAGATGAAAACTTTTAAACCAATAAGATAATGTACTTAAGAAATTCAGCAGAGAGATAGATGTACTAGGATGCCAATAGCATCAGCTCCAAGAATAAAATACAAATAAAATCAAAATCAATCTACATAGTCAGTGTAGAGAAAAACACCCAACCAAATGACATTATCTGATGTAGTAGGTTGGTGTAAATTCCTGATATACTGTAGTCATAAACAAAATGTTCCATTCATATCTGAATATAGGTAATGAGCGTATATACATTACCAAACGTATTACCAAAGTGAGTGCAAAAAATCAAGGGCTTCATTTAGAGTCAGACGCAATGTTCGTCTAAGACTTAAATGAAAGTGTAGGAGTGGGAGTGTGCCGCAGCTTGGTAGGGTATTACGAGTGGCATGCAACCCCAGTTGCGTCCCACTCGTAATACCTTACCAAGTTGCCACCAGTTCTGGCAGCTAGGTAACTACTTGCGCCACCTAATTCCTGATGCACTTTTTAAGTCTTGTTTTGACTGTGTCCTGCCTGCGTCTTGATCCGACTAGGGTAGTTTCTGCGGGTAGATGCCCATAGTATCTGAATTATTAACGGTCACACCTACATAACTCCACCCTTTCCCTCGTACTCAGACGCAAGCTGTCGCAGTGTACACTTGCAATTGAAAAGCAGATGGAACTGTTGCTTACGGCGCATGCCCCATCAGTGGAATTGTGCAGGATGTGCCTGAAATGGACTTTGCATCTGACTCTAAATGAGGTCCCAAGTGTTTGTGCATATCAAAGTTTTTGGGGTCTCAAACATGTTGGGCAATTAGTTCCTTAACAAAAAAGAAAAATAATGAACCACAAAGAAAGGAGGTATTTATCAAATGGTCTCAGATTTATTAAAAATGATATTTTGCCATTACAGAGTAAATAACTGACACAGAGTACTGTATTACTGTCATTGACCTATTACAGCCAGAGTTAAAAAATTAAAATTATTAGACTCATCTGTTTGCTCAGTCAGTTTGTACCCACTCCTATAGAGATACAATGATTGGTACCATTAGCCAGAAGCTGTCAAACAGCCAATAGTATTTCTGTCTTCCGCAACCAGGAATTAACAGGTCTATGTTTACTTAATGGCATGGATTCTGGAGAATTAAAAAAAATATTTTCACCTACGGTACATATTGTCCCAATATTATTCTGCATGTCAGCACTGCTAGTAAATTTTAATCCCAAATATATGTAGATATATTTTCACATTCACTTTCTCGGTAGATAAAGGACAAATATGGAAAACAATGTGTGGTGCTTCATTGTTTTGAGGAAATTCCAATCTCAAGAATATATTCTCTAGCTCATTATATGAATGTGCCTACATATACACAACCCAAAAGCATATTAGTTCTTACAGCCATTTCCAATCCAACAAAATCCTTTTAATTATGTGGAGCATGAGGCATTCCATTAATTAATTTTTGGGTAGACATTAAGACAAAACATGAACTTTTCTATGGGCAAGGTGAATAATTTCACTAAAAAAATTATAAGAATTTAGATCTCTAAGTACTATATAATCTTGACCATAAGTGAAATAATCTTAGGGGAGCAAGTGCTGTGTTTTCATGATCCTAGGAGACTAGTTTTTGTAGTTAACTGCAAACTCTTATTGTGTAGGACTCATTATACTAACAATGGAACTATCATAAGTATAGAATTTGTGACAATGATGTGGTATGGTCCTCCAGTCATGTAGTCACCATCACTGGATCTGGCTCTCAAAGGCAATCGGCAGGGCCAGTCCTGAGCCAGGAACTGTGCCATATGGTTCCCCTTTCTCAAATTTGTGCACACAACATTCAAATTAAATACTATGCAGATAGTATTCTAGGGCAGAACTGTGACAACACCAAGACATCCCATAGTAGGGAAGGGATGTCTGGTAAAGGTTTCTGCTGTATCTGCTTTGTTGCTGTGATTGCTTTCAGTTTTCATATCTCCAACTTCCACTGTCTCACTTCATTCCAACTGTACAACACAGCCAGAAGATGTATAAAAATGCTAGTCACTAATAACAGCTTTAGCATTGGTGGCTAATAATGCTTCTACCTTACAGTAGCCACACACACACTTTCCCCACCAATAACTACAATTCTTATTTCGCTATGTTTCGCAGCAAGTGTTTCTGACACCTCTTAGATTGTAAACTAATTTGGGTCATTCCATTTTTATCTCTTGTTTCAGGTTATTGTATGACATTTGTTTGTATCATAATCCCCTAAATGTGTAATATATAATAATATATTGCCATCTTACAAAAAAGGATGATAATAATAATAATAATAATAATAATAATAATAATAATAGTAAAAGCCAATATGAATTCAATCTAGAGAGGGTGTTCAACTTCTGCAGCATAAAATTGCAATAGTTATTTTTACACTTTGTAGATTATTTTTATTCAATCTTTATTAAATAGATGTATAATTTATAACACAATTTTGAATCTATTGAGTATACAGATTATATTAATATTATATTATTATTTTATGAACATTTAAACCTAAATACTGGGATATTTATTTGAGTGAAAAATAGGGGTTTAGAAGGCAGAAAATGTTTGGGCCCAGTTGGTAGAAAGTATATTAAAATAGTTTCAAACTATCTGAAATATTTGTTTAAGTGAAAAATAGACATTTGCAAAGCAGATCATTTTCTACCACAGTTGTTACACACTTAATCAATAGAATCTGAACAACAGTTACTGCTCTATTTAAGTGAAAAGCGGCATTTCTAAGACAAAAAATTTTGGGCGCCATAAGGTGAAATTATGTATCTGTAATCTGAATAATCACATCTATTTGCAGCCTTACAGTTTTTTCTAATTAAAACTTTCTTTGTAACCAAAAATATATTAATTTGGTTTGCAGTGTAATAAAACACAAAAAGCAGTATACTAAATCGAAGATTCAGAATGAGTGGCGCTATATAAATAAATGGTGATGATGATTATTATTTCAAACCGAAATCTTTAAATTGACCAAACAGAATTATTGGCATCTTTTAGAAGCCGTTAGAAATAATTTTATTTGAAACAGATGATTCTTTTTTTCACCTGTGGTGAGGAGCAGGTGCCTACAATATAAAAATCACTAATTAAACAAGCTTGAATAGAGAAAATTTTCTGTTACTGTGTGTACTAAAATGAGCTTGGAATATAGAAAGAAAGTCAGATAATTGTCTGAGCAGGTCAGACAGAAGATTGTAGCCAAGCATGGACAATCTCAAGGATACAAAATAATCTCCAGAGACCTTGATTATTCTGTTTCCACCGTCCGTAATGTTTTTAGGAAAGGTTGCACTGTAGTCAACCTCCCTGGAAAGAGAAATTTGATCAAAGATTGCAGTGCAGGATTGTGTGAATGGTAGAGGAAGCACTTTGATCAATTGCCAAACAGATTCAAGTTGCCCTTTAGACACAAGTTACGATAGTTTCAACTTGCACCATCCATTGCCAACTCAATGAAAGGGGGTTATATGGTGGAACGCCCAGGAGTATCCCACTGCTGAGAGACATAAGAAAATATGACTGGAGTTTGCCAAAACACACATGTACAAGCCAAATTTGTTCTGGGTGAATATCAGGACTATAATTTAAAAACAGGTGTTATAAGACCCAGTATTTTCTGTCTATATAAGAATAAAGTGTATACTGAATTTTAACCATGCCTACTGCCGTAATTAGTTAAATAAAAACAGGTCTTTGAAAATCTGGGTAATCTGAAAGACAAATCTAAGATACTAAAATAATTTGCTCCAGTTGTATAAAACAAACTTACATAGTTATACATTGCAATATACCTATTAAGGACAGTTATTACAATATATGTAAAACATCTTTGTAAACTGACAAATTTGTGCAGTATACCAATTGAGCAGTGTAGGTAAATACTCGTATATAAATGAGTGTATAAAGGAAACTGTACAGGAATCAAGGTGCTCTTAAGAGATACCTAGCCACTGAGACAAGTTCTCAGTTCAGGAATAATGAATGAATCTAAAATTGACAACAAGCTACTTGTAAGGTTAAAGTCACGTGATGGTTGCTGTCGCACTGTGATTGGCTCCTTTTTTTGTTTACATAATAGTGATTGTTTGCAGTCAAATATTTCCTGAATGAGCACTGATTCACAAAATTATTGATCCGATTTTAAGAAATTGTATGAAATTTGTAAGAATTTCCACTGCTGATTTGCTTAACGTCTGAATTTTAAAGAAAACTGTGTTTTAATCCACCCTCTGCCAGAACAGAGATTTCTCTACCAATTTGTCTTCAATGTTTCTAGAGCTCCAATTCATTACTATAGCATGCATGGAACATACTTTCTGAACTTTACTTTGCTCTTTTTATGACTAAACTGTCTGTGTATGTTTTGCAGCCGTTGCGGTTATGATTATGTTCCCTTCTGTATTTCAACAAATACGACAATTATTCTAACAAATTAAAGGTTAAAGGCAAAGCTTAAGAACTTTCTATAAAATCCGCACGCTCTTTATGTTTTATTTTTATTATGAGAATTCAGTTGTCTTAAAAATATACTAGATATTTAGATTGGCTAGGTATAATGTTATGTTTGGCCTGCTTGTTATTTTTTATAGTTTCTCATAAAAATGGGGGTTATATCAATACATCTGGCCCGTAAATATATCAAAATATGTAAACACAATGAAGTTTCAGAAGATACGACAGACCTGCAAATGTCCCGCATAAATATTTTAAAGATATAAACATTCTTGTATGTGATGCACAAGGGCCTTACTTAATAATTCTATACATGAAAGCTGACATCTGACTGGTTGCTGTGTTACAGCACATTTACGCACATTGCACCTTGTTATTAAATAAGCCTCTTTAAATACCTTGTTACCAGGTTTCTGAAGTTAATTTTAGTCCCACAGGACAAAATGAAATACCATAGCTCGCAAGTAAAACAAGTTGATATATATATATAGTCCCTTTTATCCAAATCTGTCCAGATGCAGCTAAAACTTGGTTGTTTCAGAATACATATAATAAAAAAAAAATTATGCCGCATAAGTATTTTCTAAAGTAATCCACGTTGCTTCCTTCAAAAGAAATATAGGATTGCTATAACTTATTTCATGGGTTTCCAAGGAGTATCAAAAATTGGAGCTTATTTATTTATTCCTGTTTTCACAAAGAAATAGTAGAGTATAACTTGGTTATGAAGTTGTTGATGATATGTGAATGTCCAAAAGGCAAAGGGACATGAATAGATTAATGCGGATAAGAAGTATGGATACTGTTTCATCTAAGGGCTTAAATAAAGCACCGTCCACCACATAGTCCACAGGTTGCTTTGCAGAAAGGAAACTCTGTCCCTGACTCCCAAATAGTGTGATCTCCACTACTTACAGCTCATTAAGATATCTGATATCTAACACAAAGGGCCTTTTTTTGAGTTAGGAGCAAAGCAAAGTAAAGGAGCAACTTTGCACCTGGACAAACCATGTTACAATGCAAGGGGTACAAATTGACTTATTTTTTGCACGCAAGGAAAATACTGACTGTTTTTCATGTAGCACACCAGTACTTGATAGTTTTGTTTTTACACTGAAAGTAAAGTTGATTTATGACATGCCGAATCCCATCTATAAATCTGCCCCTACATTTTAAATGTACCTCCCCCTCTAATGCAACATGGTTTTGCCAAGGTGCAAATTTACTCCTTTTCTTTGCTTTGCTCCTAACTCAAAATCAGGGCAAAAATCTGTTTTTGCCATGAGGGCGCAGATTGAGGTACTTTCATGTGTGCATATACGGACGCATTTGCACAAAAATAGGTGCTGGCAGTGAGAGGAGAAACTAGCCAAAATGAATGGAATGCTCCAAGAGAACATCCTGCAATTCCTTGTAATAAAGCTCAACATTAATACCAGCTATTTATGTAGCACCATAATATTATGCAGTACAGTACAGAGATGTTTTAAACATTCACATCAGTCTCTGGCCTATTGGAACTTACAGTTTAGGGGCCTGATTCATTAAGGATCTTAACTTAAGAAGCTTCTTATTTCAGTCTCCTGGACAAAACCATGTTACAATGCAAGAGGTGCAAATTAGTATTCTGATTTGCATAAAAGTTAAATACTGACTGTTTTTTCATGTAGCACATACACATCAACTTTAAATTTCAGTGTACAAATAAGCTATCAAGTATTTGTGTGCTACATAAATAAACAGTCAGTATTTCATTTATGTGCAAAACAGAATACTAATTTGCACCCCTTGCATTTTAACATGGTTTTGTCCAGGAGACTGAAATAAGAAGTTTCTTAAGTTAAGATCCTTAATGAATCAGGCCCTAGATTTACTGACACAGAAACACACTGAGATGCATTTTTGTCAGCAGCCAATGAACATACCAGTATGTTTTTGGACTGTGGGAGGAATCCAGAGCACCCGAAATAAACCCACACAAACATGGAGATAACATACAAATTACACACACACTCTGGTTGGAATAAAACCCGTGGCCCCAGTGCCATGAGATAACAATGCTAACTGCAGTGCCACCATGCTGCCCATTAGAAACTCTTAACCAAGGTGTAACAATAAAGAAGTAATATCAATATGACCCACCAGCCCATAGGTAAAAATACAGTGGCAAACTAAGTCACATACAAATTCAAATGTAGGTGTAGATTCCATCAATCTAAAACTGAGGCATTAAGGAAAACAAATACAAATATATTTATTAAAGTGTAATTAAAGAAAGGTTAAAACTGCTAATCTGGATCTTATTTTGTTTTATTTAAAATTCATCTTTTATACTACAGTACATTTTTTTTTTTTTTACTTTTTATTAGAAACATCTTTTTTTCAGTAAAAAGAAGGCATTACAGCATATCGAGAGGTTAATAAAAAATAGATAACACGAGTTTACATACAGCAAAACGCAGGAACACTCTCATAACTTTTGTATTCGGAAAACAATTGTACATTCATCTAGTATTGTAAAGATGTTGTTTTTAATATTTTAGAGTTGTGGGGTATAGAGGGGGGGTGCCATGGGTGGGAGGGGGACATGTAGGGAGGGGTGGGAAATTAAGGATTCACACATCAAATGAAAGAGAAATATACTTGCTTAGAAATACCATTCCATATACGGATATCACTAAAACTGGAGTGGAGTTTGATTATGGTACAAAGCCCATGAGGACCAGACCTTGTAAAAGGAGACGGAGGAGCCCCTCAGCACGCTAGTAATGTGTTCCATCTGTTAAGTGTGCCAAATACGGCCACAAACCATCTGAAGTGTTGGCGGTGTAGAGTTCTTCCCGGAGGCCGTTCCCTGACATGTGGCAGCGCTGATGATGTGTCTAAGAAGCTTGTGTTCAGATTTGGTGAGGTCTGGAAGGGGCAGCGGAAGTAAGATGTGCTTGGGGTCAGGTGGTATATGAGTATATAGAATTGCTGAAGGTAATGCAAGGACTGCTGTCCAGTATGGGCATATCCCGGGACAGTCCCACCATATGTGCATAAAAGTTCCCGTTTGACCACAGTTTCTCCAGCAGTCAGCGCTGGTCTGTGGGTATATTTTTTGCAGTTTCGAGGGGACATAATACCACCTGTGCAATAATTTGTTGGCATTTTCTTTAATGTGGACATTTATAGAACAATGGGCTGTACATTCATAAATGTCCGACCATTCTTCCTGGTCTAGAACAATCCCCAGGTCCGCCTCCCACTGCGTCTGAAAGCAATCCTTAACAGGCGAAGTGGTGGGGAGCAAGACATTGTAGAGAACGGATATGAGGCCTTTGGAAGTTGGGCCCGAAAGGCACAAGTTCTCAAATGTAGTGGGTGGTCTGGAAGAGAGTTGGGATTTAACCGTTTGATGATAATGCCTAATCTGAAGATACTGGTGGAACTGTCCCGGAACAAAACCACACCGTTCTACCAGCTCTGAGAATTGTGGAAATATCGCTGTTTTAGTTATATGATTGAGTAACAGCAGCTTGCCCTTACCTGCCCATTGTGTGTACATGGAGCGAGACATTCCGGGTGTAAAAGCAGGGTTAGACCATAAGGATATCAGAATCGAGGGAGCAGGGGAGAGGGATGCTAGCCGGTTGCATCTAGACCAGATTGAGAGAGAAAGGGCCAGGACTGGGTGAGCTCGAACAGAGACTGGACGCTGAGCGACTGGTAACCAGAGAACAGAGCAGATCGGTGAACCACCCAGTATATCCGACTCTATGTCCACCCATATCCTAGTTCCAGGGGGAGAGTGCCATTGTACACACTGGGCCAGATATAGGGCGGTAGCTACTACTAAGGGAGGGATCCTTACCCTCTTTTTGTATTACTGAAATCCGGGTTCGGGTCGTCGCCAGGTCAAAGGAAGTTCCATCGAGGATGGAGTTAAACCATGTGGTGAGTTTAGGGCCAAGGACCACAGCAAATTTTTTATAGTATTTGGCTGGGAAGCCGTCCGGGCCTGGGGCGGAGGACACTTTCATGCTGCGTAGAGCAGCAATGGTTTCCTCATCCGTAATATCTGAATTAAGGAATTCAATCTCCGCTTCGGAGAGCTGTGGGAGTTGACAGGAGCTTAGATAAGTATTTATTCTATCCTCCAAGTCAGGAGGTGGCGGCGATGAGGCATCCAAGTTATATAACGAAGAATAATACATCTGAAATTCTTTCATTATCTGGCTCGGATCGTATGTCACAACTCCCTGTGAGTTTTTGATTGACATAATCGCATTACGTGTGCGTCTCTGTCGCAGTCTTCGGGCCAGGAGAGAATCTGCCTTATCACTTTTTTCATAGAAGAGCTGTTGGGTCCATTTGAGACTACGAGCCGTTTTTTTAGATAAAACCGCGTTGAGCTGACCCCTCACTGCCATCAACTCCCGTAAGTGCGAAGGATCCAGTGAGCCCTGATGTTGGGCAAGGAGGGAGATGAGTCTAATTTCTAATGTGGCTTTCAGCTCTTTTTCCTCTCTATGTCGAGCAGAGTAAATGCTAATGAGCCGCCCTCGGATTGTGGCCTTATGCGCCTCCCATACTATGGATGGTGATAGATCAGGGGACTCATTCAAAGCAAAAAAAATCGTTAAGTGCCTCCGTTAGCTCCAAGCATGTCTTAGGATTAAGCAGGAGGGTATCATCTAGTCTCCATGAGAAGCTTCGTCTAGGAAGGTCTGCTACTTGTAGTTCAAGTGATACCCCCATGTGGTCCGTCCAGGTGAACGGATGAACCTCAGCTTTAAGGAGTTTGGCTGCTAGTTGTGCGTCTATGAAAAAATAGTCTATGCGGGTATAAACGCTATGAGGGTGGGAGTAAAACGTGTACCCTCTATCCTACCGTTGATAACCCTCCATGCATCCAAAAGGGAGTGTTCTTTAAGTAAAAGGGCAAATCGTTTGGATAGCCGCGTGGGGTGCGTTGGCATTTGTGGGGAGGCTGTGGCTGTTGAGGATTTATCTAAGTTAGGATCCAGTATTACATTAAAATCACCTCCCAACAGCAGGTGGCCCTCCGCTTGTTTGTTAATGATGCTAAATAGCTTTTGAAGGAATGAGATCTGACCTTGGTTTGGAGCATAGCAACAAACCAGCGTAACTGGCAGCCGGCCCAGTGAGCCTATGAGTATGAGGTATCGTCCCTCGGGGTCTGCTATCGAGCGTCGAACCATAAGAGGAACCGATGGCCGTACGAGGATTGCTACCCCTCGGTGTTTGGATGCAGCAGAGGCGAAAAAAGTTTGAGAAAAGAGTTTCCCCTGAAGTGTTGTGTGTGGTTGTGTTAGGTGGGTTTCTTGTAGAAAGACTATCTCTGCCTGCGTCTTTTTGAGCGAGGCCAATAGCATGGAACGCTTTTGGGGGTATTCAACCCCTTAACATTTATTGTCAGTAAATGTAGCGACATATTACGTGGAGAGTATAATATAGCGTACTGAGGGACCCCTCCGGGTCTACAGTACATTTTTTAAATGTAAAAAACAATCTTTAATGAACAATTTTGTTAAGGTCACATCAGCACCACTTTGCAGAATAAAAATTTATTTAATAACATTTTGAGAAAACACCAAAAACTACAATATAACTATCGGTTTTAACCATTAAGTATTTTTTAAAAAATATGGTGGTAATTTCCTTAAATTCTGATTATTGTGGTTTTGTAGGATAAAGCATTATAGACAAAAGTTAAGATAACAACAGTAACACAGTAATATATTTAAAATTATCCCATTATTGCATGTACAACAAAGATAAAATGAATATTTTAAACATGTATTCAACCTTATGCTTCCCTACCTAGTTGTATACTTTGCAGGTATTGTATGTTAGTGCTCTAGCAATGTTGGAGCTATTTCTAGCCCTCAGATACTGTTCCTATAAGCAAGTGATTATCATAATGGGCAAATCATGTAAAGTTCAGATGCCTCTGTCTTTTTGAACAGGCTATTAAACACTAGTGAATCCAGCGTTTTTTTGGTAAGCATGTAATTCAAGTATGAAGCTTTTATTTAAATTTAGGATACTTTAATCTGTCACATTCCCTGCACAGTTTTTGTGCTGAAGAGGGGAATCTTCCTACTAAGCCTTTGCTCATCCTATAGGTATAATACATTTTATATGTGTGGCTCTCCATAGAAAAACTATTACTACTCTACTAGTGATCAAAAGTACCTGTCTGTTTTTTATTTGTCTATTTTTAGATGTTTGTAATAAAACATACAGTCATGCATTATGCTCCCTCTCAAGCTTTTCATGCTTTAAGGACTCTTACTGGCTAAATTCAATGCTTTGCAATCATTCCCTCAACATTCCGTTGCTCGGATTTGCTGGTTTTTGCAGTTGACTTCTGTATTAGCGGATTTAAAATACATGTTTCACACCTTAACTTGGAGGTGTTACCAACACATCACAAAAGCCATGTATTTAACACTGGTTCATAGATTAACAACTTTTTTCAATGGCATGCCATATATACATTCTATGTGCCATAAATGTACATGGTTGGCGGTGTGGTGCAATTAAAGCAATGGACTGTAGTTTTTTTTTACAGAACCTACAAATATAAAATAGCTCATAAAATAAATACAGCTCTATTACATTTTTATTTGCTTTACACATTAATAAATTATAGAGGGTCATATGAGAAGTTCAATGAAAGAAATCATAAAATGTTTAATATAATCAATGCTCCGATTTGAGTTTGTACCTTTGCTCCCTTGAGCACATGAGAGCCACACTTGCCAAAAAGTATTGATAAGTGTGAAAATTAAGGCGATCAAATGTACTGTTTTCTCCACTGTACTTTAGAAGCTTCATATACAATCTTGTACATAATGTGCAATGGTGGGCTTGTCCCTTATAACAGTTATTCTGGAGAGATGCTGTAATATTTACTATTCTGTTGGATCCATATCCTGGCCTGTCAGGTAAGTCCCGGGGTGTCTGTCCCCTTTGACACACACAAATGTGATACATGTCTCCTTGGCGTAAAGCAGCAATCCCACATAGTAGTTTATTTTTTATTTAAATAGTAGGTTAAGTAACTTTTAAGCATGCACCTTATAGTCATTGTTCTTAGCGGTCCTCCAACAAATTGTTACCTCCTTTTCAAAATCTCTCTGATGGATAGAAAATATGGCTGCCTGTCACCAGTCACACACACAGGCTTCCAGCTCTCAGCATGTCATCTGAAGACAGAGGGAAGAGAAAGAGGGGGGAAGATTTTATAGCACAAAGACCAGACAGAAATCAAGGGGCATTGCAAAGCCTTTCTCCTCACTACGTCACGTTCCTTGTAACTGCAGTTGCCACGGTAGTCACATGACACTGTGCAGAATTATTAATCATTAATTGCAGCCTGAAGAAATAAACTGAGAAACAATGGTAAATAACAAGATTCTTCTTATAGCCTGCCACAGTGATTTATGTTGAAAACTATACTTTTTATGGGATTGCTGCTTTAAGCATATATTATCTATTGGCTTGGTTAAAGCTCATTTAGAAAGTGTAATGGTTAATGAAAACTTAAATGTTCTATTAACTGAATCGTCATCAAAGTTCATTTCGGTTTGGCAACCTTGGGTGGCCTGTGCGAGTAGGAAATCTGGTGACCCAGTGAGCAAGTTGTAATTTACATGTGTACCAGCAAATGTGGACCAGATATTACATGATGTAGTAATAAGTTTGTGCGTGTTTAGGGTAGCTGGATCCAAAAATTGTAAAATGTGCTTTTCTATAACCTAATTGTATAAATTTAAGTTTTTTCCCTATCCCTCCATTCATTCCTAATTTCCTTATTTTCCATTGATCCTTTCTCTCCTTATCATACCTTACCAACAAATCATTAAACAAAGTGTTAGGAGAAAATCACTGTGTGATATTCACTTTTTGCCCAGTTTTCCAGTACACATTTATGTATTTGAATGCAATCTGACTTTCAATATTTAGAGATTATCAGTTTTCACTTACCTGGGCTTTCTTGATGGTATCTTAAAGTAGGTGGCATTGAAGTGATGGAGCACATTTGGTGTGCTCAGTCACTGTGCATTTAGGTGCTGTTGCAGAGCGGGACATATGCCAGTTTGCATAGTATATCTTGCTTGGAATCACTCTGCCCATGGCCAGAAAGAGGGCATGGGCAGACCTGTATGTATCTGGCACATATGTCTGTCTGTACCTGGAGAGGTGGGATTGGGGATTGAAGAGTCGTTCTAACGTTGCAGATTACAGCAAATGCATGTTTACGCAAATGCAACTGATGCAAACATGCTGAATCACGTATTCATGTCTGCTGCATGAATGCGTGATACGTCCAATGCTGCATCAGCCCGCTTCTGATGCAGTGTTGGACGCATCTCAAGATGCGTACAGCTCTGCATATGGGCGGGAATATTTCCGGTGCTCTTTTTTAAGAGTCATTTCCTCCCATTTTGCATCAGTTCCTCAGATTGCCACTTGATTTTGGTTTGGTCAATACAATAGCAGTAGATAAAAATTCCATGTATAATGTGCACCTTTTAACCATCTATATATTTATATTTATTTATATTTATTAATTTGTGACTGATTGAGAGATTAAGATAGATTGCTATTTACAGAATTACACTATTAAATTATGTTTTCTTCCTATAAATCTCAACATCATGTTGGGAAGACTAAAGGAAGATTTCATCTAGAACACATCAAATTCAATATAAGTATACTATTATTTGACACTATTGTTTTTTATTTTTACTATTTGCAGAACTTTGTTCTAGAGTGAATATGAAAGACCCCATTCATTGCTTAAATACTTCTTTTATTTTTTATTCTGTTATTATGTTAAATTGGTGTGTTTTTTTTCAGAAGCTCATTGAGCTGCTATAGGAGGAAGAACGGTGTAAAAGTTTTTAACTCAATATCCTAATTTCATGTTTATTTATATGGAAACTATATATTATGTTATGGAAACCCTTTGCTCATATGCATATGGGAGTATGGTTGCAGTCAGCAATGAATACATTTCTGACTAAATGTAACTGTTCTGACATTAAAGAAAATACAGTATTGATATATTTATCTACAATCTCTATATTGACTAGAGATGTTCACTGACCCCCGTGTTTTGGTTTTGTTTTTGGATCTGGATTAACTTTGTGTTTTGGTTTTGGGTTTGGCAAAACCGCCCTTGCTTGTTTTGGTTTTGGATCACAATTTTTTTCTAAAATCCCTTTTTTTATTGCTAAAATCACATAATTTGGCTCTTTTTTTTATCCCTACATTATTATTAACCTCAATAACATTAATTTCCAATCATTTCCAGTCAATTTTTGTCAAGTGACAAGAACACTGCTACCCCTCCTGTTTCTGTATGAGCAATGGCACTGAGCAATGTCACTGGAGAATGGAGAGTGACAAGAACACTGCTACCCCTGTTTCTGTGTGAGCAATGGCGCTGGATCTCCTGGGGAGGGAGGCACTTATGGAATCCAAAACCCGCAAGATCCGACAATGCAACAATGACGTTTTGCCTCGATTCAGATCCGAGGACGTGCGGAGACACCGAACCGGCTCGTCGGATCCCCTAAGTTTTCAGAAAACCGAGCCTGAGCATCTCTAATATTAACTATACTATATATTTGATTTATTCATTGTTTCATAATAGAAATCACTCACAAAGTGGAAATATAAATTGTGATTTTTAGTTTTGTAATGTATCGGCGGTAGCAGTGCTTGGTAAATAAAGCCAGATACCTTTATAAATGTCAAGGTGCAGGATGAATTCACTAAGACTATGTTTGGCCAACAAATTAGCAGTTACAATTTGTTTCCTTTATGTGTGTGTTAGCTGTGCTCATGCTTTTAGGAGATGGAAAAAAGAACAAATATTTCTATGTAATTGAAACACTAACTTCAAGCCCAGATGTCCTATTAAGGGCAGAATACTGAGTCTCTTGCTGTCTAAACTTACAAATGACACTGTAAAATGGTAACTTTTAATGCTCATACACACACAACCACACATACATTACAAAAGAAACTGCCTGGACAGCTTTGACAAAACAGTTATACAAAATAATACAAAATCACAGATTTTATGCTGTCAATAGAAATACGGCTGTGTGGTGTTTGTGTTGAGATCTTTTTTTTTCCTAATCATATTGAAGGTGATATTTTATTTCAATTTACTAACTATTCAACTTATGACAGTAATGCAGAATAATATGTACCCTGCACAATGAAAAAGCACTGAAATTATAAACATTATGAATAAAATCAATCAATCTGTTCAAATAATATACACCGTTTTAGACATTCTAAATATGTCCTAAGACTCCCAACATTGATCATAGTAAATGTACTAAAACACCTTTATTTACACTTCTATGTCTAGACCTACTTTTCTGGTTTGGAGGACAATATGTTTATGAATGTAAGACAATATATTACATTTAATGAACACACTCTTATAGGCACCATATAATAATGAAGGATATGCATATAGAAGTAAGAGTAACTTTTGCTTTCTTTATAGGAAGTGCACATTATTGACTTAAATATTGATGTAATTCATATTGATCTAGTTTGTCTTTGTAGAGTGCAACTTAACTTTTTTGTATAAATTGTTAGATTAGTCCTGTTGCAAATTATTTTCCTATGCTATTTACCCTTTCAGCATTAAACTTTCTCCAATTAAAGATTATACTAAGCTGAATTAGGAAAACTTCCATGCCAAAATGTATCTATTGTTCCAATTCAATCTTGCATTGTCAGATATGCAAATCGCAATTCCCAATAAAGAGTGGAGCATATAGTACTGATAAGGTATTCAGATTCCCAACTGAATGTAGCAACTGAAATGCTGACTACAGTCTTATTTTGGATGCTCTTGTAAGCATATATGCGTGTAGTAATTCTACTTTATTCCATATATATGTAAATGAATGAAAGCTTATCTGTGCTGCATTTACTCCTTGTACTGCTGGTCCAGAAGTCCTGTTAGTGTCTTTGGAGAAGGCAGTCCATTCTGCACTGCTTTACTGCTCCTGTCATTCAGCGATGTGGAAATTCTGTGACGTTAGTTTCCAGTAGCATCAGGGGTATGTCGTATGACCCTAAGCGTTTCGACTCTGGGTTGGAGTCTTTGTCAAGGTATGGGGGTATGGAGTGCACACAGTTAGTTTTAAACAGTTTAAAACTAACTGTGTGAACTCCATACCCCCATACCTTGACAAAGACTCCAGTCTGGAGTCGAAATGCATTGGTCTAGTGGGGTGAATCAACTATCTTCATACCATATCTATTGTTGTCAGCAGAAGGAATACGCTTCCCAGGAGACCATCTCGTGCTCTTTTGATACATGCGACTCTATAAATATAATTTGGTATGAGTATTTAGGATTGTATTTTTATCGATTGTCTTATGTGATGCCCATCAGTGCATATTTTATTTGTATACAATGGAAATAAATGGTATTATACTAACTTTGCCCTGTTTTTATGCGAGGAGTGCTGTAGGAGTCTGAAACTCAGTAAATAAAACAGCGTGTGATATCATTCAGTAAATAAAACAGCGTGTGATATCATCCAGTCCTCCTTTTGATGTGCCTTTCCATTACAAGCAGGTCTTGTAAGCAGATTTCCTAAGGGACCCTTCTATGTGTGCTACATCTATTAAATAAGAGGGTGCTTAACTTCATATACACCTTAGAAGAAGGGTTCACAGATTTTGTGGGGGATCTCCACATCTGAAGAGTGGCTAGAACGAGTGATGGGCAAATTAAGGTTCAGAGAAGAACAATCTGGTTCACAGAGCTGCAAAGTTCCAGCAATGCAATTGTTGAGTCTTGCTTTTTCTTCAACAATCTGTGCAATGTCATTCTACACTATATTTAGAAATTCACATTTTGATGATTTCATATAGTCTCTCAATAAAGCTAGGATCACCAGTGAAATATGCACAACTGTGTGGCCAAATGCAAATGGGAATATTTAATGAAACAGTTTAAGTAGAAACAGACATCATGATATAAAAAAAAATAGATATACAGTTCTTCACGTAGACAGGAAACAGAACAGGTGGATACCCTTTACTTTCGTAGGAGAGCAGATGTCCAACCTCTCTAGCTATAGGGCTTGATTCCACTATTCCCTTATTTTGGAGCTGCTTTCCTAATCATAAATTCATCAGTTACTGGCACTACAGTGGTTGTCTATCAGCACCTTATAATTTTAGTAAAGGGGAGAAAATGTAGAATTGACAATGGATATTGAGAAGAACAGATACACCTGAACAATTCATTTCTATGGGACAGGCCTACTGGCTGTGTTAGCCCCTTCATGCTTAAACCTGGAATAACCTCAAAACTACATTTTGACTCTCTACATGCCCAACAGCTTCAGTTCAGAGAAAATAAATGTTACAAATAATTTCTTACATGGATTCTGTTCCTGCTTTCCCCCCAACATACATAGGATTTTTATTCTTGGAACACATACAAATATATATAGTACATGATTGCATGCACTGTCGAGAACTGACACAAGGCTTTTTCTGTTAATGTTTGCAATTGGAGGCAGAGCCCAAAATTGTACAGCATGATTATTACAATGATTATAATATAATAAACTAATGAGATTACAAACACTGATTTTGAACAAGACCAATTGTGTTAATTGCAGTCCCCTTTACTGCAATTTAAGCTGCTGCTGAGTTTTGAAATATAATCAGTTTTAGTAATTTTATCTGATTTCTTAATGAAGTTTGCCCTGAGCAATTGCTCTATTTGTTTCTTAGCAAACAGCATGTGTCATAACTGCTTCCATTAATCTTGATTACTTTAGTTAAAATAAATAGTTATACTTGGGTGGCTTTCAGGAAATACGTCTCAGTAATTTATTAAGATACCAGTTTTGCTTTACTTTTTGAAGAGGACCATTATAAATCAATACATGGATTTTCACAAGGAAATGTTATTAAATAGTCACAGTGTTGTGTAACAAAAATAAACCACAGGGTTTTCAGTTACATAGATATCCCTGGAGAGTGCTGAACATGTTAATAGTATATAGTAAGAAGAATATATGCTCACCAGACTGTATGGATGATATGCAAAACAAATATTTTATAATATCACTCTAACTTTACATGATAATGTAAAAATGCACTGGTAGGTTATTTGGCTTATAACTATATTGGTCTAGTTTGTGTTTGTGCCTCTGGTAGTGAAGTTAGGTTGCATGCTCCACTGGGACAGGGATTGATGTGAATATATAAACATTCTGTGATTGTACAGAGATGCATAATATGTTAGCACTATATAAAATAAAGGATAATAAAACATACTTGTACACTAGAACAGGTTTATGTTGAAATGCGGTTCATTTGCAGACTGCAACTTACTCTTATATGCAATTTTCTGATTCTTATACTATAAATTAGAAGATTGAACTTGATATACCTGAGTCTATTTTCCAAATAACTTTGTAACAAAGTAAACCACAGAAAACTGTCACTCATTTTGTGATTCACTGCAAAATTTACCAAAACATTTCAATAATGTGAAAACCTCATAGGACACTCGAACATCACAATATTATAGCGTACTTGCTATTCCTTTGTATAATTTCAGATTTGTGTATGTTGACACTACTAAAAGTACCATATAATGGTTTATCACCCACTGTGCTTCAGTAAGAGGCTCTAAAATAACAACCTAAATTCTAGCAAGATTCAGAGATGTAGAAATTAATACAAAAATAGAAAAATTAATAAAAGATAAAACTCACATTGGTATATTGTGAAAGGTATGTGATTCGTATGTTTTAGGTCCTGTATGTCCCCAGCCTCAGCTACCAGATGTGCTGCAGTTATACCTGGACAGTTTCTCCTTGCCTGCAAGGTGTTAAGCCCTCATCTGATCTGGATCGTGATCACCTGCATCTGGCATTTTTAGGACTTCCTTTTCCTACAGACAACTGCCAGTTTGTTTGTCTTTGCTGCTTCTGGTCTTTCTGTGAAACTTCTGATTGAATCTGACTTTTCCTTCACATTTGGCTCCTGCTTTGTTTTATTGTCCTACACTGTTTCTTGAGACCTAGACCATAGCTATGTTTGACCCTGCTCATGTTTACTCCCTAGTATTGTTATGGATCTCCCAGCTCCTGGCATGCCTGACCTTCCTACTGTCTGATTCGCTCATGGATCATCCTATTGTGGCTGGTATTCAGCTCATCTGCTAATCTTGTAAACCAGCATTATCAAGTACTTTTGTTCCTGTCTTCAATATATTTAACCAGTGTTATCAAGTGCTTTTGTTCCTGTCTCCAAACATATCTTACCAGCATTACCAAGTGCTTAGTTCCTGTCTGCAAATCTATCTTAACAGCATTACCTGTTGTACTTATGGACTAGTGATGGCTGTATTACCATTGACTGCATTTGGTTATAACCTGTGTGACTAGTGTTCAAAATAAAGACACTCTGTTTGCATTTACAACAAATCTCCATGTGGTTTTTACTCTGGAACCCTACCAAGAAGTGGTTTTAAAAGTACATTTTTCTAGTTTGGCATATAAATGGTGACACCTGAGGTGTTCCAGAGCAGTTTTCACTTGTTTCCTGTTCTGGAAAAGATTCTGAGAATATCTTAGGATGTCTTCAAGATAAATTATAACAAATTGATCTAGGATGTCTTGAAAAATATAATTGGCAAAATGCTGAGAAGTGACTGGAGCATTAGCGAGCCCAAAAGGCATGCCAAGATATTCAAAATGACCATAGCAGGTACAGGAAGCAGTCTTCCACTCATCTCCATGATGTATTCCCCTATTATTAAGTAAATATATGGGCGGAACACAATCCTTCAAATGGTTCATGAATAAGAGGTAGTGGATATCGATTCTGGATGGTAACGTTAGTTAATGCTCTGTAATCAACATATGGCCGTAGGCCTCCACCTGTTTTTCCGACAAAAAATATTGGAGCAACACCTGGGGAAATTAATGGTCTGATAAAACCTCTCTGAAGATTCTCATCTATACATTCTTTTAAGATGCTTTATTATGGTTCTGATAGTGAATAAATGCATCCAAAATGGAATTGTGCACAAGGGATCAAGTCTATGGGGCTATCATAAGGATGATGATATGGCAAGACCTCCGCTTGTTTATTATCTGATGTAAAAATTAATGCTTTGGTGAGTCAATTAATGCTGGCTATCTATGAAATTCCTAAAATGACAGGAAAGTTAAGGGATTGCACAACATTTTCCTGATGAAAGATTTTCAAAATTTAAGGACATTAGGCAATGGGCGAGCCATCAATGGTCTCTAACGGAAAAGCAATAGGTTTGATTTTAAGAGGAATACAATATACAAAATGTTACCAATGTTTTTATCAATATAATTACCCATAGACTCTGAGCCAATCAAGGCCAGGGTATTGATTTGATGGATGCCAAACGTTAAGTGCAGTTGGAATTTAATGTCGGCACCAGTAGGTTGATTACTGGTAAGAGGGTTAAAGCAAAATTGACCCTGAATAAGGATTAATTCCACTTTTAAAGAGTCTGAAGAATATGTTCTAGGATGCATTTGGGAGACTAAGCAGCATTGAGTGGAAAACATCTATACTTGGTACGATCCTCTCCAAACTTCTCGGGTAACTTGATTAGAGGTTCAGGATTACTAGGAGAAGCTGAAGATATGAAAGGTGTTAATGGTGATGTTCAGACTGTGCAGAGTGAACTTGAGCCTATCATCGGCAATATCCCCGCTGACTAAATTGTTGACTGTGATACAATTCTGTGCGTTATTCCAGACCATAGTAGCTGTGGCGGCCAAAAGGTCATAAAAAGCTTCTAGTTGGGTACTGAGACAGGCCATAGGGGCATTCCTGTTGTGCATCATCCATTTATTCATTTGCCATTGGATGAGGAATCCATTTTGGGGATAATGCATTGATTTTACACCTTAACTCAATTTTCGCACGGGGCAGTACGTGCTACAAATATAGCCCTGTACCCCAGGCACAAAATTAATCGATCTTTCACAACTGAAATTGTTTTATTCTATCAATGTATAGGCAATGTAGTAGGAGGAGGTATGGCTCAATGATGGTCAATTAGAATGATTGTCTATGTGTAACCGCAGAGAGTGTACAGGTATTTGAATCAATTTTACAAATTTTCTTTGGTTTAAACCTTGTAGAATAATAGAAGGCAGTAGCTGTATTTGCTTACAGAAGCAAATCAGCCACAAACTGAATATTTTATCACTTTGAAGTGTATGTAATTTTACTAGGCACATGCTTTTTAGGCCAGAATGCCAATAATCATTAGTAGGCCAAAGTAATGTAATCCATAGAAGCTTCAGCGTATTCTTGCCATGATGATGAATTCATTGTCATTGATGTATTCTGCTGTATATAGTAGACCTATATTTAACTTGCTTTTGACCATAAAAATTAAGAATGTATTATCAAGGGCAAAAGTATTTAACATCACATAGATTTTTCGGGCTAACACTTTACTGCAATAATAGTACGAATGTATTATCAAGAAGCATTTATGTTCCATATGAACAAAACATAATGACAAAATAAAAGGGAAATAGTAAACCTATGTCCAAATCCTAATTATCAACAATCATGCATGAATTCTGCAATGATGCCATATTTTAACCTGGCGTCATTGAGGTTGTGTCATAATGACCCAGGGCGTGTATCTTTATACTTAGTGATTCAATGTTGCCAAACCGCTCAGTAGCTGGAGTTAAGACCCCTCCCTACCTATTTCACGCTACCAGTCAGTCATCCGTTGGCAGTGCAGAGAACTAGATGGGCGAAAACTCCAAAAAGGTTATTATGACCCAACCTCAATGTCAGTGTAACAATTTCATGCAATTTTAGTATGTGATGTATTATTTATTGTTTTGAGTAGATGTTGCAGACAAGCTTTGTTCGACATAAGATGTAAGTTGCAATTTGAGAAAATCGCCCCTGACTCTTTTTTATACCGTATTAAATAGGGCTGGAATTAATGCGATCACAATATATCAGTGTAATAATAACAATATAATGCAAAACAACGTAAATTCATCTAAACCTTGGGACTTGATCTCCTAAATGAACACTTGAGCATCTGCAAAGATGTTGTTTACCAATAGAAATGCACAAAAGAATTATAGATTTCACTAGAGAATCTTCAGAGAAGCTACAAGCAAAAGTACCAGAACTTCGAAAAAGATGCCAAGTCTGTCACACTAAAAAAAGATCATAAAACCACTAATACATGCCAAGTGTGTTACAAATTTATATGCCCAGAACACCTGATTTTATATTGCAGCGATTGTAGTGATACGCTGGGTGAAACTTATTGTTTGTAAGACTGATTTTGTTTTTGTACTGTTTTAATTTTCAAAGATCTTCAAAGAACTTAAGTCAACAAAGAAGTTGTCAATTTTGTTGAATTTATTTGAAGACTATGTAGAAATAAAAAAAGTTCCTTCTCTATTCTCGATGACTTTTTTTAATCAAAATACCTCATTCAATAGTTCATTATAGCAAATATACTAATAATCTGATAAAACAACTAATAAACTAATAAAATCATCTTTAAAATTTCAAAATCAGGCATAAAATATACCTGGGTCATGATGACCCACCTCAACGTCCATGTAATAACTTTACACCACAATGATGCTGGGTTACTTTGTCTTTACAAAAATTGAATATTGCCACATTTCAAATTTTCCTTTTCTTCTCCAAATAATACCGCTTTCATACTGCCACCCCGGCAATATCCCGGGTTTTTCAAGCCGGGTTTTTGCCGGGGCTCGGAGTGTCCCAGCTCAGAAACACCATTCATACTGCACCTCGGACCCGGGAATTTCCCGGGTTGACCCCATTCATACTGCACAAGTCTGTGCCCTGGCAATTTGTGGGAGTCATCACCAGAGCAGTTTTCATTGGCTGAAAAATGGTGATGTCATTGAAAGGTGACTGGTTTTTTGACGCATAAAAATGATGCAAAAGTGGGTGGTGATTGTTTACCACATCATCCTCCAGAGACAGGCAGACAGCCAATCAGCTTGTTTTCTGTGCAACCCGGGTTGAAAAACCCGGGTTGCACCATTCATAGTGCAGGCAACTCGGGTCCGACCCGGGAATTAACCCTCGATAAATCCCGGGTTGAAGACCCGGGTTTTTAGACCCGGGAGTTTTGACTTGTACCATTCATAATGCACCAAGACCCGGGTCGTTTGAGCTCACCCCGGCAAAAACCCAGGATTTTGGTGCAGTATGAATGGGGTATAAGCTGTGCATGAGAAAGAACCATTGGATAACATGATGGAATTGCCTCGGGCATACTTGGAAGACATCCATCACCAGATGCATGTAATTTTATTTGCCCTGGGCCAGGTCCATGGATTATATTAGTTTGACTATGAATTTAAATATTTTTGTTAAACAAATACATTTAAAATAAATTTACATTTTTAAGTTTACAAAGTTTTAAAAGTTTTTTTTAAAAAAAGAAAGTTGCTTATTCAATCTGCTTGCTTCATTGAACATGGATTATTTGATTTATGTCTAATTAAGGGAATTAATTGTTATTAAACAGTGTGATTAATGTGAGATATTAGTGGGGCAGTCATAGTACACAATACGTAAACATAATGATTCAATAGTAGTAAAGGGAAAAGTGTTTATTGTTTGCAAATGGAGCAGTCATAGTACATTCTCTAGGCGCAATAAATAGAGACAAACAATACATGCATAATAAGATGGTAATAGTAAATGCCAAAAAGTGTTTATTGTTTACAAATGGGGCAGTTGGAGAATATCCCCAATACAAAGGTGGTAATAGCCAGGAAAAAATTACTAATGGAGATATCACAGTATTAATTGGGAAATGCAGCATATGCTCCACTCTTCATTCTCAAATGTGTTTACTTTATGATAGACGGATCTCTTCGTTTTGGGTTGTTTTGGGCATACTTGCCAACTCCCGGAAACTTGCTTCCGGGAGTTAGGGGCGTGACTGAAGGGCAGAGGGGGCGGGGCAAGGCCAATTGTGTCATTTTGGCCCTGCCCCCCGCAAAAACGTGCTGGCCTTGCCCCGCCCCCTCCTGCCCCCCAAAATGGCGTGATTCACAGAGAATCGCATCTTCTCTGTGAAATCTTGGATCCGGGAGAAATGCCAGCTCCCCTGGGAGCCTGGTAAACTGACCAGAATGTCGGGAGTCTCCCGGACTTTCCGGGAGAGTTGGCAAGTATGGTTTTGGGTGTAAATATATCTGATGTATGGATGACATAAAACTGGTTCATAAGCTAGTGTCGCAAGCTGGATGCATCTTGTGATGCGTATGACTAAACATATATCTGTAAATAAACTTCTTTTACATCTCCCATTACACCTTTTCCCTGCTTCTACCTACCTCTGTCCTTTCCTCCTTTCATGCTCACTTATCGGGAGCTGATAGCAGTTAATACATATATGAATTTTATGAATGAGAACCAGTGATTTATATATTGGAACCAGTGACATATGAGAACTAGTGATATATGGGAACAGTAATATTGTGTTGATTAATAATTGTAATGGATTGTAAGGATTACGGATCTATTCGATTGATTAAAATGAACTGTAAGGATTATGGATCTATTTGATTGATTACAATGGACTGTAAGGATTACGGATCTATTTGATTGATTACAATGGATTGTAACCATTATGGATCAATTTGATTACAATGGATTATAAGGATTATGGATATATGGGAATGTTTAGAATGATTATATTGTGAATGTTGAACAGACATTGTAAAGGAAGAAATTAATATATTGCTGTACTATATTGGAATGCTAGGATATTGCAATTGAATATATGCTGAGATAGATATGATTTGGATTGTAATTGTTAGAGTTTGAGATTGTAGTGCTAGGATACTAAGCAAGACAGGGATTGTCCAAATATACATGTCAAGAGGAGTTGTAGGGAAGACCCAAAAAGTGATAAGTAATGGAAGATAGATACTGTATTATCTATGTTGAACTGTTATATTTACTGTGTAAGATTATGTAATTGAAGATATATGTTGTAAAACTGCTGTGTAAGTAAAATATATTGTTTTACACATATTTATCTGCATTGTGAAAGTGAGTCTTATATGGGTTTGTATGTTATTTATATAATGAAATACTGGAGTAAGTTTGGTTTAAACAATGCAAGGGAAGGTATGGATATGACTAAACAATGAGTTTTCCTTGGAAGAGTATAGAGATAGCTTGTGTATTATTATTATTATTATTATTATTATTATTATTATTAGATTATTATTATTATTATTAGTAGTAGTAGTAGTAGTAGTAGTAGTAGTATTTATTTATAAGGCACCACAGATTCCACAACGCTAGATAATTGTACGAATACAGATAAGACATAACTACAGTAAGCAAAATCACAAATATATGAAGCATGTATACATAGGAAGCACAAATGAGTGTGAGTAAAACTATTTCTTAGCAAAATAAATGACAAGGACATATGAGAAAGAAAGGTTAGAAGATGGACATGAGACAAAAGATAGAGAGGAAGGGAGAGTCAGGTGACAACATCTGTAGTTTAGTTATGATGTCACAGACAAGGACTCTCTTACAACAATTCACTAGCATTTATTAAACATCTTTATTAGTGCATGGTACTCCCACAGTCAGCTTGAATAACACAAAAGAAGAGAGTCATTTTTGCTGTCCATCACTGGAAAATAACTCCATTTTCATAAATGCATTCTGGTTGGTTAATAAAATTGTATGCCATAGTTTCATATCTACATTGTTGGTGAGGTTGAAAAAAGACACCATTTAATCAATTCAGCATTTTATAAATTCTAACTAAATTCAAAATTTGTTGATAAAGCGAAATATAAATTCCCAAGAAGGTAACTGACAATCCTTTGAGTTAATTGCTTGGATCAATTACCCCAACTATGCAAAAGTATTCAAACACAATATGTCTATTCTTTATTCCTAAAATCCTATCATGCTTTCTGTTATCCTTATGAAGGAATATATATATATATATATATATATATATATATATATATATATATATATATATATATAATCAGTGATTTATACAATTTTTTGAAAAATGTTTTCATCTTAAGCATATATTCCCCTTTAGCCAGCAGCTGCCCTGTACTCAGAGTTCTTTTTATTAAGCCCTAAATCCTACTCCATCAATTAGTTACATAATCGTTAAGGTTGAAAAAATAGATATGTCTATCAAGTTCAAACTTTTGTCCTCAAAAACCTTAGAGAATTCAAAGACAATTTTTTTTTTATAAAACATAGTCCAATTTGCCATAAGTAAAAATTCTGACTCCATACTCTCCATCAGACAATTCCCTTGTTCAACATTGTATATTGTGCTATTACTGCTAGTAGTCTTGTATTTTCTGTTTTGTTAAGAATATAGCCATTTGTAAAGAATATATCCATTTGACAGCTCTGTGTCTGCATTGGCAGACACGGAGCTGTCAGGCTGTGCAGTGCATCCCACAGTTTATTAGCTCATACAGTAAAGAACCTTTTTTGTAGTTTAAGGGGTATAATTATTAAGCTGCGGGGTTAAAAAAGTGGAGGTGTTGCCTATAGCTATCAATCAGATTCTAGCTGTCATTTTGTAGAATGCACTAAATAAATGGAAGCTAGCATCTTATTGATTGCTATAGGCAACTTCTCCACTTTTTTAAACCCGCAGTTTAGTAAATATACCTCTAAAACTTTTTTATTCTGTCTCAATAGGGTGGCCTCTTGATTTAATAGTGTCCCACATAAGATTTAAGTTGCAGACATACTTTTAGCATTCAAATGTATAACTTTAATTTATTTATGAGACGCTGCCATCACGGACACTACTACAATCATTGCAACATTCTGTTACATTTCATACTCACTTTTTCATAGCCAAAAAAATTTGTTTGGCAAGATTTGTTTTCCATAAAACTATGCTACCTGTTGTTGATGGTAATATTTTATAGAATATATTCTTGAATATGGTCATTTAATATCCTCAAATATTGCTCTTTTAGTTGCCAAGCAGAGTACTAAGCCACTTTTGAATCTAGGTGCCACAGATGTTTTCCACCAATCCCCCGATAACATATTTTTGCCAATAACTGAACTAAGTTCTCTGAGGTCACTGTAAGATGTGATTTCTTCACTTATATATTTCAAAATGTTTTGGGGAATATAGATTCTTTTTACTATACATTTATCAAACTAAATTTGGAGTATTGGTCTTGCTTGCTTTAGCAACTTGTTTTTCATTTTCTGTTTTGGCTTATCTGATCTGACCTTCTGATTTATATTTTTGAAATTCCCTCTTTTTCGGCTTTACCATTGAATCAAGCTACATTGGTTTTGATTGTATTTATTGCATTTGTACCACTCAATAATAACATGGTTATTGTATTTATTTAAATACTTACCTTTCTTTGTTATGAAATCATCTCATTTCTGAGCATGCCTTCTTATAAGTTGTGTGAGTTTTTTAATCCAACATGGACTTCAAAGGAAACTGCATTATGATCACTATTTCCAAGGCTCTCCTTGAACCTTTATAATAAACTGTAAGGGCTAGATTTACTAAGCTGCGGGTTTGAAAAAGTGGGGATGTTGCCTATAGCAACCAATCAGATTCTAGCTTTCATTTATTTTGTACTTTCTACAAAATGATAGCTAGAATCTGATTGGTTGCTATAGGCAACATCCCCACTCTTTCAAACCTGCAGCTTAGTAAATCTAGCGCTTAGTGTTGCTTTAGATTATAAAATCCAGCAGAAGACCTTTTCTAGATAGGACTTCTACTAACACACCATGAAAATGACCTGCAGCAAGCCTAAAAACATTTGTCCATTTCCAGTGCCTTTATATTTGGATCAGAGTCTTGGCCTATTCATTTATACAAGGAGACTACAGTTGCAGTTCTTATTCCTGTTTGAAACTACACCAATAATGTTTCAGGACCATCACATGTTCCACTCAAAACCAGCCTTATATTCATTTTCAGATAATTTCTAGCATGGAGACCTACTTTATCACCTTTGTAAAGGAAGTATAACAATGAATATTAACAGCCCATTTATGTGAATCAACCAACTATCAACCCAATTCAACCAATTCAAGCTTTCCCATTACACATTTTTAATGATGCCAGACTTCTAGCATTTATCAATATACACTAAAGTTTTCTATTAGTCTGTAGAATATTTTTCATTCTGTTATTGATTAATCTAATCACTATTTACTGTCCCTAACTGTAACAGGGATATTATTGTCAGCTTCCATAACCTATTATCTTCTAACTTGACCTCTTCCTCACACCTAGTTAAATACTACACTATGATTTCTTCCAATTGTATTCCATTTTTATGTGACTTAGTGTCCGATCGGCTGCAATATCCTAAACAGCCACAGAGATGCCGAAACACATGTCTGTACATCTGCTGAGCCTACTGGAGAGGAAGAAACATGCAGCGGGTTTAAGTACTGTGTGAATGAGAGCCCTAAGGACAGGCAGAGGAGCAGAGAGAGTACAGAGCACATTGAGACTGTTGGAGAGGAGAAAGACTTCACATTTCCTACACAGAGCTACAAGCCTCACATAGAAACCCACAAAACTGACAGAGATAGCTGCACACTTTACAGACAAGGCTGCCAGTTTAGTCGCAAAAGCTGCCAATTTATCATGAAGAGTTGCAAAATATCAGAAAGCATTGCAAGGCGCCAAGTAGAGTCTCTCTCACAGCCAGATAATAAGGTACCAAGAGTCCTAAACAAGTTGTCAGAGAAGGAGTTGGATTCCAGGTCCAGCTCAAAGGAACAGAGGGCGTTGTATACCAGGCAATAGGAACAGAGGGAATCCAGATCAAGTCCAGAGAAATTGTGGTAGCCCAGTTTCAGCCCTGATGAACAGAGGGAGTCCAGGTTCAGCCCAGGGATCCAGGGAGTTTTAATAACTATTCCAGATATCTGCTGCTCATCCTCCTTTGTTGCCATTGTTCTAGGGTCCTACTGCACCTTTTGCTGCTGCCACTTCTATGTTGCCTGACAGCGAGGAGAGTCACTGGAAGTCATTCCAAGCCTTTGACTCATGTTTAAAGAACGTTCCAGATTTCTAGAACAGTTAATGTCTGCTGTCTGTTTGAGTTACCTGCCTAAAACTGCTCTGAAAATCACTCTGAGCCATTTGTCCATTTGACAGTCTTGCATTGCCCTACCCTGTTGAGACTGCTCCTTCCCTCATCCTTCTTTCATCCATTGTCCTTTACATTTAATAGTGCTTATTAACCAAGGGACAAATCCACTCCTTTTCCATTGATTTTACACCTGATAAAGAGATAGTATTTTTTGGTGTGCAATAAATCTCTGTTTACCCTAGAACTAAGTGTGTACCAACTACATCATGCTGTTTCATAATAACATAATAATGCTGTCAATATTGGGGGGTTTAATTGATATGAAATAATTCAAAGTTGAAGTCTCTTCAGAATAAGCAGTTTATTTGGTACATGTGCAGTCCAGACCATGCTGATCAAAAGATGCAATTGTAATCACAAATCAGTCTTTCATACCTTTTATAGTCAACTGATCATAAGATAATATAACAATGAGTTATAATCAAATGACTATCAAACAAAACAAATGATCTCATCTTTTAGATCTGACAGCAATTTTATCGTTGGAAATCCTAAGCTACATTTCACAATATACTATATATTGCAAACATTAAGAAGTATAGTACAAATAAGTATCAGCAGTTTAATAATGTCTGAGATTTTATGATTAGTAAGCTGCATTTTGTTAACTCCTTAACACATTCAATAAAGCATTAGGTTATTCAACTTTCAATTCATATTGATCATCCATATTATATCACTCTTTGTTGCTTACCGGCAATATACCACATACTATTGCACAAATCTTGTGATAAACTAATTTCTAAGGAGCAATGAGGATAGAAACAATAAAGGAAAAAGGTAGATGCACTCATGACAGAATAATCTCCAATAACTCTTTGGCTGCTTCTGCATGTGCAATAGGTGAACCTGTTTCTGTCAAAAAGTCTCTTTGCTTCCAGGTCTCCCCAAAATAAAGCACAACGCAAAATCCATAGTGGGAGTCTGTGTATATTAACACTCTTGTTTTCTGCTAGCAGACATGTTTTTGTTAGTGCTTTAAGTTCAGCTAATTTAGCAGAATGAGGCAATGACAAAGGTGAGAAGTATACAGTTTGAATATCATCCATTACAGTATAGCCTGACTGTGCTTTTCCTGTTTCTGTCTGACTATGACAACCTCCATCAACATGATAAGTCAGGTTTTTGAAGTGGTATTTCACTCAAATCAAGTCTTGGCAGCGTTTGTTCATGTGATAAACAATCATGTGAAATTGCAGGACTGTCTTCAGTATTCCCCCACTCCTCTATCTGAAACTGATCAGTTTCATCAACCAGTGTAAGTGAAGCATCATCATCATTAACAGTTATTTATATAGTGCCAGCAAATTTCATAGCGCTTTACAATTGGGGACTAACATTATTATTATTATTATCATTTATTTGTTAGGCGCCACAAGGTATCCGCAGTGCCGCACACAGTACTAACAGTAGACTATACAGGGTGAAACCATACAGAACCATGAACAAAAAGTACCAATACTTCAGAAACTCCGGCCAGTCATATGCAGTAAAGATGGAGCGGAAGAACAGGTATGGAGACAGGAGGGGGCCCTGCTCATACAAGCTTACATCCTAAGGGAGGGTAAACAGACCAGGCACAAGAGGAGCCAGTTGAGGCAAGAGGAGAGAAGGGAGGACGAGCTAAAGGAAGGAGATGGGGGAAGGAGATGACTAACATAGCAATAAATAAACTGGGCAAAGCAGACAAAGAGGTGAGAAGGCCCTGCACGCCAGCTTACAATCTATGGGACAATGGGAGTTGGATATATGAGGTTATGAAGTTATTATTAGTGAGTCTGGAGGGGGTTTCCCGTGTCAGTCCCTTGGAGATGTTTCTGGGATCTACAGCCTGCAGAGTGAAAATAACTTGAATAAATACATTGTGTTGAGAAGTCAGAAAAGAGGTGAGACAATCCTAACCATGAAGTTTACCACCCCTCTCCTTCAAGTGCACTAAAGCACCAGGCAGTGCAGGGGATGCATTTAATTGAATGTACAAGTGTCATGATATCGGCAGCTTACCTGCAGTGAGTGTAAGTGCAGGAATAGAACCCAATGGTTGGTGGCCAAAGATTTGTCAAAGATTCAGTACAGAGGATAACTTGGGACATTAGCAGCAGTTCTAGTCAGGATGTCAGAGATTCAATACATGGTCAGGATTAAAGACTAGAGGCTAGATTTACTAAAGGCCGATTTGTTCAAACTGCAGTTTTTTGGCTATTTTTCCGCCGGTTTTGAAACTGCTGGATTTACTAGAGCCCAAACCAGAATTGACATTTTTCAAAACCACCACTTTACAAACCGCTGTCCCGATTTTAACAATGATGAACATAGAAACAACCAAATTTACTAAGCTGGGGTTTTCAAAACCATCACGAAACAGCCATCCAAATGGCCAAAATAAAAGAGGTGGTTGTTAATGGTGAGATTAATCAAACAGCATGATGTTTGAGCTATTTTGCCTTTCAGAACATAAGAGGACGCACCACTTACATTTAAATTATTTGGGCAATCATTACTTTTTTGATTAAGTGGCAAAATGAATTTAATATTAACTTATGAGGGATTTTGTTTATATATAGATTTTTTTTAAGGGGTCACTATTATAGCATTATATTATGTGGGAAATGTGGATATATAATAATATTAGCTGACTGTTAATGGTAGATATAGTTATTTATGTTGCACAATTTGGCATTAGATATTGCCCGAATAATATAATAATTAAATAATTTTGTCCCCTTACTATAATTAAAATTGTTTCCCCTCATAAGTTAATATTAAATTAATTTTGCCCCTTAATCAATAAATATTGATTGCTCAAATAATTTAAATGTCAATGGTGCTTACTCTTATGTTCTGAATGGCAAAATAGTTCAAACAGCATGTTTGAGCTATCAAGCCATTCTGAAATTCTGAAGCAGGTATTAACACTGTCCTGTCCTGTCTTTTGGATGGCAGTTTTGATGGCAGTTTTAACCAAACCGTTTGGCTTTATCAATCCACCAAACATTGCCATTCATTTTAAATTGAAGCCTCAAATCGCCCTATAGTATATGCGGCAGTTTAGACCAGTAAACCGCCAGCGATGGGTGATGTTTTCAAACCACCACCAAACTCGATTCTTAGTAAATCTAGCCAAAAAGGTCAGTACGCAGGATAACTTGGAACTTAGTGATGCCATGATCAGGATCAAAGCCAGAGATTATGTACACAGGATAAGTTGTAGAGAAGAAAGTTGTCAAGTTATTTAGAATTTTGTCCTTGTAAATAATAAAAAACCTCAAATCTTAACATTATTTAAAGCATTGCAAGTTACTTTTTGGCTATTTTCAGTTGACTTCAATCTTTAATTTCTAACTTCTCACCAAAGTGTATAACATTTTTGCTTATTAGCACTTATTTGAACTTTAGTTAAAAAATTAAGTCAAGAAACCAGCACTCATATTTGTATGGGGAAAATAACTCAAAGGACCATGAACTACATTCACTTACAAGATATATCACTACAAATTAGCCACATAACATGAGTATAAAATTGAATCAATCCTTTGGCATATTTTACTTTTTGTTACATTGTGCATTTAAAATGCATTTTGTTTTTTGTTTTTTACTGAACAACACAACATATTCTAATGTTAAATAAGCAACTGTAAACCATTCTCTTAGTTAAAGCAGCAATCCCATGAAAAATCAGGTGCGTTTCTAAAATAAATCATTATGGATAATTTTAAGAAGAATTTTGGTAATTAACATTTTTTTTGGTTTGTTTCTTCAGGCTGCTACTAATTATTTATAATTTTGCAGATTTTTCAGTGTCATCTGACTAACATGGCAACCAAAGTTACATAGTACTTGATGTAGTGAGCCGAGAGGATTTGGAACGCTCCTCTGAGCTCTGCACGCTCTGTGCCTAGTAAAAATGACTCCCTTTCTTCTCCCACCTTCTGCCTTCACATGACATGCAGAGAACTGTGAGTCTGTATGTATGTGTAACTGGCAGCCATACTGGACTTACCTCCAGAGAGATTTTGAAAAAAGACAAAAAGATTTGTAGGACGACAGCTAAGAAAAATTAAAATCAGATGCATACTTAAAAGGCATTTGCTATTTAAAGAAAAAAAGAATATATGTGGGATTGCTGCTTTGTTTATAAATAGCAACAGTTAATATTTGATTGTTTTAATACTTGGTAGAAGGCCCTTTATTTGAAATGAAAACTGTGGGCCTGAGTCATTAAGACATGTATCTGGCTGCTTTGAGCGTATTGAACACAAAATCCATCTGCACATGTGCAGAACTGGGACATAGGTCAGGCAATGAAGACAGGTTCGCTGCGTAAAGGAGGTAAAGAACACTTACTACAGTCTATGATTTTGCGGAGTGAATGAGATGTGGAACTGGCACTTGGCCATAGTCAGTTTACAGTGAGGGCATGCCAAGCGTGAGCGTACACAGCCACATCCAAATCTGGCCAGCTCAAAATTAATTGTTTTTCTCCCGTATCTCTTGCACCATGTACAGGGCTTGTCTAAGTCCTGAGTCCTAGTGATTTCAGTATCGTATGCATGCTATAATGTGTGTCTTCAATCAGGAGCAATTGTAAAAACGTCTGTTATGTAAAGTAGAAATTAAGGACAGCTTAATAAATGATTTTCCAATGGAGAAAAAATATATTAAAAAAATGTAAAAACTTTTTTTTATTTCCATTTATAATCATAAATGACTATGTGAATAAGTCTCTCCCAGCTTTACATCTTGATACTACAATGTTCATTCAATTTCCTTTTCAATATTGTTCACTAGGACAGGGACTTTTTTTTTAACATTTACTACTCCGATGTGGTTTTTGTTTACTTTATTGTCCTGCAGAAATATAAATCTTCGATAATCCTAGATTCTCTTGCAGACTACAGCAGGGATTCCTCCAAGATATTCTTCAGGTAGAGGTGATGTTCTCAGGCTGTTGTACAGTGGTAGGTTTTTGTCAAATAATGCTCTTAGCATTGAGGCCAATCATATATATATCTTGGTCTCACCAGACAATAGACCCTTCCTCCACTTAGTATGTGGGGTTACCACATGCTTTCTTTCAAATTCTAGGTCAGATGTTATGTGAGAATTCTTCAACAATAGTTTTCTTTATGTAACCCTCCTAAGCGTAGATTTGTCAGGTGCCCAGATTATTGTTGTCCAATGGACAGTTTCTCTCACATGTGCCTTGGACCACTGTATCTCTGTCAGAATTGCCATAGGCCTCTTGCTGCCCTCCCTTACAAGTGCCCTTTTTGCACAGATGTTCAATTTTGGATTGTGAACTTTTCTAGAAATAATTGAGTTGTGTCATATTCTCTCAATTTCTTTATGATGGAATTGACAGGGGATATTAAAAGTTTTTAAAGGGGCGTGGCCTGGTCAAGCATAATGTAGCTTGTGTTGTATGTGAGCTCTACAACTTCAAGATCCTTGATTTATACTGTTACAGTGTATCTTCCATTCTAGACCCTCTAAAGTGGCGATTGTCTACCTTACCTAGCAGTGATTGCAGTGATATGCTTTGCAGGATCCTATAGGAACCCCTCTATTCGGGTTTGTACCTGTGACCTGGGGCGCAGTCTGGACCTCCTGTTGTTGAACCAATACTTATGCGTCCCCAAGAAGATTGACTCACACACGGTCTTAATTCTGTGCCAGTGGGCTTTGATTGTGAAGTATTTTTTTGTCTGTTACAGGGAATTGCTTAGCCAGTTTATTTGAATTGCAGACACTACAGGATTACAGAGTGATTACTCATGTACCCCTCCAACCCTTATTGTCCCAGTGGATCTGTCTGGTGCTGGGGAAATAGCGCTACATTACTACAAACTAGATCAGGTAGATGTTTGCTGCTGTATACCAGTCGGAGCTCCAATTTGCAATTTGGACACTGTATCACAGATAGAATACAATAACCCGGTATTTTTAAAGTAAACAGGATTTATTTTTATATACAAATCTAAATTATCCAGCAAGTAAAGTCAATTGTCCTAAGGCAGATTAAGGTCTTGTAGAAGTATCTAACAATTGCAATCCAAATCACAAGAGTGAGTAAGGTTCTGTGGAACCATCTGGTTCTGACTCAAACACAAAACATAAGCAAAGGCTTCAAAATAGGAAGTGTCTTTTATAGACCGAAACAGAAAATAACATCCCAGATGGAATCTTCATGAAACAGTCCCAGCCATCTTGGATGAGGGCTATTCTAAAGGCAAGTTCATAACATTAGGATCTCTTTCCTGTGACTGTTTCCTCTATTCGCCATTTTGGCTTGTTGCTCACTGAGACCTACATCTCTCCGTTGCCTGCTGATTGCAGGATCCTTGGGGAGTGCGCCCTCCACGATGCACCCCTGCATTCTGTCCCAGCCACAGGAGGTAACTGCACTCTCTATGAAAAAAATCTGATCAGTGAGGGTGTAATTATCAACTACAGACATTGCTGTAGATAGCGAGATAGACTAGCAAAAAGTCCCTACACTACAGGCTCTGCTCCCTGTATAAAGCTAATAAAGTGGGTCTTGCTGAGACAAGAACAAGCCTGATCTATACTATTTGTTAAGTACCTGACCTCTTTTCTACAGGCCTAGTAGACTCTCTGCACACTTCTCTGGATTAAGCAATTTGCTGTTTCTTGCCACTCATGTCTTTAAATCTCTAAAAAATGCTGTCACCTGGTTGGGATGAAATGCTCCTTGTAGATCCTAATCTGGACAGTACATGCTTCATTTTCATTCATGTGGACATCTCTGCTGTTTGTTACAGTTGGACACTCTGCGTATTGCATGCTAATATTTACTCTTTGGAAGGTAATTTTCTTTAAAAAAGTGAGTTTAATGCTTTCTTTGGTCAGTTAAAGGTTCTGTATTAATTCCTACGGTCTTGTTTTATGCTATGCTGCATCAAGCAGTGTCACCACAAATAATTTTTAGGTATGTTTAGTATTCTAGATGCTCTAAGCACATTTCACTTGTTATAAACTAACCCATTATTATTATTATAGTATTATGGAAATTGTCAGGGAAGTAAAATGTTTGCTTTTTTCTGAAACAGTTTATTATATGCACCAAGCACAATGGTACCTGATAGATCTTTAAAAAGAGACCTCCGCTCCTGGAAGTCCAAATATTCGAGATTGGATTAATATGGTCAATTAAACAGTGGGGCATGAATGATTTGTATATACTAGTAGAAAATGTATTTTAAAATTTGAAAGCATCTGGAGCAGATGGACAGATTTCCTGTACGCTTTGAGATCAATGGTGAGACCCAGTCTACTAGATTAAACCAGCTGTCACCCATGCTATAGATGTATGTGAATGATGTTCTTGCATTATTATCTCCGTTTACTGCACTGTTTGTGTATTGTAAACTGATATATGATGTGCTTTCAGTGCATCTGTTTGTTGTTTATAGATATTTTTATAGAAAAATGGTTTGCTGTTTACAATGTCTTTAGTCTATAATATGCAATGTTTATTTGTTTGTTTGGCAGTTATTGTATTGGCTGCATTGATGTATTGTTAATGTATACAATTTATCTTATATAATAAATAATAACTGGTTAGAAAAAAAAGAAAGAAAAAAACCTTTGAAATTTTCCTAAATCCTTCCTTGATTGGTGATTTTCAATAGCCTTTCTTGGGATGTAATTTAAATTCTCTTTGATCTTCATGATGAACCTCTTGTTCAGAATTGCACTAAAAGACTGTAGGACCTCTCATAGACAGGTGTAATTATTTTATAATACAATTGAAACTATTTAATGATGCACAGGTTGGACTAATTATGTGACCTTGAAAGATATATGTTCGCGCAATGGTTTACTTAGCTGTATCTTATCAAAGGAGAGAAATATTTATACAATTATTGAATTTTGTTAGTCGGGAGCAAGAGTTTCTAAATAAATCCATATTTTTTCCATGATGTAAGAACATAAAATATGAAATTTACCAAAGAGAGTGTATATATTTCACAGTCACTGTAGTTTGGCCTTTTCACAGGTTCATAGAGGCCCGGGGAAACCCAAATTTAAGAGGTCCCCACACCCTTTTTCTTAAAAGAAAAACATTAAAAATGTGTTTTAGAATGATTTTAATGCTTAACTTTAAAAAAAATTACAAATAAATACTGTATACATATAGTGATGTACTGGATTATTGGAGATATGAAAATAGAAGTACTTTTCTAGCTTTTTTTTATTCCTGCAAATACAGCAATCAATTTGGAAAAAATTCAATTTTCGTGCCAGTTAATATTGAGCATGGCCTACCAATTCAATCGCTCTTGCCCCATAGTTGAGCGATGATAGTTTTTTGCATTCTTCAGCACAATGAACGCTCACCAGAAGCAACAGATGCTGGCAAACTGAGGAAAATGCGCAAAGAAACTGTGATTTTGGGAAACACCCCAAAAAGTCCTAGTTCTAGGATTTCTGTAAGAAGTTCATTTGGCTTGCTTTCCAACTTAAAGTTTGTACTATAAATTCAGTTCAGGAAAATGAGTGTGTCACTGACAACATCATTCTTGTATTGTTGCTGACAGTTTTCAACTGCGGAACACAGGTCTTCAATACTCATTTTGTTGAACTCCCAGAGAAACTTAAACAAGTTACAAATTACTTCCAATGAAGTAAATGGTTGATGAAGACCAGACAAAATGGAGTCTACGACTACATAGAAAACATAGACCCTATAGTGCTTTTTGGCATTGGAATGAGTAGGTAAGTGCCTACTGGTGGAGAACTTGGTTGGAATCTCAATGTTTTTTGCTACAATTTTGTACTCTATGATAATCTCACTCCATTTATTGTGCATCTGTTCAATGTCTTTGGTAAGACATTTGATGTTGTCCAGCTCAACATCTAATGTAGCATTGCGTGCGTCAATAAGGAGGGTAGTTTGGTTGATTTTTCTAAGTAGCTTATTTACAAAGATGACTACAAAAAATTCCAATTTCGACCAGTACTTCTTAATGGACTGAATTTCTGATCAAGTTTGTACAGTGAGAATTTTAATGTTTGATAAAGCCGTTCCCATAGAATGCAAATGATGTGAAACTGGTTTAACAGAAGCAATGCGTGCAGACCAACTAGTTGTGGATATATTATGAAGTGAAGCAGGCAGATGCTCTTTCAGAATTTCCCACCTTTGTGGAGAGGAACTGAAGATATTTGTCATTTGTTGCACAGTTCCTTACAGGATTAAGCGCAGGCAACACCCACAAGGTTCAGTGTGGTTTCCACAGCTGGAGAAAATACAGTATGAGTCCAGTCCAGTTTCCTAATTATAAACAACCTATTCCTTTGTGACGTTATGAATCACTATTCCTGGCAAATGTATAGGACAAGTGACGTTCTCATGTGTCTGTGTGGATACATGTACAGGGAGAGCAAAAAACGCATGTGCCACCATGTTTAGGCACTTGGTTTTAACTCTTATTACTTGGAAATTGCCAAATTAGCAAATGGGTAAATATAAAACACCAAAAAAATAAGTCGGAAAATTTTTAGGCCCCCTGCCAATCGGAGGTTTGGGGAAATTTTTCCCCTAGAGCCTGGAAGGGCCTGACTGTAATCACATAATATTGCCAATTGCAACGTTTCTCTTGACCCAGAAGTCACCAGGTGCCAGCTTAGATTCTGTCAGATACAACAGATGGCTTTCTAGTATGTGTCAGTCACTGTGTATGTGTACATAGTTACAATATTGATTGGGTGCTTATACATCATTGTATTTATATTTCTCTCAAAAAGAGAGATATATTTAAATAAAAGAGTGAACTATGAAAAGCGATCTTTAAGAGACTTAAGAGCCACCCTGCCACAAAAATACAATGAGAGAGGCACCATGCCAAGATAAGAAGATCCTGGATGAAGCAAAGAAGAGTGTGGCGGCAGAGAGCCCTTGTAAGGGATAGGAGCATCTCTGGCAAGAAGATGCTCCAGCTTCACGTACCGAACAGGAGAAGAGGCACCGCCGGCTGGAGGGTCTAGAGACCCGATGATGCCTGGGCAAGTTGAGCATCTTGCATGGAGCAGGTAAGTATAAAATACTCCTGTAGGTCGAGCACAGGGCCCGTGGGCTCAATTTGGGCACTAGGCACGTTGGCAAGTAGAGGGGCACAAGGCCCTGGCCAATCAGGGATTGAAGGGCATTAAGGCCATTAGTGTTAATGAGCATCAGGCCCTGTACTTAGTGGCCATCAGGTCCTGTAGTTAGCGGGAATCAGGCCCTGTAGTTTAGATTGGGCACAAGGTCCATAGTTAATATATCTGGGGCATAAGGCCCAATAGTAGTCTCTGGGCATAAAGCCCATTAGTCCTAGGGCACCAGCAGATAGTGGGTTCAAGGCCCTTAATCACTTTTGAGGCACAAGGCCCTTAATAGGTTTAGAGCAAGGCCCATCATTAGGAGGACTAAGGCCCTTTGTGTAGTGGGGTTATTGGTCTTTGATAGTTTTTTAGGGGGTCCTGAGCCCTATGTTGTTAAGCAGGCATTAGGCCCTGAAAGTTTGAGAGGACGCTAGGTCCTGGTTAGCTTAGGGGGGGCGCCAAGCCCTGGCTAGCATAGGAGGGCGCTATGTCTTGCTCAGTTAGTAGGGCGCTAGGCCCTTGATGTAGTGGGACATCTTGTCCCTTGTGAGTATAAGGGTAGGCTGAGAGTGGCATATGAGGCCCCTCTATTTGGTCCTCAAGGACACACAAAGTCCTGAGCCCCAAGACAGGTGGGCTTAAAACCCGGGGTTCAGGAGGCAGGCAGAGGCCTGCAGAGTGACTGAGTATCCGATGAAACACGGGTGGCCCAGGACGGGTGAGCAGCAGCAGGTTAGGTCCACTCATAGAGTAGAAGTGATAATTGGTGAGGTGAACACTGGCAGGCAGCACACCAAAGTGTTAGTATTGTTTGCATGTAACCTGTTTCTTTTTAGTATCCTTCCCCTGTAGGAAACAAAGGCCAACTCCAGCAATGGCGGATGCTCTGGGGTGAGCAAACATGAGGTGTGACTCCCGCGTTGCTGTGGAATAAAAGTAAGGTCCGTCTTGTAGTGGTCCCTCAGGATTGGGTGAGTACCTGTGGTGTCGGGAAGGGGATTGTGGTTTGTGTGACTTTGTCCCTCTAGGCACCCATTACAGTGACATGGGTTTTATTATGAAAAATTGTGCAAAAATTATACACACTGAACATGTTTTGTGCAAGTTATTGTTGGTTGGAGTTGTTTATATAAATTATACATAACCAGCATGTTTTTGGCATGCGGTTCTTCAACAGGAAGAATGTATAGTTTCATTGATTATTGTTCCCAAGCCATTATCCATATTTTATTGTGAAATATAAACAATGTAAACATAAACATTGAACAGTTGCTATTATTTTTCATCTTGAGCAGTTTGAGTAAACTTCAGGGTTATCTGTTGTTGTATAACTTTGCATATTTATAGAGTACTGGTGGCTCCAATTTACACTCGGATGACGTTTCAGAGAAGGAAAGTTAAATTAATAAACGTTAGAGAAGATCTAAGTTATGAGGAAAGAATGTCCCAAATAGATTTATTTACACTGGATATAAAAAAACCTACACACCCTAATTGAGATTGCAGGTGTTTGTGATGTGAGGCTAGGTACACACTGGCCCAATGATTGCACAAAAAACCTCCAGTCGACATCTGACTGTTTGGTCAGATATTGTGTGAGTGTGTATAGTGTCACGATGATCTAAAGTCGTCCCAAAGTGCCGATCATCATTTAATTTGGTTGGTTGTACTGTTTAATGTTTTCCGACCAATCACAAACCAATCATGTAGTGTGCATGCACTCATGCTCACGATCTCCATAGAGTTTACAGAGTCGGGCTCTTTTTAGCTGATGCAAGCAATGAATGCCCCTGTGAATAAATGTAGAGAGTGCTGTAGAAGGAATAATTAATTTGTCCGTTCTGAGACAGAATATTTTGTTCCAGAGTCACAGAAGCTAACGATATTCGTTAGGACATGTGGATAGCTATAACAAGGTGGTTTTAATCAGTGTGACAATAATGAATGAATGAACATTGTGCTGTCATTCTCTGAAGACTAGAGGACCAGATGAAGGACCAGATGAAGAGCACAGATCTGAAGGTAAATCGTGTCAGTGTGTACGCATGATTCATCAGACTGATCGGACTTTCACTCGTAGGTACAATAGTTTGAGATAACACGTAGGTGGAATATTCTTCAATGTGTACCTAGCCTAAAGCTTGAAATCAAGATAAATCATATCAGACCTCATTCCAACTTTAATGTGACCTTGCACCCAACAAATTTCAAGTGAAAAACGAGTAGACAATTTTAAGGAAACACAAGTGAAAATAAAAACCTAGAATACTAGACAAGGTAAATAATTATGTATTGTAAGAGCATCAATACTGTGGAATTCAACCCTAGAAGCAATTGTACTTACAGATACTGTAGAAAAAAATAAGAAAGGATTTCAATTTTTTTTAGCAAACCAGAAAACAGAGAGTTATTGTAATTAATAATTTTAATAAAAACATTAAGAATATCGTGTTGATCCACGGAGATAACCGGTTGCAGGTATAGTGTAGGGAATTTTTTCCCCCTTTTATAACAAACTGGACTAAGCTATATTGGGTTTTATTACCATCTCAGATATAAATACATAGAAAAATATACATAAATATTCTATTTCAGTGCAAAAAAATTATTTTAAACATATAGTTTTCTATTGCAAGTACAATACAGTATATTACTATATCCAAGCAATTCAATTTTGGTATTAATTTGATGAAAGTGAAGGTTATTTTTTAATGCCCACTTTGCTGTCAAAGTTTCAATAATTTACAGTGCACACATTATCCTTTGCAAACCTGTGAGACACTGGTGGTGAGTAGGGTAGCTCAATCCATCTTTATACTGTGAAGTAGTAAGTCCATGAAGTGAGAACCTTGGTTCCTGCATAACAAATGTCACTGTCACAGGTAAGTCATTTGAACCTGCTGGTATTGTATGGTGCCAACAAGAGAGAGTGGAAACAATAATGTTGTCTGTTTGAAGCATTTCTTCAGAGCTTCTAGTGGAAGCTACAGATGCATCCATAGCTCAACAAGGCTGGAATCATCACTTACAATAATAGCAATCTACTACAGCAGGTGAAGATAAATCACACTGTCTGTATGATCCCAGGGGGATGCTATTGCAGCTACTTGAGCTGTTATCTGCCTACTAAAACCATATCTAATGGAAGGATAGTGAGCTTCTAGTTCCACTTCTTCTTTGCATTTACACTAATATTTCCACAAGCAAACAGTATAAAAAAGGTAAACAGTATAGAAAAACTGAAAAAATTGTATGGACCATCACTGATACATAACTGATGTATGTTGCTGTTAAAAATACTACTTGATCCTCACTTCATCTGATCTAGCTTTCAACTTTTGGCCCAATATATAATGAATATGCCCAAAGTTGGAGAGTTGGAGATTAATTATTTTTATTCCTTCACTATAGTTATCATTCTAAAATTGCTCTCTCTTTTACTGGCTCTATATATTGCATGTAGATGGAACACCAGTATATGGTGGCATTAAAATTAAAACTCTTGCTTGGACTGCATTTTATTAATGCACATCACAATGTTTATGATACTATATGAGTTAATTGTGTAAATTGAAATCTTTGAACCAGATATTGTTACATTCATGGATTCACATCAGTAGCATTCTGTTCTGTAGCAACATATAAATTGAACACGTTACCTGTAGTGGTTCCAATTGTTTTACCATGTTACCTTCCTCTAATCTACATTTATTTTCTGTTATTCATTATGAAATACTAGGACATATCAATTAATAATTTACATTAGCAAGCTCCCACACAAATTAAATTATATTTTTCTTTTATAATAAAACATAACTTATTTTAATTATTTACCTGCATATGCTACAATAGTCATTGCACACATTTTACTCTGGTTTTCTTGGTGCTCAGGTTGTTGATGAGTTTTTCAAAAACTCACTTTTTATTACTAAATCTTTGTTGGAGCTTTTAAGAAACACTGATCTCAGGGTAGTATGAGTAAACAAGACAGTAAGTAATACAGCGTCTCTATAGAGTTCAAGAGCTACCTAGGAGTGTAGGTGTCTTGAGTGTCTATAGATAATGTAAATGTAAGGTTTAAGTAGGAGCTGGAAAGGGGGAAAAAAGAGAAAGACATGAAAAGCAAAGAGGACTAAAGCCAGATCTGAGGTCCCCAGTGGGCCTGGGATATTGAGCATACCATTGAGGAAAATCATCAAATGTCAACAAGTAAGTGTAAGAGCAAATGTGCTTGAACTACCAAAGAAGGTATGAGAGCCCATTAGTGGGGTTTTGGAAGGTTGAATTGTTATAGAAGTACCATAGGCTCCTAATCTAAGTGAATTTATGGGTTTTATTGTTCAGGTAGACAGATATTTTCTCCATAGTCGCAAGGTGCTATATTTTATTTTGCACTTGCTGTAAGGAAGGGGGGGTAGTGGGGTCCAAATTTTTCCAATAGCTATTTATGAGGCATCTGTCTGCATGGAGAATCTGAACTGATAATTTGTCAGAGGATTTATCTGGACAATCGATTGGCAGGCCCAAAAGAAAGGACCAGGGTCTTTATTAGTAGACAATAGAGTGACTTTGGAGATAACCGTAGCTGTTTTGTCCCAGGATTTGGGGATTTTAGAGCAGGTCCAACCTCTCCAACACTGAGGGAAAGTTGTACCAAAGACATTTTGAACTCTAGTTGGCACTAGATACTATATAAAGTATAATTTATATGAATTTTATTTAATGTGAGTTGAGACTTTGACACCCTTTCTATAATCATTGACAATGTGCTTTCATCCAGAAGTTTGCCCATATCTGTTTCCCAATTGAGTTATTTAGCAGTGAAGGGCTGCTTTGTGTTAACTAGTAAACTATAGAGGGATGTGATCATTACTTTTGAGAGGGGATTATGGTAGCAGAGAGACTCAAGTTGCGTCAAGGAACTAGCGATGTGCGCCATGGGAAGAGTAGAAAAATTGTGTCTTATTTGTAAATATTCAAGGAGTCTCGCCATCCAAAACTCAAACGTTGTTGTAAAATCACTAATAGGGCACAGTTATCGTTTTCCAGAATGTCTATTACCATTCTCAATCATGGTAATATTTCAACTCAATATAGTGTTTTATATTTCTATATTTTTATAAACAGAGCTACCCAATACTGGATATTTTGCTTCACTTTCTTAAATGGGTAGGCATTAATACAATAAAAAAGTAAAGGTACAGTTAATTTAAAAATATTTTGTTCAATATATGTCTGGTGCTTTACATAAAGAAATATTGCATCCTTTTATTTTATAGTGCACATGGAACAAATGCCAGCTGTCAGGAGTAATGGACAATTTGCCTGTCCAAGGTGGTTTTAACTTTCTTTACTGAGATTAAATCTCTGCTTATCACATCATTTTAACAGTGAGTAGACTCCATCCGGGAACCTTTGACATACTTCGTATTAATAGAATATTGATATAGCTGATATACTGTAATAGGATTCATCATTTGGTAAATCTTCTGTCTTCTGCAATTTTTACAGATCTATTTAATTAGCAATTTTACTACCTCACCTACTCTCATTAAATTAATTAATAATTAAGTTCAAATATAGGCATCTTTAATGCCATAATTATATTTCAGTTTTATGGTCAGAAGAGTTAGGCTCATTAGCTTAGGTGATCATAAACCAGTACTTTCTAATTTAGGGATCATTCAGTGCTATAACTGTTAAAAGTAGGCTCTGCTCCATATTTTAATGAAGGTTTTTTAAAAAAAAAAAAATTTACAAAATCATTTTCTTTTCACAGTATGTGTGCACATTACCGAAGGCTGAGATTGGTATATTACTGTCATATTTCTGCAACAAAAGTAACATATTGCAGTGTGCAAAATGATATAAAAAATGTTGGCCCATAACATCAAAAGGCCTTTGGCACCTTCTAACATAAATAAAAAAAGTGATACTAAGGATTGGTGCAATTATACCTCGATAAATACCGTTTTCAGAGATCATGTTCTGACAGTTGTTAAATCAGCAATATACACATGTCAGATTTGCAATGCTTATTTGAGGGAATATAAACTGTAAGCTATAACATAAGTATACATTATCCGTGCATGCTCATGCCATTTACTCGCCGATTAATGTTACTGGTGGTTGAGAAACAGTAGAACAAGTTGTAAATATGTACAACATAATAAAAGCAAAATATTGTAAACATGTATAATAATTATTATTTAAATAAACAATACAATTGCGCAAGATAGTTGAAAACTGATTAAAAAAGCATAAGTACATTTTTTTATTGTGACCACACTACATCATCATCAGCTATTTATATAGCGCCACTAATTCTGCTGCGCTGTACAGAAAACTCACTCACATCAGTCCCCATTGGAGTTTACAGTCTGAATTCCCTAAGATACACACACAGACCGAGCTAAGGTCAATAGCAGTCAGTTAACCTACTAGTATGTTTTTGGTGCATGGGAGGAAACCTGAGCACCTGGAGGAAACCCATTACAACACGGGGACAACATACAAACTCCACACAGATAAGGCTGTGGTAGGGAATTGAACTCATGACACAAGTGCTGTGTGGCAGAGGTGCTAACCAGTAAACCATTTATTTGTTGCCCAAATATAAGTATTGAAAGTAAATATTAAACAAACAAAATAAATAATAATAATATGTTATACAAATTTTAGCATGCTGTGCTTATACAACCAAAACAATTTAACATTTTAAATCTGCAATAATAACACACAGCATTGTATGAAAAAATATACCATACAAGAAGTACTTCAGAGCACTTCAGCAATCAGAAGAATAACAAGGGAATAACATTTCTAATTCCCTTCTATGTTGTACATTTAACATGTTCCCACCCTTCTGCTATTTATATTGTAGGCAGGCCAGGGACTTATACATTGGTACTCTTTATAAACTGCACCTTAAAATAACTTGTGTGCACTGCAATGACCACCTGTTACACCTGGACCCTTGTAACATCAGGTCCTGGGTCCTATGATCCTTACATACAGAGTCCAAAATGAGCACTGTGTATTAAATGCAGAAGCGGTAAACACTTTAATGTGTTTAAGAGGAAATCCTTTTGTAAAATGAATATAATAGTAATTACTGTGCTAGTTACTATTAAACTGTTTGTTCTATCATGTGTTGGAAAAAAGAGAGACCTGTTAAAGTGTCAGGTGACCTATCAATGTCTTAACTAAGGTCTTAATGAAAATAAAAATAAATAAAATATCTGATTGCATTGTGTTATAAAGATCTGCATTCTTAATAGTTAACTTAAAGAGATGGGATTCCCCCCCTATTTTTGATGTTCTTCTCTATTTCATTACTATTAGATGAAAATATGTTTATTAAACAATATTAAACAATATTATCAAAAGGATGTTCTATTAGTTGAAAAATTCACTTTTCTATACTAGAAATTAAAATAAAAACTCCCTGTGAAATGTGCACAATGGCAAAATGTGGAAAAATGGCCCGGTGATGACGGGGTAAAACTATTCATTACTGAGGTGGATAAACTGCAAATTAACTGGAACTTAAAGAGTTATTGTAGACTGCTATGTTTTACAGTGCACTGCAAAGCATCATATTTTTGCAGCACTTGAGCATGTGTTGATGGCAATAGGCATGATAGGTCTATATGGCTTGGTTTGGTTGGATTCGAGACATGGCCTAATTTGGCCCAAATTTCCATATCTAAGGGGACATTTAAGTTAATATATTTGTTATATTCTCCATTATTTAACATTTACAGCTACTACAGTTATCAGTTATTACTAAATTAGGACATTGGACTGTTCACAGTTTGACTGCTGACTTTCCCTTAGCAATCACCAAATTCCACCAGACACTATTTTTTTTTTATTTAACATCATTGTTTAGTAAACTGTCTTTTTTTTTTGGAAATTGAGATAATACTAATTTCAGACCACTTAGATGCTACATTTACTAGGCCAGTTAAATGGTTGAAAACTACAGCACTAACAAATTGCCATCCTGATTTTTAACATGAATAATATACAGTCAGATTTACTAAGCTGCTGCTTAACAAACAACCAGCTAAACAGACAGAATAGAAGATGTGGTTGTGGGAGGCGGGATTGCTCCCTGCACACTGTTTGAGATATTTTGACATTCAGAATATAAGAGGAGGCACCATTGATTTAAAAACTTTTGTTTCCTAAATTGCAGAAAAGGAGTCGCTGCGCCCAGTGGCAGCAGTTTCTCCAGTCTGATCGGTGTGCAGACTGTAGTTGTTATAACAAAAATAAATTGAAATAAATAAGCTCTTTAATACATTTAATATCATAGTTGCCTACTCTCCCGGAATGTCCGAAATTTTGTGAGTTCTCCTGGACTCCCGATAGAGCAGGCGAAAATCCCGGATCCAGTTGTCTCCATGCTGAAGATGGGTGGGGACGGGGCTAAACGTGGCATTGTGGCCCCGCCCCCTGCTACGGTTGGTCTATATTGCATAGGGTTGACAGGGAGCGGAGGCTAATGGCGCACCACACGTGGCCACGCCCCTTCGACAGACCCCCTCCTGGACAGCTGCCTTAAAGAGTAGGCAAGTATGTTTAATATAAGCTCTGTGTTCACTTATAATAGTAAAGGTGCCCTGCTGGTAAATAAGTGTTGTTTCATAAATGCATAGAGCTAGTATATTTAAAGAAAACAAACAATTATTAGATAAATGTCAATTATGCATTTGATCTCTTTCTGTTTTGTTTTAAACAAATACCATATCAATCAATATATGAATAAAATAGATGTATTTTTTTTACCAGCACTGCATCTTCACTATTAAACAGGCACACAGCTTATATTAAAGTAATTATAGGGTTTATTTATTTTAATTGATTTTTCTATTGACTATATATTTTGTTCTCCTTTTTTAGCATTCTAACTTATTATACAATGCTTCAATTGATTATATTATCATATATATCCTTTATTGAGCTGGACACATTTACAGCCATTCTTGCCCCACTTCTGTTTTTTTTATCGCTTTGTTCCAAAATAAAGCATTTGCAAAACCACCTTTTAAAAATCCTGCTTTTGACTCTGCCCATAAATGCGGTTTGAACAATGATTTTGAGAGTAATCTGCAACTTTAAGTAACACAGCAATAGAAAATTAAAAGGATATTACAATAAAGTTTGTTGAAAATCAGAAAGCTGACACAGGCCACTCGGCAATGATAAACTGATAAGTCCATTCATTGCATTCACCTTATGAATTTCTACAAGAAAGTGCAATCAATGCAGTTGGCTTTATTGATTTTATCTCCATCCACCTTTCTTTGGATACTGTAGCTGCTTGTTAATAAACCTAGTGACCAATCTAACAACGTTTTACTTTTGGTGTAGTTAGGGAATAACTGAAGAGATCTGACCTATTTTAAGAAAATTGGCAAGACTTGCAATGGTCTGGAGTCCAGTTATATATTGTAACAGTAACAGGCTATTGACCGCCTTTGTCTTTCAAACAAATGTTCACACCTCTATTCTGACAACCTAACAACAGAAGAGCGCTCACAAAGAATTCCCAGTCATTGATTTGTCATTAAATTGAATAGAAGGACAGACATAGCTCATTATTCTGCACATTAGTTTACTGTCGAAGGAATTAAGAAAGGTCAATAACATGTAAGACTGTAAATTACATACTAATTAGTACTATTTCATCAGAGAAATATGGGAAGGCAGATTAGTTACATGAACATCCCATTGCATCTGATAGATCAAAAACTATGATACATTTCTATTTCAAGAAGTAAGTGAAATACTGTAAACAAATAATGAAAACCTATGTAAAGAAAATAGTCTAGAACAATATAAAGTTATAAAAGCAAATTTCAAAGCTTATTGAACGTTAAGGGGTATATTTACTAAATTGCAGGTTTAAAAAAGTGGAGATGTTGCCTATAGCAACCAATCAGATTCTAGCTGTCATTTTGTAGAATGTACTAAATAAATGATAACTAGAATTTGATTGCTTTCTATAGGCAACATCTCCACTTTTTTAAACCCGCAGTTTAGTAAATCTAGCCCTAAATGGCTAAGTGCTCATTGGTTATGAAATCCCAATCAAGAATCTTTCGGATATGTATGACGCACAGTAAATGCACACTGATTCCCTTTTACTAGCCCTGTAGTTTGCCAACTGATAGTTAGTGAGAATGGATGTGCCATTCTAGACATAAAAGGTCATTTATTACTATGGAAAGTTGCAAATGCACAGTACACTGCTGTATCTTCTTTTTTTATGACATTCTGAAAGTTACACATAATGGGCCTGATTCATTTAGGGCAGCAAAACAAACATAAATTGCGATGTTTTTTTTTAAAACGCACATAATTTGAGGTATTCGCATGTCCATATTCAACTACAAATAGATCTGAAGAGACGTCTGTTATTGAATACAGGTCTAGGTATGCTCTACTCCAATAAACACAATACTCTGCAGGATACGTCCAATACATATGTGAAATATAAAGTCCCAACAGAACAAACAGAAAAAAAAATATTCAATTATCGCCACCTGTTAATAATATAGTAATAATATATTTAATTTTTTTTTCCAATGAAATACATTTGTTAAAATGTTATTAATGTTTACTATACATAAAATGCATTTTTACAGTTGCTCTTGATTGCAAACACATGTTCTAACATGCATACGAGACCGTCATTAGTATCACTCGGGAACTTAAGGCACTATAGCGACAGTATGATGATACACATGTTAAATAATAAAATTAAGTTTCCAATTCAGTTTTCACACCCCTGGGAACTCACAACAAAATTTCATTCAGTGTCATTTATAGTCATATTTTTTTCTGAAATTTGCATCTCGATAAATACGACATAATTGTTAACATTGTGCCACAAAATAGCATATTAATAAATGTAGTCTGATATGGTACGCTCCAATCATTTGCAAATTGCCTATCTCCCACAATGAATAAAAAGGACCTTATGAAAGTTACAGAATACTACTAATTTACCCATCACTTTAATTTTATTTGTGTCATGCCAATCAAGGGAAATAATGGGGTATGTGTATCAAATGGTATATTTTTTTATTTATTTACACTTTACAATGTGAGCCTGCAGATGATTATTCACAATGCGGTAATAACATAGAGATCATTCCATTAAGGTTCCAGCTTACTGACACTGATAAATATGTTTTAAAAATAATTTTACACTTTTTTAAAATCTCTCTGTGTCTGTTTTCCGATGAAGGGGGTGTATTTACGTTTATCCAGTCATTTACTTTCTTTACTTAGTAAGAAACAATTATGGTGTCCTCCTTAAAAAGTTTACCTTGTAGAAAAGATATCTGATCTACTTGACATTTTGAGATTTAGTTCAATTTAAAGACACTGTTTTAAATCCAAAAATAAGCGTAATCTATATTTTGTTAACCAAGTGATTTTATAAATGATATAATAGCAATGTTGTCATGCATATAATTGCCTGCTATAATGCATTTGTAATACACTTATATTATTAATCTATATAAAAAAGGAATTTAAATCATTTGCATGTTATAAAAATCCAGTGTTTTGCAGAGGTTTTGCAGATACATTTTTTTAGGTTCATAAATGATTAAATGCTGCTTTTTCCCTATGTATTTAATCCTATAAACGGCTATATACAATTTATGCTGGAGAAGTAGGGAGAAACACTTGCATTTAAATAGCTGGCAGGGATAACAGGCTGTCAGTTTTCAGAGAACAAAGTATTAGTGTCACGCTCTTAAAGGGTGTGACTGTGGGCCTCCTTAATTCATGTACGTTTTTCACCTCGTAACAAAGAGTATTCAATGTCCTTTTAGGAAGCAGATTGAATACACTGCCTTCAAAGAGAACAATGCAGACGTAAGATGACCAGAAAGATGTTTTCACACTCTTTCTGATAGACAATCCCCAGAGATATCGTCCTTGTAAATTTTTTTTAGCTTTGCATTCATTGCCTTTACACTGAGTTCATTATTTTGGTGCAAGCTCCTAAGCACCTTTATGGAAACCCTTAGGGAGGATGTGACAGAAGGCCTGCCTTATTTACCTTAGTGGCCTGCCCGTGTCATCTGGTTAATCATGTGGCTAATCGACAACATTGAGGATCTCCCCACACTGTGCTTAACAATGATGACTCATTCATATTTAATACAATAGAGTGTTTAAGTCATTCCATGCTCTTCCAGAGATCATGGCTTCTCTTTGTTTTGTTACTCCAGAGAGTTTTATTGGAAACAGGCATATGTTCTCGCTCCTTCCACCTAACAGTCTGCTGCAGCTGGACAAAGGCCTAGATCTTTATTACTATTAGGAAAGTCAATGAATCGATTTGTGTAGCGTGAAATGTGGGTTGGAAATCCATCCCACATGTCTGCATATATTAACAATTTACTATTGTTGCTGTATTTCATCAGAATACATTAGGTCAGCCCTCCAGACAAATCATAGGTAAATTCATTAGCCTTAATAAGACAAAATGCAGTATATGAACAAGACAAATATATTGCTATTTGTTTAATTTTGTACTTTTGAATAATCTCAAGAAATATGGTATGCAGACATGGGGGTATATTTACCAAACTGCGGGTTTGAAAAAGTGGAAATGTTGTCTATAGCAAGCAGTCAGATTCTAGCTGTCATTTTGTAGAATTTACTAAATAAATGATAACTATAATCTGATCAGTTGCTATAGACAGCAACAATCTGATTGGTTGCTATAGGCAACATCTCCACTTTTTTAAACCAGCAGTTTAGTAAATGGTGTTAAATACTAGCTAGAAATAGATAACAATCATTACTAATCCCCTGGGCATACATTTCAGAAAATAACAGATACATTAATCTCATTATGTTTTACACACAAAACAAAAAGCTAATACTTAAAATTATTCCCACAAATGTCTAAACATCCCATTGAGTGGAAGAATCATGAAAATGTCATGGTTTAGTACGCTACTTAAATGATAAATGTGATTGAGTTTTGCAATATATTTATTTAAGAAACAATTATAAATACAATATATATTTATTTTTGTTTGTTGCTTAGTTATTCTTTTATAAAGGTGTTCATATTCCTCTTCAGTGTGATATTTTAATGAACTACTAGTGTATTGTAATGGATACAAATATTTCACATGTTGATTGTATGTTCAACCATTAGCCAAGCTGATTTTTTAGGAATATATATTAGAGATGTTCACTGACCCCCCTGTTCTGGTTTTGGTTTTGGATCTGGATTAACTTTGTGTTTTGGTTTTGGCTTTGGGAAAACCGCCCTTGCACATTTTGGTTTTGGTTTTGGATCCCTATTTTTTTCTAAAATCCCTTTTTTTGTGCTAAAATCACATAATCTTGCTCTTTAGTTTCTCTACATTATTATTAACCTCAATAACACTAATTTCAAGTCATTTTCAGTCACTTTTGACCACCTCACAGGTCACAATATTATTTTCATCCACTTTCAAACAAAAACTGCAGCGACATGGCTGGATGCTAAGCGACAGAGCAATGACACAAACACACGGTAGTTCATAGCACATATAGGAAACAGTACCACACAGTAGTGGCAGAAAAGAAAAGTGGTGCAAGCTGTAATTGTCCTTGGGCCCTCCCACCCACCCTTATGTAAGATATTGAAAAGGACATGTACAGTGTAACAAAACAAGCACTCCACCAACAAGCAGTGCCACTTTTGGGAAGTGCTTGGTTTGTTTGGGCTCCCACAAAACAAGCTACCTATAGCTTAGCTGCCTTAAGCCTAACAGTGCTTTCAATGAACTCTACATTATTAAACCATGTCTGCTTGTGCTGCATGTTGAATCTCCTTCTCCTCTGTGGATACCTCCCTCTCATCCCTGAAGAACCGTCACAGATCGACTGTGACACAGAACATGTGGGCAGCATGGAATCTGTCATGTTGGAATATGCTGCATTGAACAGAGATTTAAACCAATATATAGACGCAGTTGAGGAGGCTGTACTTGAGATAAAATGTGACCCACCGGATGAGATTCCAGATTTAAGAGAGCTTGTACACGAGAGATACACTGCGCTTCAGACGAATAATACAGAGGAGGCCCTGAAGCAGGATGATAAATATGTCCAGTTTAATGAAGAGCTAAGAGACCTGAGAAAACAAATAGGTGTGTCATCGGCCCCTGCAGACTAAGCTTTGGAAGATGAAGATGAGGAGATCGCCATCACCCACATGGCCGGTACAGTGAAACTGAGAATGAATCATGTACTCAGTTATGGTTCATTTGATTGCTCCACCCATTCCTTGGATTGCTGTGGTAATTCTACAGCCAATACATGGCGACGAGCACTGAGCCCCCCGGGATGCATGCTTTTATTAGATCAGGACCAATCCAGGGTGCCAAGCAATGCACTAAAAAGAGCCATTGAAATTCACAGCAAAAAGCAAGGATATCACTGACCTTCAAATCAGCCCCAATTCCCCAAAAATTATAATATAGTTAGGTACCTTTCACATTAAGTGTAGATTACAAACACTTTGTGCAATACTGATAAAAGAGCAGCAAGGTGGAAGGTTTCAGTAATACATATGCATGTCTATTTAGACATCCATGCTTACATTACTTCTGGAAGCAAAGTTGTTCTTTGTTAATTAAACTGTTGCCTTTATACTGTTCAAAAAAATTAAAAATAATCCTCCACCATTCTTTGGATGTTAATAGTTGATAGCAGGATCAGGTGGAGTTACAGCAGAGGTGTCACTAATTTTGGTCGATTCTTTTACAGTAGACAAGACCAGAGGCTAGATTTACTAAACGACAGGTTTGAAGAAGTGGAGATGTTGCCTATAGCAACCAATCAGATTCTAGCTTTTATTTTGTAGAATGCACTAAATAAATGATAGCTAGAATCTGATTGGTTGCTATAGGCAACATCTCCACTTTTTCAAACCCGCCGTTTAGTAAATATACCCCCAGGTGTCAAAATGTTGTGCTGAGTCATCTGCATCTTCCATGGGTCTCTTGGAAAACCTAAATTTCTTTATAGCGGCAGTTGACTGAGAAACTGAAGGAGGAGATGCCGTCCTGTCACGTAACACTTGAGCTGTCATCTTGCTCACCAGGAGCTCCTTGCATCTCTTGAGATCTGGATCAGTTGGAAACAAAGAGAAGACATAGTTCTTAAACCTAGGATCAAGCACAGTCGCCAAAATGTAGTTATCCGATTTCAAGATTTTGATAACTCTTGGATCCTGGCGAAGCAAATAAAGTATTTGATCTACAAGTCCGACATACTTGGCATAATTTCTTTGTTTCATCTCCTCCTTCAGTTTCTCAAACTGCTTTTCCAAAAGTCTAATTAAGGGAATTACTTGGCTCAAGCTAGCAGTGTCTGAACTCACTTCACAGGTGACTACTTCGAATGGCTTCAGCACCTTGCACAACACGAAAAGTATTCTCCACTGCGCTTGAGTAAAATACATCCCCCTCCTTTCCCAATTCCACGACATGTGGAATAAGCGTGGATGGCTTTTCGCTATTCCTCCATCCTAAAAAGCATATACAGGGTGGAATTCCACCTTGTTACCACCTCTTGCTTCAGTTGGTGGCAGGGCAAATTAAATTGCTCTTGTAGCTGCTGCAATCTCCTACATGCTGTTGCCAAATGTCCAGATACTTTACGGGCCACAGACAGCTTCTCCTGCATGTCCCTGTCATTTTTTAAAAATCCCTCCACCACCAAGTTTATTGTGTGAGCAAAACAGGGAATGCGATGGAATTCACCTAGCTGTAATGCTCTCACAATATTAGTAGCGTTATCAGAAATCACATATCCTCAGGAGAGTCCAAGCGGGATAAGCCATGTTGCAATGACTTCCCTTAGTTTTTGTAACAGATTGTCAGCTGTATGCCTCTTAGTGAAGCCGGTGATACACAGAGTAGCCTGCCCCTGAAAACTGTGGCGTTCTTGGGTACATGCTGCTGCTGTTCCTGCTGGTGAAGGCCAATCACCAACCCAGTGTGCTGTCACAGTCATAAAATGTTTAGTTTGCCCGGTTCCGCTTGTCCACATATGTGTGGTATAGTGTACAGTGGGTAGGATGGTATTTTGTAGCCCAATAATTAAATTTTTATTAAACTTCTGGTAGAGGTGAGGAATAAGTTTTCTAGTAAAATGGTTTGGCGATGGAATTTGGTAACGGGAACACAAGTCCTCAAGTAACTTTCTAAATCCACCTGCATTAATAGTGAATATTGGACGCAGATCTATTACTAGCATAGTCGCCATAGCGTCTGTGAGCCACTTTGCGACTGGGTGACAGCTTTCATACTTGTTTCCTCTTGCAAAGGATTCTTTAACAGTCAATTTTTGTAAACTACTAATAGTCTTCTTCTTAGTCTGCTTCTGGGATGAAAATCCACCCACAGCAGCAGCTGCAGCAGTGGGACTAACGCTCAAAAATTCTTCTGAGGAATCAAGGATAGTGGAGGAGTCATCTAGTCTTAGCAACTTGAATGCAGAACGAACTCTGTTCGCTACTGAGGATATTGATGAAGACGGTGTTGTGGTTGTAGATTGCAGTTGTCGGGATCTAGCTGAGAGAAGGGACCTAGCTGATGCTGGACTGCTTGTTGTTATTTTTTTAGCAAAACTTTCAGATTTTCCCAACAGCATGCCATGAACTCGCTTCAGATGGTGTAACATAAATGAGGATCCTAGATGGTTAAGATCCCTACCTCTACTGACTGTAGCTTTACAAACACTGCAAATGACTAGACAACTGTTGTCAGGATTTGGGTAAAAATAATTTCACACATAAGAGGTGGATTTTTTGGTCTTATGCCCAGGCATGACAATGGCCTTCTTTTATCACATGCAAGAATTGCTTCTACTGGTGCATGACTTACACAAACAACATCATCCTCATCAACATCATCCTCATTAGCGCCTTCGTCAGCTACACAAATTTCCCCCTCATCCTGTTGCAATTCCAAAGTGGCATCCTCAATTTGTGTATCACTGGCTACATTTGGGCTGTTCTTGCACACATCTGCAGAAATGCTGAAAGGGGCCTTCTTTATGGGTACACTATCAAAAAAGTCAAGCTTACACATAGCACTCGTGGATAGACTCTCCTCAGGGATTTGTGTCATTTCTGAATCTGAACATACATTTTCCTCTAATGCCTTACTGTTTTTTTCAGCTTGGCTTTTACATGTAAAAGTATTTGGACACCACTTTTGGAATCAGAATGACTAGGTCTTGCTTGGTCATGACTGACCTTACAAGAAGATGTGTCAGTGACAGTTGCAGATCTAGCACTCATAGAGAGAGGCAAAGGCCTCATTCTTTCATTGCCACTGCGTGTGTAGAATGACATGTTGCCAATTTTATTTTTTTTTGCAGATAACTTTGTCTGCATTACAGGTCTTTTATTCTTTACCAAGGTAAAAGGTGTCTTTTTACATTTTTGATTCCGTGACTTAAAAACACTATGCACTTTAACATAGGCTTTAGGAGATAATGTGGACAGCACGGTGGCTAAGTGGTTAGCACTTCTGCCTCACAGCACTGAGGTCATGAGTTCAATTCCCGACCATGGCCTTGTATGTTCTCCCTGTGTTTGCATGGGTTTCCTCCAGGTGCTCCGGTTTCCTCCCACACTCCAAAAACATACTAGTAGGTTAATTGGCTGCTATCAAAAAAAATTGACCCTAGTCTCTCTCTCTGTGTATGTTAGGAAATTTAGACTGTAAGCTCCAATGGGGCAGGGACTGATGTGAATGAGTTCTCTGTAGAGTGCTGCGTAATCAGTGGCGCTATATAAATAAATGGTGATGATGATGAATGTAGACGGATACTATCATCATGGCTGGTGCCAGCAGCTGCTTGGTGCTCCTGGTCTTCTGTGTACTGCTGTGAAACCATTTTGATAACACAGTACAATGTGACTGCCGATTAAGACCAAGCCTGCCAGACCTATTATTTCTATTCCAGCAATGACAATTAGCAATGTAGCACTCCTGAATGTCACTGGAGACTTTGAAGAACACTGCTACCCCTCCTCTTTCTTTTCTACCTATGATGCTGCCCAACTGCACTAGAGACTGCCAAGAACCGTGCTACTCCTTCTGTGTTCCTCTGTGAAATGGCGCTGGATCGCCACGGAGGGCGGTACTTATAGAATCCAAAACTCGCCAGATCCGATGGCGTACTGATGACGTTTTGCCTCATTTTCAATTCCGAGGGCGCACGAAAGTACTGTGTAGGCTTGGCTCGCTACTCGGATCGGCGAAGTTCGGTGTGCCCGATTCTCTGGGAACTGAGCCTGAGCATATCTAATATATACCATGTTTTTTAAATAATGTTGCACTGTTGTTTTCATCAGCTGAATACCTATGCAAATCATAACATCTCTAAGGGGCACATTCAGTTTCTTAAATGTCCGCGTGAGGTGCCTCCGGAGGGCTGCAAGACATCTCGCGTGTGTATTTTTTTACGTTAATTTTTGCTTGTACCCTATTGAGGTGCGAGCAAAAATGAACATTAGGTTTTTCCATAATATCGGTAAAAATGCGCGTACGAGATGTCCTTAGGAACATCGCAGGCAGTTGATTTACTCCATAATGCTAAAATAATGCCCTACAATAAGCTCTTTCATATGTATTGTGAAGTATAGTATAGTTCACTATCATGTGTCAATTTGTTGATTGCCTTTATCATCAAAGTATTAATGGCAATTTTCAAATGTTAATTTTCTTTTGTCCAAATCTAATTATTGAAAACCCTCCCCGTAAATGCAAATATTTTGTTGTTTGTCGCAATTTGTATTTTGTTAAGTATCTATGTTATCAGGTTAAACAAACTTTATATGTTGACCAAATTAGAGCCCCATTCCTATGCATCATAATGCACATTTCCAATAAACCAATAAAAAATAAGGTTTATGAAAAAAATGCATGTTTTGGAAGAAAACAAATGTGGTTTTTCATATATTTTATATTTATCATATTTAAAAATATTGCTAATAAGGCACAAATACGCTTTATAATATTTTGTGATTCTTACTACATAGCAGGACTGCCAACATAGGAGCTTATGTGGAATTGGATGCTAGTGCAAAATAACATTTTCTACGGTGCATGCACACAAAAAATGTGTACATTCAAGTTCCTATGTAAACTAAGGCACAACTTACACTTACTACTCTGTAAGCTGTGAGAGGAGGAACTGGGTATAAGGAGAGAAGTAAGTATAGGACAAGTACAGTAAAGGCATGTTCATGTACTTGCTTCCTACGTAGAGGACAGGAGCTGCAGATACACCTCTCAGTAGGTGTATCTGTTGTGGGTGCATGATACGTGCTGATTATGATCCTTACCAGCCTGGACCTTGTAAGTGTCTTAAAAAAAAAAAAGTAAATAATGATTTTTTTTTTTAAAATGTGTGCCCCGTTCCAAAAGTGCTGCCAGCTCTGGCGTTCATAGCCTAGGCTGGTAGTGGCAATTTCGGAGGGGGGGGGCAAACTGTGTGGTGTCCCCCTGAAAAGCTCTAACCAGTACTAGGCTATGGAAGGCTGATGGGTTGATGACACTGTAACAGAGAAACCAGCAAAATGGGGTCCCCTTTTCATAATGTCAGTCAGCCCTAACATGGGGGAAATTGGGCCCACAAAATATATACATTCCCCCTGCGAATGAAAGGCTTTCTCTCTGATTGGTCAGAGTGTGGGAAAGATGCTCTGTATTAATTAGTAGAGGTGGATAAAACATATCAATGAACTACATCATGTCATTGTAGCTCATTGACACGGGATCACACCACTACTAACCTTTTTATCCTAGTGGATTGGAATCTGGAAGAAAGAAGAGGACCCCCCATGGATTTAGGTCAGCAATAAAGGGGTAAAAGAGGGTTTGTGTCTGGTTCTTTTTGTTACTAAAGGACTTTGTCACAATGTGTGCTTTTGATTTAGTGTATAAATTTTACAGGTGCTCTATAGGTCCCAGTGGACCTCATGAGCTTGTACCCCCAAAATTGCCACTATCAGCCTAGGCTATGAGCGCTAATGCTGGTAGCACTTTTGAGAGGATGGATACTCTTTTTTTTAAATTACTTATTTATTTAAAAAAAAAAACACATTGACACGCCAGTCATCATCGTCACATTTATGATGATGACTGGTGTCTATCTACAGCATGATACGCTTAAGTGAATCATATGCTTTAAGCGTATGATACTCTTTAAAGTATCTTCCTCCAGTATACGTATTTTACATGGCATGCTGAGTCTCATCTTAAGATATGTGCAGCTCAGCATATCCCTATAATTGTGGGGATTTTTTGGACACATATTACATCTGCGTTTTTGTTTTGTGAATTGCGTCCAAATCTACATGAGGTGCTTAGTCCTTTAATTACTGAAATTTTTAGATTATACAGGGTCCGTGGCTGAGTAAATCTGCAGTTTACTTGGTTTATTTTAGCCACAGAACCTGAATAATTTAGGTGTCAGTAATTGAAGGGGTGAGTTGGCAACCCTGCACCCCTAAGAATATTCATAGACATGTGTATAAGCACTTGGTCTGTACCATTGTACTTTATATGGTCTCGAAAGTTCTTGGTGACTTCTAATATTAATAATAATTTACTATAGAGAGTTAGCTATTCCTTGCTATAGGGGGTTAGTTATTCCCTATGATTCACATATATATTACCACATATTACACATGTACACTACATATACATAAACTACCATGGACACGTTTGTTATGTGCACATGATTTTAATAATTTTTTTTTAAAAAATATATTTGCTCATTAACTTTTCTATTTACAACCCTTTCCCCACCATTGCACTTCTGCCCCCTCCCCCTGACCCTATTGAATTGTACAGAAAAAAAATTAATGGGTAAAGTTCATTATATAAAATAATAACAATAATATATATTTATATATATAAATAATTGATATTATTAGTATATTGTGATTCATAGCTTTGAATGCATTGGACTTTTTTTTTTTTTTTTCATAACGTGCAGTCCCATGCCTACAATATGCTACATTACCTAAAAATCACACTGCCCTCTTTAGCAATGCTCCTTGCAATATGTGTAGAAGAAAATGTTCAGAGAACTTGTTGGTGTGTATGACATCATTAGCAAACAGCAGTAATAATCTACTTGTTACTGGTTTCTGGAACTCTCTGAATAATGGGTTCACAAGCAAGTGACCACACTCATGCCGCTCATAGAAAGTCGCTGTTAGTCTTCTCATATTAAAACAGTATCTTTATTAGCGTTGATAACAAATAAAAGATCAACCAGAAATGGGTTAGAAGCTCAGTGTCAGGCGCTGCTCGGCGGCCGCCTGTCCTTTGGCATAGCGCGTCTGGTTGCCGCCCGGCTACAAGTTTAGTAAGCATTCCCATTGCTAGGCAACGGGACGCTGCAGGAGGATAGCGCTATGGTGCTAGTATATGACAAGCGCTACGGCGCTAGTATTATGACAAGTCTTCAGGCACTAAGCTCATTCGCTATCAGTACTATTTAAGCCTCTCTGGACCCCACCTCCTGTGCCAGAGTTTCAGGTCTTTCCTGTCCTCCAGCGTTTCCTGTGTTCCAGTTATTACTTGTCTCCTGACTTTTTGCCTGTATCCTGATATTTGAAGTATTGCCTGTGACCCTTGTGACCCGGATTGCTTTGACTACCCTGTTGGATCTCCCTTTTGTACCACGCTGCCAGAACGCTACCGACTCAGCTTGACCCACTACTCCTTTGGATTTCCCTCGTGTACCTGCACTGCCCGCACTGTTACCGAACCGGCCTGTCTGACAATTCCTCTTGTGCCTCACTATCTGACTCGTGGAAGGACCGCGACCTGCGTGTTTCCTGCAGCTGAGTCCATACCTCCTTGCGGGGGTCCCTGGTGAACACCAGGGGCACGTTAGACTCCGCACCTTCCTTCGAGTAGTGCCAACGATAGCAGGTACGCTATACTTAGTCGTGACACTCAGCTGGAAGTCTAACCAGCGTTTTGCCCACAATTTTACTTCTTCAGAGCATGAACCATTAACAAATTGTGGTGCATGGATATATCAAAATGTTAAAGTAGTACATCGGTAGATCAAAAGACTTAAAGTGACAGTGTTTGTAAAATATAAAAAGTACATAAAAGTCTTATAATTTCCTACAAACCTGTGCAGTATATCTCTGTTATTATCTAATAATTACAATAAAATATATATAAATCGGATGTGTCAAAAGATGCATACAACATGTAAACAGGTTTTCATTATGTTTTATACAAAGAAATATATATATATATATATATATATATATATATATATATATATATATATGCAAATATACACACATGAATACATACAAACTCACCTGCATACATATATTCATGAATGCACATGAACATACATGTACATACAAGCATACATACAACTGCATGCACAAAATAAGTCAACCACAATGTATATGTTTATCTTAATGAACAAAAATGTGTTTCTGGGCTTCTGGATAACAGATTCTATTTCTGTGCTATGACACTCTATGATAAAATATATTAGATTTAGGTTAGTATAAGATAAGCATGTATATTGTTGGATTTGTCTCCCATTTTGGAATATATATAATTCAAATTAGTTATAGGCCATTGCAGAGCTGTTCTTAGGAGAAATTATTCACTGTATTCACTAATACACAGCATCAGTAGGAGAACAAGAAGAAGAAGGAAATTATTAACAACAATGAATAGATTGAAATAAATAATTTCCAGGACAGATTATTATTTCATACCAAACATAAAAACTACACTTAAATGAATGTATACACACTACAACCCCTATACTCTCTACTAAAGGTGTACTAAATACACAACAGTATACTACAAACTGCACTAAATGAACCCTCTACATTTAATATATACTAATAAACCTACCAACACCCAACAAAGTCCCCACAGTACTTGATAATTATAAACACTGTGCATTCTTAGTACACAATTTATTAATTCTGTGTTTACCCTTACATAATGCATACTTCCTCTCTTTCCTGTGCTTTACATCCAGCATCTTTTCATCTCTAAATCATTTAACCTCTTTAACCTGACTGTCTTCCTCTAACTCTGCACCACCTCTGTCGCTCTCCTATGGGGGATTCTCCTTTACCCACACACTCAGACCCTGAGCCAGACAAGACAGGGATTAGGAATCCTCTTTTCCCCATGCTGCACCTTCTGTGGCATTCCCCTGCACTCTGTAGTCCTCATTTGAATCCCACATGATCCATGTTTTCTCTCTGCTCCACCTCCATGATGCTTTAATCTATGAGCACCCCTCCTCCCTTTCTCTGCCTCGGTGTGTGGTCTCCCAACTTTTCTGTTTGGCTCATATACCTTTTATCTAATGACCTGTTTACCTTCATTGGTGGTGATTTCAACATTTCCCTTGACAACCCTTTGATTATGCCACCACAAAACTTTTCTCACTTACTTCCACCTTTGGTCTCTCAGAGTGGCTTCATCAATCCACTCACTGTGATGGATATTTCCTTCACCTTGTCTTCATCCACTTCTGCCCCATCTCTAGTTTCTTCAACTCAGCCTCATCTATTGTAACATACACCTTACCTTCAGCCCCAACTAGTATAAGGCATTAGAAGCAGAGCAGCAATAAAGAAGGAGTCACCGGCTCGGTACCACTAGCTCTGGGTGATGGTACAGGATCCATAATCTAATGTAAAGGGGAGGACTCAGGATGAAATTGGCTCTAGATAAGAAAATATGAATCATTATTTAATGAACTATTAATACTTAAGTAGAACACATGGCCTGTTAATACTCAAATGGTAATAGGAGGCAGAAGAAAATTATAGCAGAGTAACAGACAGATCACTAGTGCTACTAATCACTGAAATACTTTGCAAGTAGACAGAATACCCCTTTAAAACTCTTCTACTTTACCACTTTGGCACTGTCTCAGGTCACATGGCTTTGTTCTTGGAGTCTATTCAGCCGAATAATAGTATTTGAAGGAGGATGTAAGAGATAAATGCCAGTCATACCCGTTTTAAGAATGGCAGCAACACAGTGCTCACTTGCCAGTAGCGTACTCTGAAAAGACAAATGGCACCTTGAGAAAAAAAATGTTATTGTGAAATGATTAGAAATCTCTTAATTTCATTGGTTCTATTATTGCAAATATGATGAAACTTGATGAAACATTTCACTAATCTCTTATTGTGGATCTTGTTAGTTTTGACTAATTTTTATATATATATATATATATATATATATATATATATATATATATATATAAAATATAATTTGTACGTGTAGAATGATATTCAATCATTTCAGTAGTAAATATATTTTGTGATGTGAATAGCATCAAACAGGAAAAAAACATTTCATTAGAATTAAGTTTTAAATAGTGTGCAATTTATTGCTTTGAGGAAGGCTGACAAGACTTTATATAATACAGTATCCTTCATGGTCATCACTTCATTAACACATTCACAGAACATTATCTTTTTCATAATTCTCTTGGCACTTTTCGGAAATTCTCTTGGCACTTTGAAGATTAAGGGTCATTTTATCACTTTAAGGAGTTGTTGCCATTGTGATGGAGTTGTGAATTGATCACTAACATGACAACTGGTGACAAGTCAGCTTCATTAGTCTGGTACTTGGCTTTTAATTACAACTGATTCGCCTGCCTGTTAGAAGTGGCAAACGATAGAATTAACAGCTTCTGCTCTTGTCATCTCCCAATTTACTTCTAGTTGTCTGCTTCATGCCCCTGTGTATTATGTACATCTATTTTTTTTAATTCGCCAACATCCATTTTTAGATATCCTGCTAACATTCTACTTGATCTACACACACACACTTATATATATATATATATATATATATATATATATATATATATATATATAGTGAGCTGTCCGGATTACTTGAAATCTGACAAAATCCGACGAAATCTGACGTTGGGAATCCAAGTGAAACCGAGTCGTGACTCGGTTTCTTCTGGATTTCAAAATGAGGTGAAACGTCATTTCCGTGATTTTTTTCGCAAAACTTTCGCAAGTTTTGGATCGCCATCTTTTGTATATATAGTCTGCCTTCGTTCTCTCAAGTGCCATTGTAGAAGAGACAGCGTATAGGGAGGAAGTGAGCTGTGGCGGTCGGCTCATAAAATAGTGTTAAGTGTGAATCAGGTACATAGGAAAACAATAGAATCATGTCATTACTGTAAAGCATGTTCTGTAGAGAATAGTCAGCTACAAAAGTTTGCTTATCAATTGCTTTTAATTTCAATCTTAAACAGGCTCTACACAGACTAGTGGCTACTGGTTGTTGTTAATGAATTGCATATATATATATATATATATATATATATATATATATATATATATTTATATATTTATTATTTTACTAGACAGTATATGCAGGTTGAGTTATATAGATACCATTCTGAACTAACTAGTAGTTCTTTGAGGCAAAACAGTGTGCTTTTGCTGTCAAACTATTAGCAGCAGAGACCAAAAAAAAAACAGATTTCCTTTTTTTAATAATGACATTTCTAATGAAAGTAGTCTTGTGTGGGGCAGTGATAAATTAAATAATTTAGAAAAAACTGTCTGTATCTGAGATTCAGCAGGAGTTGCACACCCCAAATAATATATTATTATATCTATTATATTCTAATCTTTTCTATTTTTCAATACTGGTCTATTTTGGAAGGGGTCATTCAGTGAAATCTATATTTAAAAAAGGCTGTTTGTGAGGGCCAGTACGCAGCAGCACACCACAAAAAATTCTAGATATTCTAATCCTTTCTGTTTTTTAAAACTTGTCTATTTTGGAAGGATAACTCAGTGAAATCTATATTTAAAAAAGGGAGTTTGTGTGTGAGGGTTTATTCTGGGTATTTTCGACATTCAGTGATCACATGTAGAACATTGCAGCAGCTGCAAAACAAATATCATCTGCCATGCTACCAGCTGAAGCAAGCCCATTAGATAAATTAAGCAAGAAACAAAATTTTATGTAAGGTGCAAGAAATAAAAATGTTGAAACGCTGCGCACACACTAAATTTGAAACTTTATAGAGAAGGCATTATGTAGCGTGAAGAGGCAGTAACAATCCAATGTCATTAGATGGACAGAGGCATCAGTAGATATTTAGACACGTAGATACCCAACTGTAAAGAGCTGCCTAATTTGCTGTTGCTATATGATTAAATAAATGACGATGCTGAGAGATGAAGAGATAAAATAATAAATGACGATGCTGAGAGACGAAGGTGGCTCGCACCCATACTACAAAAAGTCAAAGAATACATTGCCAGACCTTTCATCGGTAGCCAAGAGCAGGGCTTTCCTATCTTATTTTCCTTTGAGCTATAAATTGTGATTGGAGAAAACGCAGCAAGTGGGAATCTCGTCACTTACAATGGCCAGAGTGAGATTGTCTGTTTAAGGTGGCAATGGGCATACCCACCGCATGTCTACATTATAAAGGCGGCGGGTAGTGGCATTGCTGCCTTAAAACCAACGATCTCACTCTGGTCATTGTAAGTGACGAAATTTCCACTTGCTGCTTTTTCTCCAGTCAAAATTTATAGCTGCTGGATTTCAGAAGTGTAAGACATACTGTCTATCTGAATTACAGTAAGTCTCTATTTCCTCAATGTCGTCCTTACAGTAATTGGTTTTTTTAAGTCGCTCTAACTATTGTCACCATTCTTGTATTTGCAAAAACGTACCTCTGAATATATGTTTACATTTTTTATATTTTTTTCTTGTTTTATTATTTTCACTGCAGCACTAAGGATTGATTATTTTGCAGAGAGCTAAAACATTAAATTACTAAAAAAAATAGTTAAAACTGAGTAAAAAATAAAAAAAATGCTCTCTCTTGCAGAGTGCATCTAGCACTTGCCTTTCCTGCAGACTTTCCATCTTAGAGGCCTATGTATATGCAATTGTCTGTGTACACCTAGCCTGGAAAGTTATTCTGTTCAAACACAATGACATTGGGCTTGTGACACACTTGTGGGGGCTTGGCAAAGACAGAGGACCGCTCACGCCTGGCTCTACAAACATGGAGAGTGGGCCATAAAGGTAATTGTTAGATACACTCTCTAGCAGAGTCTATCTAGTAAAAAATTAGATGCAGGCCTCAAAAGTGAAACTGAAATAGCTAATATTATATATTATGTTTTGTGTGATCATGCTTTTAAATGAATCATATATAAAAAAAAAATCTCATTTTTGGGGTTTAGAATTACGTTTAAATGACTATATATAATTTAAATAACATGTTTAGGCACTATGGCTTAGCTGTGCTATAGGGGATAGAAAAACTCTGAAATAAAAACTCTGAATCCTGCTAAATATTCTGCAAATTCTGAGGGAATCATACTTCAGTGAAATGCGGTATAAGAGCCAGCCCAAACCTGCACCCAATCCCAACACGGCTGGACCGCGGCATATCTTATACTGTATATTTTTTTGAGGGGACTAACATTATTTGCTGTATTTAGCTGCTTCTAGTAGAAGAGCAAGCCTAAGCAGAAGGCTGTGTGGGCAGACAATAGGTTGGGAAAACTGCTAGGTCTCTCCTGCATTGCATTTATTCTGTACACTGCTGTTGTTATTTTCTATTACTGCTGCCACACATTGGTGCTCTGTGCCCTGAAAGTGGATACTGGGAAATGAAAGTTTTCTGAAAGTGGTAGACTGAGATATTGATATAGATCAATGTTAGCCACATTATGTTAAAAAAAAACAGCTTTCCAAGATTGAGAAAATTAGTAAGTAATATATATTTGATAGTATTACTGTAATATGTTTTGGAAAATAATAGTATTACCTGGATAACCCAAACACTCCTCTCTGAAAATGTCTAGAGATTTTTTTTTTTTACTTTTATCCAAGTATAGTCAGATTAACAGACAGAATTGTCAATTTACAATAAATATATGTATGTTGCTAATCATGCATCTTAAATGTTGCATGAGTTATTTAGATGGTTATTAACACAATCAATTTGTGCTATTGAAGTGTGTTCTGTAGCACTGGTTGCCCTGTCTGCTTTTATTGTAGGAAATCCTTTTTTAATAAGAGTCAGTACTGTTGACAAGCTGTTAACTTGTGCCAGATCTCACATTATTTCCGCAGTGTTTAATCTACAGATTGGTAATTAAACATTGACGAATGGCAGACAGAATTAAATTGCCTTTATGTTTGATGTTTCTTTATACAGTACATATAATTTTATTGTGAATAGCATGTAAATGTTTTATTATGGGTATTCATTGTGTTATGACAAAAGTATTGCATCACGTTTCAGGAGGTATACTTTCAGAGTGTAATTTTGGTGAAATTAAATGAAAGGTAGCAGAGAGGCCAAGGAGGATGAGAAAGGAGAATTGTCCCTTAGATTTAGCAGAGAGAAGGTCATTAGTGACTTTAGTGAGGGTATTTACAGTGGAGTGGAAGAAGTAAAATCCAGATTGAAGTGGGTCAAGGAGGAAGCGAAAGAAGAGATAGCAGGTGAGATGATTGTAAACACCCTGTTCGAGAAGATTAAAGGCAAAGGGAAGGAAGTAGGTAATTAGAGAGAGACAGGGTCAAAGGAGAGTTTTTTGAGTATGGAGGAGGAGAGTTTGGGGCAAGATGGAACTGATGGGAGGAGATATCAAGATATTTGGACTCAATTTTGAAGGGGAAGTGAGTAATAAAGTCGAGAGCAGAGAGCAAAAAAGGGGGAGATGGGGGAGTGGAGAGGAGGGATTTGAAGGTGGAAAGAGAGGTGACAGGGGTTTGGAGGATTGGAAAGAAATGAGTGCTTTAAACTAGGATTGTTTACAGAAAGACAGGGCAGAACTGTAATAGAATGAACAAGTTAATGAAATCCACATAAGAGCCATTCTTTCCATGTCAATAATTACAGCAATACTACCACAACACTCTCAGATCTCTACATAGAAGTATAAGTGCTGTAAAGCCAGTAAATATAGGAACAATAGTTATCCAGCTCTAAAGTAATTTATTAATTTGATTTTCAGTATCTGGAGGTATTATGTAGTTGGGTGTATATAGATATATATGACTGCTATGGTTATGTAGATCATACTATTTCAGGTATTAAATTGCAATAGTTACTCAATTAATTTGCATGGTTTAAATTAATTTTGTTTTGTCATTTGCTAGATTAACTTGATGATAATGACTGACATTTAAATGTGTATACAATAAATAAAGACATTTTAAGAAACAGCATAGCCACCACCTTTGCCCCACCCCCCCCCCCCCCCCCACTCACCAAAAAAATTGAAACAAGCACCAGCACTAATAGCCTGAGCTGTTACAGCTCATTTTGGAGAATGAACAGCATGGCTCCCCCTGCAAAAGCAGCAACTAGTACCAGACTATAACAGGGGGAGTGCCACACTTACATGTGCACACACTTACTGTACTTACAGTTAAAGTGCTTTTTTTCCCTTATCACATCCAATAATTTCTTATTTAACTACATTGGTTGCCTTTTATTACTAGATATTTGCTGCCATTGATTATGTATTATTTTAAACTTGTATAAGTTATTATTGGTGTATCCACCCGTTGGTCAGTCAAGATCCTAGTGGCTCTATGAATTACTTTTAATTTTTTAATTCCCATGTATATTTATATTCATGTTTTTACTTAATTTCAGATACATCCACTCCGGTTAGAGCTTCCACAAAGACCAAACCCATTTTAAAAGTTAGTCTCTCTTACTCCTGCAGGGTGAACCCAGTGGTCATGTTATCACTGGCATTCCCAGATGTGGAAGCACCCCATGTTATATATGCTGCACAGTGCAACAATGATCACGCGGTCAGGAATCATTAATAATAATTCTTGGATATCTCTATATTTCAAGTTGCAGTAAATATACAGTGGAATAGAGCCCAGCTGTGCCCACTGTACAGCTATAGATTTACAGCAGCTGTACATTAACAGGCTACATGAAAGAGAGTAGTCTTGATATCAGAGAACATGGGCCTGATTGTTAAGGGACGCATACTGAGCGCAATATGCATTTTGTTTTAAAAGCGTACGGAAATTGGGTATAAGTATGCCCAAATTTAACAAAACACATTTATTAGCATGTTATGAATGTCTACTGTTCATAAAATACATTTTTACAGTTGCTTCTGATTGCAAAGACATGTCCTAGCATACATACTCTGCCGTCATTGCTAGCTATCAGCACTTAGACTAGACCTGTAGCTGGAGCAAGAGATACAGCTGTAAAACAAGTACCTGAGTGATGCCACTCATGAATCAGATGATGTTGCTGTACATTGACTACGGTCATATACCCGTTCCTTCCCGGTTGCTTCTCTAAAATCGTAGGCTCTAGTAAGTGTCCTATGGCGAATCATCCAGTTTTGGGCATGGTCAGAGTAATTTTGCAGATTATATATATAAAATTGCCATTTATGTACCTTAAGGAATCAGGCCCCATGTGTTTACATTATATACTTATTCAATATCTATCAATACTTAATACTTAGCTTCCCATGCAATAGACTGCATTTTAGCATTATTGAATAAACCCCTGTCTTATTTGCTTTTGAACAAAATTTAGCTACTACAAATTTAATTGATTCTTTTATTTTCTCTTAGTCTGTGTCTGAATTTTTTTTTATATCCTCTGAAATGCTTTTTCTCTATGCAAATAAAGAAAAAAGATGAAGTGATCTTGAACCTCCAGTAATGTTGAAACCTGGAAATGCAATAACAAATTGGTAAAAGTAGTAAACAATGATGCCATAAAGTTGCATAGAGGCGCGAGTAAAAATCAGCGTTACATCTGTCAAAAAATATCTGCACGAGGTGTGTTGCGCCCATTCCGCAGGCACCTCGTGCGGTTATTTTGGGAATTGTATCTGCGCCTTTGTATGTAAACGATTAATGTGATGTTATCCAAATGAACTCATAAAGCAAGTTATAATGGATGAAAAACTAGATAAAAGAAACTTTTACTATGTATTTAAGTACAATAGAGTATCACCAGTTTATTGGAGTGTCTTCAAACTATTGCATTAAATTCAGCCTTTGAAAAAGTATAAAAAATTGCCTTTTTATGATTTTCTCTGAAATCACAAATGACCAAAACCTTTTGAATAAATGAATTCATCTGCTTGGTACAACATATACCATACCAAAAGGTTGTATTAAAAAATACCTTAATAATAGACTTAAAAAATATGATCCTGTTATGAGCATGCAAAAGACATATAGTATCTTTGAAACATATTGCTAGGGGGCATTATGCTCAGCGCCAGTTACATGAAAACATGGCAACCTGAAACACAAGATCTGAATCCACCTTAATAAAATTCACAATTGTGTCGTAATAAGATTTGTTCAAATCCATCTAGAAAGACTACAATCATTTATGATTCCCTCTGACACCAAACAATATATATCCCTGCACAGATATCTTACAAGAGCTTTATCTACTATATTTTGCTAGTTTATAAAAAATATATAATTGATACAATACAGGGAAATTATATTATAGTTGCTAGAAATGTAAGCACCCTTGCCTTAACCAGCTAGTCTAAAAATGATACTGTGCTTTGTACATTTCAGGGCATGATGGAGTATAGTGATTCTGTAGCTTAATAATAGAGCTGTACTCTCTGTTTAGTTGAATCACAATAAATTTACTTCTTAATGTAAATGAATGATAGTTGCCAAAAAAGCCCTGGATGCATGTTAAAATGAAGATATATTTTGCAAAATAACTGCTAATTTCTTTCAGTGTTACTATTGTGTTGAAAGTATATTGATGTACACAAAGAGGCTACATTATCAAATGCAGAATGTAGATGACTAGCACTAAGGATATCATGAAATATGATATTTAGGAAAGTGTCATTTACAATACAATTTTTGTTAGAATATTTAGAATTTTACTTTCCAATAGAAGAGGATTTTTAGCTATGGAGGAACGTTTAAATAATGTTTGATACTGGGATGATCGATGCTAGGGTAAGGAGTTGTTGACTATAAAAGTGCAAATGTACAGTAAACCACACTAGAAAAACAGGCATCTGATTTCAATATCTAATTTCCACTAGATAATGCAAGTTTGTTGGGGATTATTGCAACTGGTAACTACACAATTTTATTTTTAGAGTTTGTGAGTAAATAATCCTCTCTCTCTATCTTGTTTGAAAGAGAAGCCAAAGCCACAAAATGATGGGGCCCTATGTATAGTACAATATAGTTGCCCCAACTTTTGTCCATGAAAATGCCCATGAGAACTGTACTATTCCAGATAATTAGGGAGCCTTGTATAACAGAGACATTAAACATATAGGGCTTGAGTCATTAAGGAGAGTAAAGCATAAAAAAGGAGTAATTTTGCAACTGGGCAAAACCATGTTGCATTGGAGGGGAGGTAAATTTAAAATGGGGGGACAGATCTATATTTGGGGTAGGGTATGTCATAGATTAACTTTAAATTTCAGTGTAAAGATAAAGCTATCAAGTAGTTGTGTGTTAGATGAAAAAAACATCCAGTATTTAACTTATGTGCAAAATAATAAACTAATTTGCACTGCTTACATTGTAACATGGTTTGTCCTGGAGAACATTTACTCCTTGTTTTTGCCTTACTTTCTTTAATGACTCAGGCCCATACTACCTATTATGGAAGAAGCAGTGTCATTCAGTTTGTCACTACTACACTTCGAGTCATAGGGATGTAACGGATGTAGTCTAGCAATCTGCTATAAAAACACTCTGAACCTCAGACCCTTATTTATTTGCACAACACAGTTTTTAAATGTATTCCTGAATAACCTCAAATAGGTCATGTGACGAAATGTAGTTTATCTAATGATTTTATGTAACCTTTCAAAGTGTATTTGGTTAACTGACCTGAGTCTGACCTAGGCAAGTGTGAATGATCTTTTGAAAGTAACCAGGCCCAGAGACAGATAAAATCTCTTAGTAGTTTGTGTATGCAGAGGAGTTAGACTTAGCCAGGCCAAACTCAGGTCTTGTGAAATGCCAGGTCTCAGGACATCCATAATTTACTTTGAAAGCCCTGTCTCATTTTGGGCATCCGTCTAACTTAGGTGACAATAAAATTCCTAAGGTAGGGGGTGAAGAGCCAACAAGAAATGGTTTAAAAATCCCTTTTATCAGTAGTACAGTGTTTCATTTCTTTGAGCTGGTCTATCACGACTGAAATGTGCCATTGTTCTCAATGTGTACTCCTCACACCCCAATTCCTGAACTTGTAAGTAGGGACTCTGGTTTTTATTTCCTATTTTATTTTCTAACACTCATTTGTGCAACATATTGTATGTATTTGTTATTAATTTTTGTAAATAAGCCTTGGAAACATTTTTCAGATTAATAAATGTAATCTAGTGCATTCTCAGTGATTCTTTGTGAACTTACGAAGCTCATGCTACATGTGTATGTGATTTAATTGTGAAACATTAATAAGTGGTTCTGCTGAACGTAAGGGCACCATAATAAATCCTTTGTGGTGGCAGAAAAGGTGTATACATTGATAAGTGACTAAGGTGATGCCAGTCACAGCCAGCCGTTCAGAATGCTGTATCTGGGACGGCCTGGGCGTTCGTGACAGGTCATCCAAATCATGCTTATCATATGTGTTCCAGGAGATGGTTGACCTTCTTCTTAAAAATAATAGACTTTGTGATTGTGCTAGCTTTCAAGCTGCATACAAGGTCATCCTTGAGGTTCCCCAAGTACCAATATGCTCTGGCACTCATGGGTATGCTGGCTCTTGTGGTACTACAAGTACCAGTTGAATTCCCAGGCACAGTGTAAGATGTGTAGTAGAAGCCACAAAATTTAATAGCATATGCAAGCATAAATAGCCATATCAAATGGTCCGGACCACAAATATGTCAAATGTAGTACCAATCAAATGCACATTTATTACAAGTAGAGTATTCAATAAAGTGATAAGAAAAAATTGTCCAGGACATTTAAAACAGTCCACGCATGATAAGTGGGTTGAACTCAGTAAGATAGTCCTTAATTGGGCAAAAGGTAACTCTTATAAGTTAATGCAAAACGTCCATAGCACTGATGGAATACAAGGATATTGGAGTCACTGATAAAGTTCAACAAATTGCTGTTTTGTAAAGGAGAGATAATCAGTAGTAATAACTTACCACTTGTCGGTTTCAGCGTGGGAAATTCTTAAGGATTCCTCTTAGGGCATAGTAGTGGGGCAGGTGACAAGAGAGGTTCTCAACCGGTGATGTTTTCCAGAGATCCAGACACTCTATGCCCCTCCTGTCCTGAAGAGGATGGATGTTTTGCATTAACATTTAAGAGTTGGCTTTTGGCCCATTTAGGACTATCTTCCTGATGATACTCTAATAATAATAATTGTGTATTTGATCGGTACAAACATTTGACATATTAGTGGTCCGGACCATTTGATGTGGTTATTTATGTTTGCACATGCTATAAAATTTTGTGGATTCTACTACACAGTTTACATTGCGCCTGGAAATTCAACTTCTACCACTTTTTAGGGGCAAGGGACCCTCCTCTTATACACTATTTTCCTAATAGGCTGCACTATACATTTAAAAGAAAGCACAGTTTTAAACATCCAGTTTGTTTACTACAAGTACCAGCATGCCCAGACACTTAATAGTAGCCTTTGAATGCTTGGATCTGTAGTGCACCATGGACAAAATGACAACTTCATCCTATATTAACACTGATTACCCCACACCCAAAACTCCAGGGATGTGGGAAGAGCCCTAGTGCTTTTCAGCACGGGGTTGATCATACTTAATGTGGGGTCCAGGGGCGGATTGGGAACTGAAAGTGGCCCTGGATATTTTTTTTTTAAGTGGCCTCATGTGGGCGGGGTCAACTTAAATGTAGGTGGGGCCAACACAAAAGTAGGCGGGATTTAGAACTTGGAATTTGGTTGGGGAAACATTTAGGAAAACCTAGATATGATGACTTAATACACAGTGGGTCATTTCTAAAGCAATGCAGGAAAAAAGCTGTAGCCCCCTCACATATAGTTTTTCTAGATGTAGCCCCTTCACATAGTTTTCCCAGATGCAGCCCCCTCACATATAGTTTTCACAGATATAGCCTCCTCACATATAGTTTTCACTGATATAGCCCCTTTTACATATAGTTTTCACAGATATAGCCCCCTTACATATAGTTTTCACAGATATAGCCCCCTCACATATAGTTTTCACAGATATAGCCCCCCTCACATATAGTTTTCACAGATATAGCCTCCTTACATATAGTTTTCACATATGTAGCCTCCTCACATTTAGTTTTCACAGATATAGCCCCCCTCACATATAGTTTTCACAGATATAGCCTCCTCACATATAGTTTTCACATATGTAGCCTCCTCACATATAGTTTTCACATATGTAGCCCCCTCACATATAGTTTTCACATATGTAGCCCCCTCACATATAGTTTTCACATATGTAGCCTCCTCACATATAATTTTCACATATGTAGCCTCCTCACATATAGTTTTCACATATGTAGCCCCCTCACATATAGTTTTCACATATGTAGCCACCTCACATATAGTTTTCCCAGATATAGCCTCCTCACATATAGTTTTCCCATATGTAGCCCCCTCACATATAGTTTTCACATATGTAGCCCCCTCTCACTTACCTTAAGTATCAGGGCTGGAGCGCTCTGCAGCGTTGCTCCGCAGACCTGATCATACAGACAGGAAGTGAATACTTCCTGCTTCCTGTCTGATCGGTGCACAGTGCTGTATGACCCACAGTGCTGCAGCACCAGGCAGCCTCGCGATGCGTGAGGCTGCCTGGTGCTTACCACTGACCACCAATTTTTGGATTGTTGCCCTCCTTCCGACCGCGGCGGGTGACACAAAAAAAAAAAAAAGAAAAAATAGAAGGCGGACTCGTTAGGCCACCGGCCTCCCGGGGAGCTTCCTGCTAAAGGTAATGGCCAATCCGCCCCTGGTGGGGTCCGTATATGTTTTGCAGGCTCATTCCCCCTAGGTAATCTGGCCCTGTGATGAATTGGTCTAGGGTTGGTTTGGCACTATGACAGGGGGATTTCACATTGTGGGTTTCCCTGCTATTGTACCACCAGTCCAGTACTTTCCAATTCAGAGGGCCCCAGATATTTTAATTTTTCACTACACAACCTTACAAACCATTTTCATATGATAAGCTTAAAGTGTATCCTAAGCATAAGCTTTAAGCATGTCTTAGGATAATGTATGTAATTTGTACAATATTCTGAGTCGCACGTATGTAAGATATGTTGGGTTCATAATTCGAATTTAAGTACAGGACGCAATTTACTCTTCCACTGTAAGTGTAAATTGCGTCAAATTCTACATGAGGTCCCAGATAGGTATTTCTTAATAACATAAACAGATGACTTTGTCCCTGAAGCTTCCCATCTATGTGTTTTAGATTACAATGGACATGCATAGGTTAACAAACCAGACAATTCTGTTAAAGGTAATTTCTGTGTCTGAAGTGTGTCAGAGTGGACATCTTCCTCAGTTTGTTCCTCAATGTCAGCATTTATGTCAACAATATTATCATCAAGACCATGTACAACTGATGGACAACCTTACAGTCTGCTCAGGATTATGTGAAGGCCCAATAGGTTCTAATTCAGCCTCAGTATTATTTTGATTCCTGGATGTCTCTGCTTTGGAGGTTACAGACCTATACTTAGAGCTGGTAGGTGATGCATGAGAAATTACAGAATATGCATGACCTTGGTGGACACTGGCTTTTGCACTGTGCATTCTAGTACTGGCAGTAGCAGGACCAGCTGTAGTTAAAAAAAAAGAATCATTGTATGAGTCTTTTCTTGCCACTGAAGGTGGTGTATGTGATGTTGGCTATTTTGCTTTTTATAACATCACAATCTTTATTAATAACATTATGTTTTACCTAGAAAGAGATTTTTTTTGGAGAGCCCAGTCCAAGACTTTCTTTTTACATGACTGACTACCATAATAGTACTACTGCCAGTACTACTACTAAGATGGATCAACAGATTGTTCCATGACAACAGCTGTAGAGCCATTTACTGAAACAAATTAAAGTGACAAAAATTTTCTCTTTTAGCCGCCATCACAGCAGGTGAATGCAAAGTGATGTAGGGAAAGGAGTGTGTTACTTTCCAAATCAGCCACTGCCACACAATATCACAATATTGTTTAATTGCTTTATGGTTAGCTTTCAGCCATGAAAACACAGCAATTTTCTCCGTAAAATGGCAATCACAAAATGTATCAAAGGATTCTGGCAACGGTTTCTGCTATAACCTACTTACTGTTTCTTAATGCAGTCACATTGATTAATATGGGGACTGCACAGTTCTGCAATGTATCAAGCATTAGATTTTGCAGAAATAAAATGCCATCTTAGGATGGCATTACCTGTCAGTGTCTATGGAATCCAGCTGAAGCCTCTCCTGCTTCGCTGGATTCTTCACTGTGGAAGTGCTATGCGCATGCACATAGCACTTCCTCCTTTCACCGGCAGCCTAGCGCTGCCAGTAAATAGGAAAAACAGATTGCACCAGAGAGGTCACTTCTCCGGGGCTCCCAGAGTAGCCCAGGCATGGAGCATTTCAGCAGTGCTTGAATATACATTGCTGTGATTTGCAGCAATGCATATTTACTGACACAACATTATTTTAATGCATAGTTCCTGGTACATTTATTTTATATATTATTTTACACTTGCTCGCATTGTGTCATGTGCTCTGTCCAGATATTCTTATTCTCATACAAACTTTTAATAACTTTTAATAATATTCATTAAGAGTTTAAAAAGTAATCTGCTTGACTTAGCTATTTTTTAGCTCTCTAATTCTCTGTGTATCGTATTTTTTTTTTTTTAGCTTTTGCACTTGCTTGATTGTATTTGTTCTGTTGAATGCGTTCTCTGTATATTCTTTTCTCCTGCCCACTTTTTGCTGCTTTGTGCTCTGCCACATTTGGAGCACAATATTGATTCAATCAATTTCACATGATTGCAATGCAATGAATTGAAATTAACAATAACTGTCTTCAACAACAGCGTTTTTCACTAGTCACATAAACACACACAATATTGTTTAAAACATAATGTACGAAGATTGTCAACAAGTATTCTATAATGGTTTAACTAGCAGTCTCTAAGAATAGCATTTTCCACTATTACTTTTTTCAGGGTATCATAAACTTAGTGTTTTGCATTAACTTTTCTGTATTAATTATTAAAATTAAAATTACAGGCTGTTCGAAAAAGACCAAAGTATAATTATTTTTTGGTAATAGTTGGAACCTATATGGTATCTCTTTCAATTCTACAATAGGAAACACTACACTCTTCTTCTGTACTGTTCAGACTTAGATTCACTAGACTCAAAAGAGCTCATCTCTACCTAGAACTTCTTGGAATACAAGCCTTTGTTGTATTTTTACCATTGAGTTTGCATCCCTAGTGTATCAAGCTTCCATCATTGCATGTACTTTAGAGCAGATTAAAAACTCACATGTACATAAAAGTATTTCACTACAACTGAAAACATTTTACCATGATGTCATATATTTTTCTCTATAACAAGATAATCTGGTGCTCATTCTGTAAATCTCCATATGTATATACTATTTTGAGTCCTATGGTAGTGGAGTGCTTTAAAACAATTATTACTAATATGATAATTATGATGATGTTTAATTTATAACACTATTTATGTCCCTTGATACATATATTTTTCAAATAGACTACCAAGGAAAAGTCTATAGGCCATATTCAATTGTTGATGTTACAGCCAAAAGTAACGCGCCCCACGCACTATTACCGTCATTACGGTAATAGTGCGTGTAAATACCAGTATTACGGTACTTTTCTCACTAGATTTCAGCTCCCGGCTCAGGGAGCTGCGAGCTGAAATCCGGCTTACTATAACCGTAATCGTTTTTTCGCGACGGAAACCGCGGACAATTGAATATGTTCTTATAAGTGTATGAAATTATTACTAAGAACTAAAAAAAATGTTTTTAGCTTAGCTAATTTAACTATTGATGGATAAAACTGATGCTTGGACAAGTCATACAAACATAAATTGGCTTTCACTCTTAAAAGATTCACAAATAGTACTGTTCTATAGATGTCAATATACTGTGCATTGGTAAATAAATTGTAACTTTGCAATTTATTTAATCTATAGATGGAGAACGTTTAGTTGGGGAAATTTATGTAATTAAACATATAAACTGTTCAGGATGCTCCAGAATGATTTACTTTTAAATGCCTTGGTAGCATTAAAATTCATGGGTAGCATGGGAAATGCTTAATTGCAGCTATTTAAGAATAATGAACATATTATATGTTATATTTGAATAAACTAAGGCCACAATATCCTCACTTTCGCTATTTTTAGAGCTTATCATCATGCACAAAGTTAGTAGGCTGTCTTAATGTTGTTTCTACACATTTCAATATAGCTACTTAACTGAAAAATTGGACAGTGAAACGAAAGGTTAGATGGCGCAGGGAAGCATGATTATTGATGCTATTCTCCATGAAACAGACACAAGGAAATTATTCTCTTGAATATTTTTGTCTTTGTAATAAGGACATGCACAAACAACTGTAGCAATCAAATGACTAGTTGAGCTAATTTATATGCTGTGGGAGACTTACATTTAAATGCAGTTTTACAATGAGCAAATGAAAATCACTTGGCAATAAGAAAGTCAGTGAGCAGAGAGCGCTGCCAACAAACCAAGATTCAATGCAGATTTTATGAGTTGAGAGAGCATTATAGCAATTACGCAATTGGCCTGATTTCTGTCAGACTCTTACAGGATTTGGCAAGAAAGCTAAGCTTTCCTCAGTGCATAAACAACACCTAGAATTATTTATAATGAGTCATTGGTGTTTGAGTTTGTTGTCACAAGATTAGGAGATGTCTTAAGAGCATTTTGTTTATCAGTTTAGTGGAGCAAAACTGGTTTTGTTTATTTCTTAAATTTTTGCACACATTTTGGTGTAGTAAATTAATATTTCACAGGCAGGCAAGATCTATGGTAGTTAATTTAATGTGCAAAAGGGAAATATCTTAACGGAACACTAAACTTAACTAACAAAATTCAGTTGCCTAATATAAAAGAGATACTAACAACATTTACAAATATATCTGTAAAAGTACCCATATCTTGATAGAACTTGAGATGGTTGACATTGTATTTACATTTAATGTGTAGTTAAATAAAAGCTGATACTCTCTGTTATCAGTCATTTCTTGTGCAAGGAGGCAAAAAAGCGCTGGCTTCAATGTCCTTTAATAGCTATACTGTTAGAAAGTCTGTTTTAACCATAACGTTATTTCTGCTAATTCTTTTCCAGTGTCTTCCTGGTAATATGTTCTGTTGTAGCATGTTCCTGCCAATTCCATCTGTTCTAGTGTGTTCCTGGTTATTCCTGGTAAGATATTAGGAATTAAGCGGGTGGCAGAAGATACAAGGAATACAGTGGATGGCTGCAGATATCAGGAATGGAGCTGCCTCAGCTACCTTTAGGTTAATTAGGCAGCTGGGGGAGTTTACCGAGTTCTGCTCCATATATACAGTGTCTTCATCTGAAGGGAAGGAGGGCCAGTGCCACATTTTCTGCACATCCCCCTGATCTCCTCTGACCTGTGTGTCTCTGTCTCTGCATCGTGAGTGTTACCCTCACCGCCTTCTACCATTTACCGCTATCATTCAGTTTTCTTTATATACCACATTTTGACGCTAACCAAGTCCTCCGTGGACTGCCCACACTACCTCTCTTGTGCCATGCCCTTTCAGAGGTTGCCCATGCACTTGTTCTCGGACCCCTATTATTTTTCTTTTGCTGGGATATTGGTGGAAGAACCTGGGTTCTTGCGTTTTCCCCTTAGGCCAAAGGTTCTCAGTCATCCTCTTCTTCTCATCCAGTAAACCCAGATCTTCCCTGTGAGCTTATACAGACTGTGTGTAATAAATGCGTGGGTGCCCTCATTCTCGCACGGGGGGGTCAAGAGTGTGGAAGAGCCATGGGGTGCTGGGAAAGGGGGTGAGATAGCCAGGGGGTGCTGGGAGAGGGGGTGAGAGACAGGGGGTGCTGGGAGAGGGGTGAGAGCCATGGGGTGCTGGGAAAGGGGGTGAGATAGCCAGGGGGTGCTGGGAGAGGGGGTGAGAGCCAGGGGGTGCTGGGAGAGGGGTTGAGAGCTATGGGGTGCTGGGAAAGGGTGTGAGATAGTCAGGGGTGCTGGGAGAGGGGGTGAGAGCCATGGGGTGCTGGGAAAGGGGGTGAGATAGCCAGGGGGTGCTGGGAGAGGGGGTGAAAGCCATGGGGTGCTGGGAAAGGGGGTGAGATAGCCAGGGGGTGCTGGGAAAGGGGGTGAGAGCCAGGGGGTGCTGGGAGAGGGGTTGAGAGCCATGGGTGCTGGGAAAGGGTGTGAGATAGTCAGGGGGTGCTGGGAGAGGGGGTGAGAGCCATGGGGGGCTGGGAAAGGGGGTGAGATAGCCAGGGGGTGCTGGGAGAGGGGGTGAGAGCCAGGGTGTGCTGGGAGAGGGGTTGAGAGCCATGGGGTGCTGGGAAAGGGTGTGAGATAGTCAGGGGGTGCTGGGAGAGGGGGTGAGAGCCATGGGGTGCTGGTAAAGGGGGTGAGATAGCCAGGGGGTGCTGGGAGAGGGGGTGAGAGCCAGGGGGTGCTGGGAGAGGGGGTGAGAAAGCCGAAGGGGGTGCTGGGAAAGGGCGTGAGAGAGCCGAAGGGGAAGAGGTGATGTGAGAGGGGTGAGAGAGCCAGGGGGTGCTAGGAGAAGGGGTGAGAGAGCCAGGGGGTGCTGGGAGAGGGGGTGAGAGCCAGGGGGTGCTGGGAGAGTGAGTGAGAGCCAGGGGGTGCTGGGAGAGGGGGTGAGAGAGTCGAAGGGGGTGCTGGGAAAGGGGGTGAGAGAGCCAAAGGGGAAGGGGGTGCTGGGAGAGGGGGTGAGAGAGCCAAAGGGGAAGGGGGTGCTGGGAGAGGGGGTGAGAGAGCCAAAGGGGAAGCGGGTGCTGGGAGAGGGGGTGAGAGAGCCAAAGGGCAAGGGGGCGCTGGGAGAGGGGTTGAGAGAGCCAAAGGGGAAGGGGGCACTGGGAGAGGGGATGAGAGAGCCAAAGGGGAAGGGGCGGTGGGAGAGGGGGTGAGAGAGCCAGGTAGTAGGGGGTGCAGGAAGAGGAGTGAGAGAGCCGGGGGGTAGAGGTTGCAGGAAGACGTGTGAGAGAGCCAGGGGAGTAGGTAGTACAGGAAGATGTGTGAGAGCCAGCGGAGAAAGGAGAGAGGGACAAAGGAGAAGATGATGCAGGGGCATAGGTAAAAGAAAGTGTAAAGGGAGAGACATCTTAAGAATTCGAATATCAGGGATGCAGCTATCATAAAACACAAGTAATAATGAAGAATGGAAATGCACAGAGAGGACAAGTGTTAAAAAAAAAATAAAAAATCAAGCCTTCATACTCCATTCACTTATATTTTCTATACCCCCACTCCTAAATTTCTGCTTCGACCACTGCCCTCTATTCCTGCTCCCGACTGCCTGTGTGAGCTGACAGCTGCTGATCCCTCCTCGCCCAGCGCGCCCAGTAGGAGAACAGAACACAGGATGCCATAATCAGGTAAGTTCATATATTTTCTCGTGTGCAATATGTTTTTAACCATCCTTTCTTGAACTGGGGACACTACTGCGTATCCAATAATGTTTAACACTATGTATTGCTCATTATTGCGCTGTAATGTTTTTTGCATATTTATCTGTACAGAGATTTTTAATTAATAGGAAAAAACATTGCTTGTCATAAATTTTATCTGTAATTGTGTCAATATATCTATTTTTGTTTGTATTGTAAATGATGTATTAAGCTGCTCTTGGGACTCACACTCAGTATCTGATATGCTGTACCAATTTTTATTTGTGAATGAGTTTTTGTCTGAGCTTTACTAATGATTTGGGGGCACTACTATGGCATAATGTTATTTGGAGGCACTGTTGTGACATAATATGATTTGTGGGCACTACTGTATGGTATATGTTTTAGGGGCACTACTATGCCATAATATGATTTGTGGGCACTTCTGTATGACCAAATATGAATTGAGGGTAATACTATGTGGCATAATATGACCTTGGGGCACTACGATGTGGCATAATATGAACTGGGCACACTACGGTATGGCATCATATGAACTTCTGCCAAAGGCAAGTCTTTCATTGTTGAATATGATGGGAGCCCCAAGAAGTTGCTGTATCGGGGCCCAAAATTCCTCTTGTCAGCCCTGCCTGTGAGTCAAGGGGGTAGATGTCTCCAGGTAAATAATCGAAATGTTTCCTATCTAATCAAACTGATGGATCACATCCAATTATTTCTCACCCACCTCCTCTATCCCCCTTAATTTATATACTGTTATTTAAAATGAATAGAAAAGACGCATATCCAATTACTGTAGTAAAACAAAAATATTTTTCTCTGACATTTTGCTGTAGATGGAAATACTTTTAATGCGGCCGTGTGGGTTCAACTGATCATTCAATAGTTATGGTTTTTTTAGATATATGTTAGTTTTATTTTATGTGGAATGATTCATGAAAATTCTGCCATTACTATTTAATTGAGGGAAAAGGGTACCTGTTACCTATATGTGTGTGTAAGTATTCTGTTCGTTGTTGCTATTTTGTGGGAGATTTGAAAAAAGCAAAACATTGTTTCCTACAGTGGCGTCTGTATAATTGGTGGTATTGCTGTAGTATGGGGTGGCGTGCTGGTGGCAATGTTGTAGTGTGTTTGGTGCTTAGTATTGCTAATAAGTAGGAGAGGGTATTGCTATAATGTGGGGGGTGATGCTGGTTGCTGTAATGTGGGGGTCATGCTGGACGCTGTAATGTGGGGGGTGATGCTGGATGCTGTAATGTGGGGGGTGATGCTGGATGCTGTAATGTGGGGGGTGATGCCGGGTGCTGTAATGTGAGGGGTGATGCCGGTTGCTGTAATGTGGGGGTGATTGATGTAGTATGAGTGTGTGTGGGGGGTTATTTATTGCTGTAATTTGGGTACTAATAATGTATTGTCATGGTATTTATTGATGTAATTGGGGGGCTAATAATGTAATGTTGAGGGTCATTAGGAGAAATAAATACCCCCCCACACACACTCATACTACATCATGTTGTACTGCGCCAACATCAGTGTGTAACAATATAGTGCATGGAGCCCACAACACGTGGGCCTGTGTGCTTTAAATGCCAGGGCTGATTTTTAGTCCCAGTCCGGCCCTGTGGCCTAGCATGGCCACACCTGTAACAAGGTGCGTTTGGCAACATAGAACTTCCCTCTTGATTATCTATGAAAGGGGGCCCCAAGAAGTTGCTATTTCGGGGGGCCCATATACCTCTTGGCAGCCCTGGCTACAGGTACCAACAATAAACCACATTTTCGCATATACCAGGAACACAGAGGAGGGCTGACAGGTACCCAGAATACTACTTAAAGCCACTTTAAGTAATATTCTTATGAGAAAGAAAACAATATATTGGTTAATTTACTTCTAATTTTAATCTTGTCTAAATTGTCCTGTTGAGTTAACTTGAGGAGTAAAATACAGGTATATTAGGACAAGGTTTTCTTGGAATTGTATCTACCTTTTTCATGAATGTGTGAATTTAATTAATCTGCATGCAGATTACTTAGATCACAGGATGCTGCATACTGTACAAGCATTCATGTCACACACCAATGGTTTTCTTTTTTATGGGATTGATGAGATAATGCCTTGGCAAAGTTGCACGTCTTGGTAAAACGGAATATCTTTGTTTGTGGAAATGTGGTGGTTTAATACATATGCTGCCCAGAGCAATTTTTGCTGTGATTGTAGCAACCAGTAGCACTGAAGAAAGGATTGTCACTATGTGACTGTAATGAGATGTATCACAATTTGCATACATAACATGTGTACAGTTTCTCTTGCTCCTTGTCAAAAGGAAATGAAAATGTTTGCTCTGCTTTATAGGATAAATTACCTAATCTTGATTTATGCCACACAATATAATTTGATGAACATTGGATTTTTAATAATAAGGAGTTGCTATGCTTTGGTTTCTGTCAACATTTATCTTCATATGAGGTAGAAGCAAGCACATTCTTTGTAGATGTTGAGTAGATACCTGTAGGAAACAGCACATGTATAAGGAAAATACTACTTTGTTTTAAAAATTTCAGTCTTTTATCAGTCTTTATTTGTCATCTGAGACCATGTTTCTTGTGGTTAAGCTCTAAATCATATATGAGTGTCTGATGTTGGGCAGGTGTCACATTCAATGTACATACATATATGCCTCAGAATACCTTGTACCTTACAGATAATGTGGCACTGTTTGCTGCTTTTTGTGTGCATCTTCCAAAAAATTAAAAGGTAAGTGGTATAAATAGCAAAAATTGCCCATCTGGTCGTTAACAAAATAATAAAACGTAGCTGGTATAAATAGCAAAAATTGCCCATCTGGGGTCTGATTCATTAAGGATCTTAACTTGATAAACTTCTTATTTCAGTCTCCTGGACAAAACCATGTTACAATGCAAGGGGTGCAAATTAGCATTCTGTTTTGCACATAAGTTAAATACTGACTGTTTTTTCATGTAGCACACAAATACTTGATAGCTTATTTGTACACTGAAATTTAAAGTTGATATTTGTGTGCTACATGAAAAAACAGTCAGTATTTAACTTATGTGCAAAACAGAATGCTAATTTGCACCCCTTGCATTGTAACATGGTTTTGTCCAGGAGACTGAAATAAGAAGTTTCTCAAGTTAAGATCCTTAATGAATCAGGCTCCTGGTCCTTAACAAAGCTTAGTATTTTTTTTTAAAAAAAAGACAACCAAAATGTTCTAATCCTTCAAAATGGATACTGCTATGTTTTATGCAAAGGATGGATTTTAGGCCCCTTGTAATAACCCGATGTCAAGTCAGTCCTCCCTATAGGAAAAGGGAACATGTAAAGAGACTATGGGCTAGATTTACTAAGCTGCGGGTTTGAAAAAGTGGTGATGTTGCCTATGGCAACCAATCAGATTCTAGCTGTCATTTTGTAGAAAGTACTAAATAAATGAAAGCTAGAATCTGATTGGTTGCTATAGGCAACATCCCCACTTTTTCAAACCCGCAGCTTAGTAAATCTAGCCCTATAACTTAATCAGGGATCAGTTACACAGTCTCAAGAACCGTTGAGTCTTTACAAGAAGTCCATTCTCTTGAACAAATCAGCACATAAACTTCTTTGTGCTAATTTGAATTCCCCCCCCTTTGCCCACACATAGAAGATTACCAGGCTGATTTACTAAATGTGATGTCTTGTTTGTCATACCCTAAGACACTTTTTATGGTTTACTTGTACTTTAAACATATTTTCTATGCGGCATATCCATAATGGCAAATCTTGCTCAATATGTGTACTCAGTGGTTTACTCAAATTTATCAACTCACAGATAGGTTTTTTATTCTGAAAAATCTCTTTATTTCCTTAATAGCATTGTGCAGTTTCATTGGCATAAATCACTATTCTACTCTACGGGGTCGATTCAGTTGACAGCCTGACTTAGTTTAACGCAGTGTTACCCGGTTTTAACGCTATTTTTGGTAATTTTTTAGCGTGGTTATATAACCCACAATTTAATTCCTGATGCTACACTGCCTATTTGTTTCCCAAACTTGCACATCGTAGTGGGTTTTAAACCTCATATTAAAGTATAGGCAAAAGGTTTAGTGGGCAATTCATTTTTTATTTTATCGCATCGTGTCATTGGCAGTATTATTTTGCACCTCTACAGCCCGATTTTAAAAAAAATAAAGCAGAAGAAAGTATTGCAATCAAAAAGTTATTATTAAAAATCAGATAATTGAATGATTTCATAAAAAAAAATTTGCAAAGAGAAGATTAGACAAGCATTATAAAGCATGTAAAAAATGCTAAAATTTATTAACAATAATCTATAATTTCAAATTGAATAGATGGGTGTGTGTGTGTGGTTAACAACTACGATACGTAAACTATGTAAACTACAAAATAATAATTTGTGTGTGTGTAGATGGCCGCTTTAAACCCTCCCATCCCCTCCCAGAAAATTTGCATTCACCAAGGATTAACGCACAGGGGTGGCATTTACTGATTTTAAATTGAATACCACACAGAGGAAACGAAAAAAGGACGCGGCTTCTTAGTAATACCCGAGCAGATATATTTTGTATTTTAAATGCAGCATTGCAAAAAAATAAGGAGATGAATTGAATCGGCCCCTACTTATTTCTATGTACAATAGGTACTACATTTTTATTTAGAATGGTACTCTTTATAAAAAAATAAAAAAATAAAATGACAGTACAAAGTAGCAGATGTAAGGCAGACATAAAGTACACATTGGTAACAGCGTCGGACTGGGCAGGCAGGGGGTTGGGGTATCCACCGGTAGGCCCTGATGCCAGATAGCTCCTCCCTCTTCTGTGGTGGGACGGGGCTAAAAAAATTATTAATCTGCCTTGACTAATTGGTGGCAGTAGGGGCCAGGGGCCAGGTGCCAGGGTCGCGTGGGGCAAAGTGGGGTCAGTGTGGCAGTGGGTGGCTGATCCCTCCTCAGGGACCAGCCACTTTCGCTAAACAGCAAACAGGAAGTAGCGTGCATTCCACACTACTTCCTGTTTTGCTTTTGATTGCACAGGGAGCATGGAGCCAGAGCCGGATTTAGACCACATGGGGCCCTAGGCAAGATACTGGTTTGGGGCCCCCTCCCTGAAAAAATCCATAGCACTATAGTTTTTTAGCATAACATATATCCCTATTCAGGGGCTGGCTGGAAGACTTTAGCCCGGGGGTGCAAGCATATAGCACTGGCCCATAAGTAGCGGCCCATTTTTAAAGGTTGGTCTCACCACTAGCCCTGGGAGGGCCCTCTGGGAACCACTGGCCCCTAGGCAATTGCCTAGGTTGGCTACTGGTAAATCCGGCCCTGCATGGAGCGACGTAGAAAGGAGGCTCCAGCAATAAGGTAAGTGTGAATGAAAGGGGGGGCCTGTTATTTGGGACAAGGGAGAAGGGGCTGCTATCTGTGTGAGTGACAGGGGAGGTGGGGCTGCTATTTGTGTGAGTGACAGGGAAGGGGGCCTGCTATGTATGTGATTGACAAGGGAGGGGGGCCTGCTGTTTGTGCTAGTGACAGGGAAGAGGGGGCCCTGCTATTTGCGCTAGTGACAGGGAAGAGGGGGCCCTACTATTTGAGTGATTGACAGGGGAGGGGGGGCCCTGCTATTTGTGTGTGACAGAGGAGTTGGCCCTGCTATTTGTGCTAGTGACAGGGAAGAGGGGCCCTGCTATTTGTGCTAGTGACAGGGAAGAAGGGGCCCTGCTATTTGTGCTAGTGACAAGGAAGCGGGGGCCCTGCTATTTGTGCTAGTGACAGGGAAGAGGGGGCCCTGCTATTTGTGTGATTGACAGGGGAGGGTGGCCCTACTATTTGTGTGATTGACAGGGGAGGGGGGGCCCTACTATTTGTGTGATTGACAGGGAAGAGGGGGCCCTGCTATTTGTGTGTGACAGGGAAGGGGGCCCTGCTATTTGTGCTAGTGACAGGGGAGAGGGCTGCCATAATGTGTGAGGGAGTGTTTTTTTTTAAATATAATGTGTGATATGAGGGAAAGGAGTTGTGTTGTCTTAATAGTACATGGGTGGGAGGTAGGCTATTAATTTAATGGTAGCGTTTAGGTGGGGGCTAATTATTTAATGGGTGGTATTTTATTTGTGGGGTGATGGTGGGGCAATTTAATTTATTGGTGGGTTATTTAATTTAATAGTAGGGCCTATTAAATTAATATGGGGTGACAGGACCTTTAATTTAATGCTGGGGTGGTTTGCTGCTATTAATTGAATGTGGGGCTGAGTTTGGTTAGGAGGGATATTAAATGTGAATATGAATTAATTAATGCCGGGGATGGTCGTGAGAAATGGTTATATTAAACGTAAATGCTGTTAATTTATTGCTGGGGCTGTTTGGAGGGAGAGTAATAAGTTTATTTATTAAATGGGAATACTATTAATTTAATGTTGGATAGAGGCCTAATTATTAAATGTGGGTGCTGTTGATTTTATAGAGCTGGTTGGAGTTTTCTAAATTTCATGTACCCATTTTTTTTCAATAGGGCCCCCAACATTCCAAGGATCCAGACAAGCAGAAACTGATCTAAGACACCAGCATCCACAGGTGGTGAAATTACATAGAACAGGTAGGAGAGACCAGGACAGTCTGCCAACTGTCCTGAATTTGGTGGGGCAGTCCCAAATTGTTGCGGCTGTCTTCCTTATTCAGGATTTGGTCCAACTACAAGGACAGTTGGGAGGTATGTCCTGCTTCACACTATACTGCTCGTGAAGGCAGAACTGCATGCAACTAACAATAGTACACACAGTTATGCCTGTGTATTTGTCTAAAATGATAACCTCCTGTCTTGAGTGCACCAGCATCCCCTTTGCAGCACTATATGGTATTAGGTGGGCCCCAGTCATTGGTTTCCCCGGTGGGCCCTTCATGTCCTAGTCCGACACTGATTGGTAATTAAAAATAGCACACAACTGTGTTAACGAGTTAGACAATAATGAGTAATGTGTGTATAAAAAAGAAATTAAATCGTAATGAGGGTCATCATAAAACCTTTACAGATAATAAGACTATGATAACATCCTGTGCTCCCAAAGTTGCAGGGAAACTTGGGACATTCCAATGTCTGCTGCTATAAGTTATTCCATTTTACATATAATCTAGTAAAGTGATCACTGAAAGATAGGCTGTCACTATATTTCTGAACAAGTCATTTGAAGCTTTTCAAAACCTTCAACAAATTTACCAAGCATGCACAGACTTACATAATGGGTCTGATGCTGAGTTGAACGCAACTTGGGCTTAATTTATGAGAACATAAAAATAGCAGACACATGTGTGACTCATGCTTCCAACATCTGTAGCATGTACGCTAGGTTTATGGCAGGCGTATTTATACACATATACACATATACACAACCAGCTTATAATAAAACTTTGCTAATATTTATTTTCACAGGGAAAAACAAATTTGCTATTTATGTAATACAGCAGATATAAATTTCCTTCTTACGTACGCATGAAAGTAACACAACTTTTTTCTTTAAATATAAACACAAATCTTATAATATATGCACGAACAATGAAGAAAGTAGCCAGCAGTTTCTGAGGTGAAGTTGCAATCAACCAATCAGAAGCAGTTAGCTAGTGCTGAGGATCATCATAATCATCAGCGCCCAGACCCCAGAATCTCTATTTATCTACAGGGATTATATCTTTCTTTTCCCTCACAAGGTGAAATAAAGCTGACTTAATTATTTTTAATGGTATCTGTACCTAAAATGCATCTTTTTCCATTTAGTGTGTGGGGAGCAGCTAAAACAAACATTTACACCCATCACCTGCCTCTCCATAGCAATCTGGCCCAGATTTAATTGTTTCACTTCATTAGGGTGATATAAACCTCCACCCTACACTGCTGTAGCTTTCCATGGCCTAACTTCTCTGCAATCCATCAGCATAAAATAATACAATAATCCAGGTTTATTAAGCCCATTATTTCATAAGTATGGTAGGTACAGAAAAGTAATTAATATTCTAATATTCTAAATTCATATTGTAAAATACAAAACAGTGATAAGTAGAGTGACTAGAGTACTGCCCCCTACAATTCTTGGTTTGCGCCTTTGGTGGCCTTTATATAATTTCGGGCCTGCAGTTGTGTTTTTACTATGGATTACAATTAAGATATTAATTTCTAAATGAAGAAAATGAATATTAATTCTAAACATATAGCATAATAATAACAACATTCCATTACTACTTCTCATGAATGCTAACACTGTTCATAAATCCATTTCGGTTGACCTGTTTTTTTTGCAAGTAAGAATTTCTGTTGCAGAAAGTATTTTGTTTAGGATTGCACCATTAACTAGAGTCAGTGGACCAGTTCTATTTAATCTGATATGAAGCTGTTCGTCCTTAGTAAATTCAGCACTTTTTGTTGCATTACACACTCTTTCTCAATTATCATAGGCAGTAGATCCACTTTGTTCTGTGTATTGTAGCATAACAAACCATAAAAGTAAATTCAAATGAACAACACACTTAAAATGAATTCATATTTCATGAAGTAATTTATACACCCAAGAAGCATCACTACTTATTTCTAAAATTGATCAATTATTTTATGTTAAGTGTTTATTCATCCACAAGATAAAAATTGTAAAGAAACACTTTTAAAAAACACACATTAGGTTTGTGTTGCGTGCCTTAATGAATCAGGCCCCATGTGAGTAAAATGATCAGAAAACTTTGATTATTGTTGATTGATAATGTGAATTCAGAGAGCCTATTTTGACAGTGCAATAATATTTTAAGTGGAAAGTAAGTTTTTTATCCTTTAAGAGGTACTCTAATACCTATAAGAGAATAATGTACATGTAATCTTTCCTTGTGGTCTTTAATATACAGATTACTAAAGAAGGCATATTCCCTCACAAATCGGCCATCAGCTCTAAATTGATAGGCCAGTTAGTTCCCACAGGCTTGAGGCATTTTGGATTCAGATCTTGGGGATCAGGTATTCATATGGCCTTATCCATGAATTTAACCTTTCTCCTTTTATCTGTGCATTAAAACATGAAAATGTATTGATTTTGCTCAATTCTGATTATTATAATTTTATTTAGTTTCATTGAGTACATATTTTGTTTTAATGTATGATACAGATATAATTACGTTTGACTGATTTCTTTGAATTGCCTATTACACATTGTTGACATTCAGGGCACTCAAGCAATACTGCATGGCCTCCTGTATTCATGTGCACAGTCCAAATTTTAGGGGATGTGGACAGGATAGTTCTTCAGGTGGGCAAAGAATGCCCCCCGAGAAACATGCCATACACCAATTTAACCATTATTGGCACCCTTTTTGGTAGTGTAGCACAGCAACATAGCAGTAAGCATTGTTCCACAATGGTAATATTGGTTTACATATTATGGCTATTGATTTTACTAACATGGTGCACTGTAATATGAATATGTGATTTATTTTTTTATATTCACATAGGATTTCATGGCATATCATTTTCTATTACTAATGTAGTATACATACAGCTTGAAAAAGAATGCTGTTCTTTTTGAAGCATCGCTACAAATTGTATATGCACCTGCTATGATGTATCCCTAACAATAAAGGCTTTTAAAATACTTTTTTATAGATTCCAGTGCTGGCTCTTACTTCCATATATTTGTATGGGTCAGCTCCCTCAATGGATCCCAAAAGAGTCTTAAATATATAAAAGCACATATCCTGATTTAATATCCATTAATATAGGATTTAGTGCTTTATTGTGTTTATAGTACATAGTTTTATGGCAATTTGTATCCAAGAATCAGCCAAGGTGTATACATATGAACATACAGAATGGTACATATTGTTTTCAATAACAAATCTAAAGTGGTCATTTTAAATGTTGTGTGTTATGCATTAAAGAGCAAGTACGACCCATATTTAACATTAAAAGTTATCAAAGGTTATGTGTGTATTTGTGGGATGAATTATATATATATATATATTAAAATCCAGAAGCCTTTATCCATATATACATATGTCCATGAGGCCATCTTTCACCACTTTACAACAGATTGCCATGATAGGAAAATGTGCTTCATTATCTTACATGCTTTAAAGCCAGAATAGTGTTTGCAATAAATCTGCTTTTATCAGAGCCTATTAGGACACTGTCCTAAAATAGTGGGTTATAGATTTCACTGTCTGTAATGGAGTGGGGAGGTACTATTCAATAAATATAGTTGCTTTTTAACACAGTTGCAGTGGGTTGTCAGGATAGCAGTGCATCATGTATTTATCCTCATGCTTCATATTTGAATACTTCACTTCATGGGGTTTGGTTAAGGATAAAAACTCAAATGAACATTTCATTAACGTTTTGACCTTATTGTTGGTCCAGCATGAACGGCTCATTTCAACATTTGCTTCATTGCTGATCCAGTTAGATTGCTTCATTGTACCAGTTCAGACGTCAACAATGAATTATTTTGCTTTAAGTATCTTTATGCTACACTGCTGCTTTACTTACATTTGTATATATTTGTCAGTCATCTACACACACATCAGTCAGTCAGTCTCATGTACATCAGTCAGTCATTTTCACACACATCAGTCAGTTACACATGCATCAGTCAGTTACATCCACGTCAGTCAGTTACATGCATGTCAGTCAGTTACACACACGTCAGTCAGTCAGTCAGCCTGTTACATATACATTGCTATCTTTCTTCTCTCTCCCTGATCCTCTTGCTAATACACCCACTCATTTGCTAGTCCATCCTCTCTCCTTCTATCCTCCCTCTTCCTACTCCTTTAGTCTTTCACCATGTCTCCCTGCTCCTGTATGACCTCTATGTAGATGACACTCAAATCTACCTCCCAACTCCTGATCTCTCGCTATTCTCCTCTCTTGGGTGTCTAGTTGCCTCTCCACCATCTCCTACTGGATGTCCATTTGCTTTCTCAAACTTAACATGGCCAAAACTGAACTCATTGTCATCCCTCCATCAAAAATCTCCTCTTCTCCTGACCAATCTGTCACTGTTGACAATACCACTATCTTCTCTGTTCCCCAACTCCACTGCCTGGGTGTCATTCTTGACTCCTCCATCTCCTTTCCCCCTCACATTCAATTTCTTGCCCAATCCTGTCGCTTCAAGCTCCTCATTATAGCCCATATCAAATACTTCCTCTCCCAGGATGCCACCAAAACTCTTATCCACTCACTAATCATTTCTCATCTCGACTACTGCAAACTTCACCTTACTGGCCTCACTTGCTTCCTTCTCGCTCCTCTTCGAACTATTCTCCACTTCTCATCTGCCTCCCCTCTCTTCCAAACCTTAAACTAGCTCCTCTTCCCCTACAGAATCTTTATTAACTCATCGCCCTGATGTACAAAGCCCTCTCTGGTCAGCCAATGATCATCGCTTTTCCTCCCCTCTGATAACCACATCCCACTTCCTAATTCAAGATTTCTCCCTTGCTGCCCTTCATCACTGGATTGATCTCCTTCATTCTATCAGACTATCCCCTAGCCTGTATAGCTTAAAATGATCATTTAAAACCCACTTGTTTAGAAAATCCTACCAGTATTCCACTTAACCATTTTACCGTGTAATATACCTCACTCTTTTTTATACTCCCTATCTCCCACTCTTGCTTCTTGCCCTCAGATCCCCTTAAATTGGCTCCCCCCCATGTGTCTACCGTTTGTCTGACCCTTTTCCTTTAGATTGTAAGCTTTAGTGAACAGGGCCCTATTGCCTGCTGTTCCCATTACCTATAACTTTTGCTCACCAGCTACACTGTGCACCTCCTCTTTTGCTCTCTGCCTATTCACTCCACTCCTACATTGTCTTTGAACCTCTTTCAGTGGCTCTAAACCTGTTAGTTGCACCCACACAAATGGGCACAGGTTTTAGCCTGTGCTAAATATACCTTGCAACCCAGTAGCTGTGTTGAGAGTTGCAGTGTCATTTGTTTATGACAAAAGAAAGAAAACCAATAGCGCTCAAGTAACGGACCAAAACAAAAACATGAGAAAAACATCAAAACATCACTGTTATACCATGTACTGTCATGATGTTTTCCATCTATATCACACTGCGGGCCTCATGTGGCACCCTATAAATAAAGAGTATTAATAATAATATACATGGTGGTATTAGTAATCTTGGTATTGTGTATTTAAGTATTTGTGACTTGTAGGCTTGAAGGCATAAGAGTAAGGGCAAATACTAAGAAAATGACAAAATATTTCCTAGACTCATCTCTTAGTAGACTTTAGTATATATATATATATATATATATATATATATTATATGTGGACATTTACCAGAAAGTGTATCATAGACACTAGATGAAATCATAGTATATATTTTTTAGAGACCACAGACCACCATTAGAGCTGTCAGTTCGGGAGATTGAAAGAGTATTATAGATATTGCCTTTTATGGTTGAAATGGTGACAATGTTACACTACATTAATTTCACACTTTTTTAACTCTTGTCTTGAGACTTTATAGTTCCTTATAGGACTGGACACATGAATGATTGTGTGAGATGATATCAGTTGAAATTATTATGTAATATCGGTTGCGATCACTCTTCCTGCAATCGTTATTTTAGCTTAGTTATTGATTTTAATATTTATGTTTTAATAAATGTTATTGTACATTAAACCTGAGCCATCAGTTCTGCTATTTACATATTACATTTGCACATTTTATTGCAGCACATTACCACATGCAGCCCCGTTTCTCTTTCTTCCTCTACACATGCTACTTAGACCTCCTCACATGTCACTCAGAACTCACCTCCCCACCGAATTACTCTAGAACAATAATTAATTAAGATTAATATTATTGTTGGCAGCCTAAAATGACCTTCCTTTAGTCCAGACATGCAGAGGAATTAGGGAAACAATGTAGTGCAGAATATACTACACTCTCTTCTCCTCTCCTGGTATTCTCCCTATGTTGTACAGAGGCAATCACGTTATGCAGAAGCCACTGCTCCAATTCAGTTCCAAGTCAGAGTGGGGGCACAGAGCTGGAGATCAGCAGGTGAAGTCTCACCGGGCGACCTTTTGCTAATCACTACTCTAGATAGTGAGTAAAGCAAATAGATTGGGAAATGATAGCGTCAAAGTCTCCACATATTAATGGAATTCCATTGTGTAAATTGCACTGAAGAGCTGCCATTTGAGGTGAAGTTCTCCATACGTTAAGTTTTTAACTTTTAGTTAAATTTCTCAATCTCTCATGAAGAGGGAGCATTTGAATGGATTTTTCCTAATCCATTTAAAGCAAAGATCAAATTGTTTGCCTGAAGGTGTTAAAGTTTGAAAGAAGAGCCAAGAAGCAAAGGTGCAGAACAAAAGTACAACAATTTATAATCCTTGCCAGATTACTCAGCTACAGGTGCCCATGCACACTGCAATTTTGTCCATTTATGCCTAATTGGCAGCAAACCGTAGCATTTAAAACAAGCACCAACCCTTATCATTATATGAAAAGGAGCCATCACATATTGGTTGTAATGGATGGTAAATTTAGTCAGACAATGACCGCTACCTGACCATATAGTCATCTGACAGCTGACAGTGCTAATGGGACCATGTCTGTTTCAGCCGAATCTTGCATATTTGGCCACACACATATATGTACAGATATGGCAATATCTGACAGATATCTGTCTGGTGGTTGGGACAAGCAGCCTAATAGGTCAGTGCATGGCCAAATATAGAGGGAGTTATCTCACCTTGTGTTTTTAATGATAGTTTGAAAGATGATTATTGGTACTTAAGATATAGATAAAAGGTACCTTTCATTTATATTAAAAATGCAAATCAAAACACTAAGAGACTAGACTAGTAATCATCAAGTTTAACTTACTAATTGTAGCCTGTTCAATTTTACATTTGGTGGCAGTTTTTATAGCTTTTACATAAAGAACATCATAAATTATTATTTTCCGTTTCAGTAATATATAAAACGTCTGTCTTTATATTTTCATGCTATTCCATATATAGGTATTGGAAGTCAGTTCTCTTTGATTAGGGTCTGAAAACTTTGTTAGATTGAATTTTTATCTCTTGCTCATCCATGTGCACCCTGTTTAATATTCAGATTACTGGAATGTTCACAACAGAATGAGATGAGTATGCTGATCTTGTGGAAAGCAGTGATCTGTCCACTTGTGTAATTTTGTTAGTGATCATAGGGCTGCATATGACAGGGGAAGTGTCATATCTTTGGGAGGGGAATGGAGACATGGAGGAAGCCAAAGACTGAGTGTTACACAGGGGATGGAGTAGGTCCCCTAAATGTACAGAGTAGCCATTCAAGACACCTGTCAAATTGATGAGTTCTCTAGTGATTCTATTAACTATTCTTCAAATTAGTAGTAAAGATAAAATGGGCTCTGTAAAAGTGTAATGTGAGCTGATTAACAACAAAGTTATAACTTTGCTAAGCTTAACATTATGGCAGCATCCATTATTATTTTAAAGTGTACATATACAGTACAAGCATGTTCACATCACACTGTAGCTCATTGATCTATTTAATAACAAACAGAATGCTGGGTATTTGGTGTGTAGGATACTAGGTCAAAAAGGGAGCACATGGAGAGACTGATAGCCAATCACATGACACTTTGTCCACTAGATGCCACATACATCACATGCCCTTCTCCTACTATTACCACTATTACCACTAATAGTAATTGTTGACTAGTCCATTATCTGACAATGTGCCACCGATCCCCACCTGATGTGACATGGCAGCTCAGTCACTGTTAAACACTGCAAGCAGTGGAATAGTGGGGAAACCCGTTAATGTAAAGTTAAATATAAAGGGAAATAAATGCAAATTTCCAATGCTGTATATTTCCTTAAACTCATTTTTGCAAAAATAATTCCACTGTATATAATATTATGCTAAATGAGCGAGTTAATCTCAACAACCACTATAAATGTCCATACCAGGTCTATCCAACATGTTTAATTCAGGTTCTTTCTATCTACCTACATTTTATTCCTGGATATTGATTTCCCCTCTATAACCTTTTGAAGCTGGAACACTTCTAGATGGTATTAGCTCTCTGCCTTCTCCAGTCTCTGTGTAGCAGTGTATGGAGTATTTCTTTTGCAGATTAATGACAGCTAATAATATCTGATATATCTGGACATTGCAACATAATGAGATGGAGTCCCACTGGATTTCTGAAGTGTCACCACTAACAAATTCACTAGAAGTGCATATAATTAGCATGTAAAGGGAGTGATCATGCAGTAAATCTGTGGAGAAAGATGGATAGTCAGTGTGAAGAACTAAACGGAGAAAACATACACTTCTTGACACTCTTTACAAAATGTATGTTTCTTGGCATGAATATTTTCTAGATAACAAACTGTGGACAGGTTACCTTTATAGTAATATTATTACTGCATGGCTGATGACTGAAAATTTCATTATACTACTGCTAATGTTACAATATTTTCTGGAAAATGTCACCCTATGTAAATGAGCTAAAGGTTTCATTGTTATTCATGGCTTTTTCTTTTCTTTAGTTGCGCTACCCTTTTTTTGGATGTAGCACCTTTTATTTCAGCAAACCTCACAGTCCAGTGCTATTGGTAATCTTAATTTATAAACTGATATGATTACAGCACCTCAGAATTAGTCATGTATATTATATATACATATTGTTTGTTGTTTACATTGAAATTATTGACAATATTACCAATATACAAATGCAAATAGGTTATTAAGCCAAGGTTTTGGATTTTAGGTTGTTTAGGAAATGAGAGATGCAGCATTTTTTTAACCCTTTGGCTATGGAGAATTAGACTCCTCTATGGTGTTTTTTTACACTGTAGCAGAGTGGGCAGCACGGTGGCTAAGTGGTTAGCACTTCTGCCTCACAGCGCTTAGGTCATGAGTTCAATTCCCAATCATGGCCTGATCTGTGTGGAGTTTGTATGTTCTCCCCATGTTTGCGTGGGTTTCCTCCGGGTGCTTCGGTTTCCTCCCACACTCTAAAAACATACTGGTAGGTTAATTGGCTGCTATCACAATGAACCCTAGTCTCTCTCTCTATATATCGTCTGTGTGTGTATGTTATGGAATTTAGATTGTAAGCTCCAATGGGGCAGGGACTGATTTGAATGAGTTCTCTGTACAGCGCTGCGGAATCAGTGGCACTATATAAATAAATGGTGATGATGATAAAGTGATAGAAGCACAGTCAATGGTATGGAGTTGTTACCTACAGACATTTTCAGGAGGGTTACTGCTCTCCCAGTCTCTGTATAGCAGTGTATGATGTATTTCTTTTGCATTAATGATTGATTAATGACAGCAAAAAATATCTAATATATATATAGATTAAGATCTAAATGTAAACATCAAAGCTTCTTTTCATTGGACCAGTAAAGCTTTGCTGACAGTGTGATCTTATTACTTTCTTACATGATACCACATATTTGAGTTTTCTCTACCCACATTTACTACTGTGTACTACTTGTAGTTATGGCACTGGGCCTTTAGGTGATAGAACAGTTAGGTTTTTTGTTTGCATTGTCAGATTCTTTGTTTCTGTTTCTAGAACACGCCCGGAAAATATACCCTTAATCACTGTAGAGCAGGATCACATGCAGCTTCACAGTGAGTGGCCAAAATATAAGATTGGCCAGTACAATTTTTAGAGTTTATTAGCTGTGGATTTGTAGGTGACGATTCCATTAAGCAAGAACCATGGTCATTTTGCATTTGCACTTATTTTCCTCTGACATTGCACACATTTTCAACTTTATACCATGAACTTCTTACAAGATTTAATAGATTGATTTGATCCTCATCAATCGCCACACTACTGAGTGAGACATGAGTGGGAATTATACAGAGCCAGTGAGAGTGCCACACACAAATTTGCTACTCTGTATTAGTCTAAAGTAGAGATGGGCGGGTCCGGTTCTCTGAGAACCGAACCCACCCGAACTTTGGGTATCCGAGTACCGAGCTGAGCAGCTCGGTACTCTCCCGCCCGTTCCGAATCCAAATCGAGGCCGAACGTCATTGTGACGTCGTCGGATCTCGGGGCTCGGTTCTCGCGATACTTCAACTTTATAAATACACGCCTCCACAGCAATCCATCGCCATTTGACAGAGGGAGAGAGCAGGGTGTAGTCATAGGCTGATTAGAGCAGGGACAGATAATACAATATTGTTCTTGCAATTGCTCTAATCAAAATCGCTAGTGCAGAGAGGAGGATAGAGGTTTATTATTTTTTCTTAATATTTGGCACTCCCCAGCGCTAATTGTGCATAAATATTTCTGGCTGTCAAAAGTCATATCTGTCAGCAGTATCTACCAAATAATTTTTAGCACTCCTCAGTGCTTTTGTGGTGTCCTCCCTAATTGTGCATAAATATTTCTGGCTGTCAAAAGTCATATCTGTCAGCAGTATCTACTAAATAATTTTTAGCACTCCTCAGTGCTTTTGGGGTGTCCTCCCTAATTGTGCATTAATATTTCTGGCTGTCAAAAGTCATATCTGTCAGCAGTATCTACTAAATAATTTTTAGCACTCCTCAGTGCTTTTGGGGTGTCCTCCCTAATTGTGCATTAATATTTCTGGCTGTCAAAAGTCATATCTGTCAGCAGTATCTACTAAATAATTTTTAGCACTCCTCAGTGCTTTTGGGGTGTCCTCCCTAATTGTGCATTAATATTTCTGGCTGTCAAAAGAGATTTGTGTAGGCGACGAGGGCGCTAATGATGATGTTGATGATTATGATGCAGACAGATACCAAATTGCCTTTCTCAATTTATATTTATATTCTAGATTATATAACGGCTGAATAGTTTTCTATTTTACTCCTAGTGGAGAGAGGATCTGATGCAGACAGATACCAAACTGCCTTTGTCCATTTCAATTTATATTGTACAGTATATAACGGCTGAATTTATTAGTATTTTATACAAGTGGAGGGGGGCCTAGAGAGACAGAAACCAAACTGGCTTTCTCCATGTCAATTAATATTGTACAGTCTATAACGGCTGGATTTTTTGGTATTTTATACAAGTGGAGGGGGGCCTAGAGAGACAGAAACCAAACTGGCTTTCTCCATGTCAATTAATATTGTACAGTCTATAATGGCTGAATTTTTAGTTTTTTTAAAAAAATGGAGGGGGGCCTATAGAGACAGAAAGCAAACTGTCTTTTTCCATTTCTTTACATATTTAACTATAAGTGTAGGGTGTAATATACATCCAAAGACGATGGCTGCATTGCCAATATGCATAGATGGAGAGGAAGACAATCTGTTTTGTGTGTAGAATAAATGAAGGCCTACCAACGAAGAATTAAACTGTTTTTTTGGATGATTTATTACCTCAACAATTAGATTACTTGTCTCTAAAACAGTTGGAGCACTAAATTGGGTTAATTTAGGCCCAAAAACATGGATTTTCCAAAAAAATAGCAAAAGAAAACCAAACAAAACCAAAACCAAAACCAAAACACGCAATGGCGGTTTTGCAAAACCAAAACCAAAACCAAAACACGACGGTAATCCAGATCCAAAACCGAATCCAAAACCAAAACACGGGGGTCAGTGACCATCTCTAGTCTAAAGTATATTCTCTTCAGCTTAACTTTTCTTTGAATATCCATCTAATTATCCTTTCTTAATCGTTGAGCATATCATTCTTTTTTAAGGTTTACTAGCATAATTTGCAATTGTGTTTGTATGTACTGGTCTAAAATGTCTGTTTGCTAGAGAAAATAGAGCAACAAATATGCAAAAGTATCTGCCAAAAAAATACATGTGCTGTTAATGAAAACAGAGGATGGTACTGTGCTAGCAGTAAAATAGATGAACAAGTTGAGTATGTTAGCTCCAATTCTCCAACCTTGCGTGCTTCTTCTCTACATTCACTTTTCCTCCTCCCTTCGGTTTGTAGCTAACCTACCCTACCCCTCCTATCCATCCCTCAAATTAATACGCATTATGCAATGCACCTCGCACCCTTGCCTCCATTCCACCATTCCCCAATGGCTATTTACCCTCACCCATCCTCCCTTTCCTCTTGTCTGCTTCACTCTCAACCTAGCCCCTAGCCTGGTTCCTTACAAGTTCCTTTGCTCCCTCTCTCCAAATGCCTGTCACCACCTTGTCCACCTCTTCAACATCTCTCTACATGTTGTCTGCCACTCTACCTTGAAACATGCTCTTATCTCCCCGATCCTCATGAAACCATCTATTGACCCTTTCTCTCTCTCCATCAATCACCCCATCTCTCTTCTACTGTTCATTTCCAAAATTCTTAAATGGCTTTTTTTCAACTGTCTGCCTCAATTCCTGTTCTCCTAATACCTTCTGGACTATCTGCAGTCTGGCTTCAGCCCTCTTTACTCTACGAAAACAATGACCTATTCCTAACTAAGTCTAGCAGCCGCTTCTCAATCCTCATTTTCCTTGACTTCTCTGCTGCCTTTGACACTGTTGTTCACTTCCTGCTCCTTGACATGCTCCCCATTGCCTCTGGAATCCAATTCAAGCTGCTCACCCTCATTTGCAAAACCCTCCACCATAAGATTTCTGTCTTTTCTTTATATCTCTGAACTTTTCACACGATACACCCTTGATCGACCACTCCACTCCATCTCAAACCTTTGCATTTCCTCCCCACTTATAATCTTCTCTCATTCCTTGCTCCAAAAATTTTCCAGCACCGCTCTCTAACACTGGAACTCCTTACCTTGCTCTATTAGGTTTACCACCAACCTTAAATCCTTGAAATGCTCCCTCAAAACACAAAACCACCTATTCTTGCATGCATACCCATCCTCCACCTAGACACCCCCACTTTGCCACTCTCCCGTTTTTTCCTCCACCCTCTATATTTACATCTGCTTCTACTGCCTCTCACCTCCCCCTCCCTCTACAATGCAATTTCTCAAGAGCAGGGTAATCACTTGTCTGTTGGGCTATTTAATATGTCTTTGTTATGTCCCTGTTACGTATTGTGCTGTGTTGTTCATTGTATTCCTGTTTTTACTATGATTGCTACTCACATTCTTGTGCTTGCTATTAATCTTAATTGTGTTCATGCATGGCCTTGTGTTTAGGAAATATTCTTGATAGTCTTACACAAGCTGTATTCTTATTTTTATTTAATGCATTATACTTTTGGTTGTACAGTGTTGTGGAGACTGTGGCATTATATAAATGATGATGAGTACTTTCAAATAAAAATAACAAAAGTACAGTTGAGATCAGAGTTCACAAACCTGAAAACATATTTCTTTAGATACCTACAATTGTGATAAACCATGAGGGCACAATTTAGGGATATAACCCCTTGTAATCTCAATCCTATACTCATAACTTCTCTTGCATGTATTACCCTATGCCCTTGAGGCTGTTAGAGACAAATGAGTAGAAGATATTGGCTGTATATCAGTTGAGGATTGGACTTTGATGTTAAAGGGCGCAAGGGATCTACTGCATGTTTAAGGTATCATCAAATGAATTTTTATATTTTTCATATGGTCCAGACTAGTCTATTTAAGATGGGCATGGCGCAGTGACCCTGAGTTTCCATAATGTAATGTTTGGTAAACCAATTGTGGGTAACAGTTTGGAAAAGTGTTCAGAATACTCTTTCTGTTGCTCCTCTGTTATGTCCTAGGATATTCCCCTTTGGGATCACCTTGGAGGAAACTCTAAATAAATATCTATTTAAGCATATCTTGAATCTGACATATCTTACAAATGTCACTATAGTAAGGAGGCAATGAGTCACCACGCCGTACAACACTGGATTTGTTTGGAAAATGCTATAATAAATGAAGACACATTTGTGTATATGATCAGGGATTCCAGCAAGAAATATCAAAAAATTTGGTATAATTCAAATTTTTTGAAACCATCACTGTTACCTGCAAATGAATAAAAAGATAAGACTTGGGGGTAAATGTATCATGGGCCGGTTTTTTCAACTTGCCGGAAATCGGCGAGTTCACAGCTAAAATTTAAAGCAGCGCTGGCTTGTAAAGGCAAGTTTGCCTTTACAAGCCAGCGCAGCTTTAAATTTTAGCTGTGAACTCGCCGATTTCCGGCGAGTTGAAAAAACCGGCCCATGATACATTTACCCCTTGGTCACTTATTCACATTCACATAAAAGTACAGCACTCAGCCCTGCTCAGCACGTAACATGTAACATGTAACATGAATGATTGATCCAATGTTGTTTACTACTGTACATACCCCATTCATGTATTGTACCATAATTATATAGTGGTGTAAATTGGAGCAATACAATTCTTGCTGAATCTAATTAGTTGTTTCAGTATTTAGGTAAGTAAGTGTTAATACCCTCTTGCTGGTTTTAGAAATGGTTGTCCTGTATTGTCTTTTTGTAAAAAACGTGGAAAATGTTCAATAAAAATACTTGATTTTTTTTAAAAAAATAACAAAAGTAATTTTACGGGTGATACACTTAATAACATATAGCAAAATCATGGTGTGCTTTCAATCCTCTAAGTCCCCTTTGTCTTGAGATGTAATTTGCCATTAAAAGGGACTTAAATGTCACCACAGAAGAGCCAAGTGACAGAAACACTGTGCAATTTGGCTGCACATGTGGGTAGCAAAAATTGATAAGATCAGACCAGGCAGCCCTGGGGATGGCAGGGTCACAGTTTAAGAAGAACCCATAACGAAACATTTTCTTAAATATGCTGTATATATTGTTAGCCTTGCTTTGGTCGTTATAAAAAAAAATATTCTAGCAATAAAGTAAGAGCCTATTTTGTACATTATCCTCTTTTTCCTCAGCCTTTCATCCTTCTTGCTTGAGTCAGACTACAGAGTTCTGAAATATTTTGAATACACACAAAAGGAAAGCCTTCACAGCAGATGCAATGGACCATAATGCCCTTTTATAGAATGGCTGGCAGGATTAGTCACATAGCATTTTGGAGTTGTGGAAGTATACAGCCTTTCTTCAGATGTGCATGAAGGGATAACCCATGTATGCAATCCAGAAATATTATGTGTTTGTTCTTGTCTACCTCCAGGTCCATTGCAGAGTGATTGCATCTAATGTTGCCTCCATGTGGTATCATGAGTTGCTCCTTTTCAAGCAACTAAATACCTGTGACTCAGCGACAAGAACCATCATAGGCTCAGGAGCAGGAGAAAGAAGTAACAAAATGTAAATGTTATTGTTTTGGACAATATATGAATCAACTGTGTTTTAAAAATGAATAAGAAATGTAATTTCAAAAATAACACCTTGATAACAATCTTTTAATCTTTAAAGTATTTTTATTTCCAGCAAATTAACCAAAATAAAACTTCAGTGGACAGACTTGTCTGCAGAACTTACACTGTAATTAAAGAGCCCTGCATTTTCAAATACCTTTTATTATTCTTTTCTTTCTGTTCTGATTCACCAGTTATTGTCAACAAAATTAAGCTGCTCTATTATACACACACACACGTATATATATATATATATATATATATATATATATATATACACGTGTGTGTGTGTGTGTGTATATATATATATATATATATATATATAGAGGTATATATTAATATATATATATATATATATATATATATATATATATATATATATATATACACACACACACACATATATATATATATATATATATATATATATATATATATATATGTGTGCGTCTATATATATATATATATATATATATATATATATTGTAACAAAGGCTGGCATTTATCTGACAAGATGCAGAAAAAACATACGAGCAGAGTAAGACATTGGCGCAGTTTTGCACCTAGATTCAGGTTAAACCAAGTAAAGACTTATGTATAGTTTAAAGTTTCATGTATAAAAGCTTGTTTGTGTCATTTGTGCACTGAGTCCAACGCTGGGGAAGCTGGCTGGTCTTGAGAGAGTTGGTCTATGTATAGCTAGCGTTTAGGGTCTCTATAATTGCTGTGAAAGTCATACGGTGTCAAAACATTTACCATCCTGACAATAAAACTACATAAAAAGGAATAAGTTGTTCGCGTGTGCTTCTGCAGTAGCGGGCTCTTGCCACAAGTGGTGTCAGGAGTGGAATGCTCCGGGAAGCAAATTTCCGCTACCCAACCCGCGCAGACATCAACATGGAGGAAGTACTGAGAACCCTCGTGAATGTGGCCACTGCGCAGCAAGAACAGCAAGCTCAGATGCTACGAGTCGCCGAGGCACAGGTGGAAAACACAAGGCTCTTAAGAGAAGAGTTAAGCCAGGTGAGCATGACAGAAATGAACCACCTGGTCCTGTTCTCCAGAAAATGTCACCAGCTGATGACGTAGAAGCATATCTGGTATCCTTTGAGAGACTTGCAAAAAGGGAAAAATGGCTTCCTAAAGATTGGGCTGAGAGACTGGCGCCATATCTGACTGGGGAAGCTCAGCGAGCTTATATGGATCTAGATGAAGGACATGTGCCAGTTGCTAGGGGTTACGGCGCTTCACACCTCTGTATACCATCCACAAACAGATGGCTTGGTGGAACGCTTTAACCGCACATTAAAGCACATGCTCAGGAAAGCAGTGGCTCAAGAGAAAAAAGATTGGGACACTCTTATTCCCTATTTGATGTTTGCCATCCGTGAGGTGCCTCAAGCTTCAACAGGGTTTAGTCCCTTTGAGTTATTGTTTGGGAGACAGCCCAGGGGTATCTTGGATATGTTAGAGAAGGGTGGGAGCAGCAAGGTCCCAGGTAGCCAAATCTTGTACAATTTGTGTCCCAAATGTATGAGAGGCTAGGAAAGATAGGGCCCATTGTGCAGCAACATGTAAAAGAGGCTCAGGAACGACAGAGAAAAAGTTATGATAAAAGTGCTGTTGTTCGATCTTTCAAGCCTGGGGACAAGGTCCTAGTCCTGGTTCCCACCCAGGAAAGCAAACTTTTCGCCCATTGGCAGGGTCCATATGAAGTTCTAGAGGCTGTCGATCCTGTCAATTACAGATTCTGCCAGTTAGGTAGGAGAAGGGAGGAGCAAATATATCATGTTAACCTCCTTAAACCATGGCATGATGAGGAAACCTCTCCTCAGGTAGTGAGTACTGCCATTAAAAAGTCTGAAGTGCCCATAGAGCCAGCATTGTCCGTTAAGCAGAGACAACAGACTGAAGAAATGATTCTCCCGAACAGGGATGTCTTCTCTTCCATCCCTGGGCGCACTACCTTAATCGAACACGACATTGTCACGCTGCCAGGAGTCATTGTAAAGCAGAAGCCGTATCATATTCCAGAAGCCAGACGGGTGGACGTGAGAAAGGAGATCGAGAAGATGCTCCAGTTAGATGTGATTGAAGAGTCCACTAGTGAGTGGAATAGTCCCATTGTGCTTGTCCCGAAACCCAATGGGACAATTAGGTTCTGCAATGACTTTAGGCGCCTAAACAGTATGTCGCAGTTTGATGCCTATCGGATGCCACGTGTGGATGGACTAGTGGAAAATCTTGCTGGTAGCAATTATTTGACAACCCTTGATCTAACAAAGGGTTATTTTCAAGTTCCCCTGACTTCCACGACCAAGCCAAAGACTGCATTTTCCACCCCTGATGGTCTCTATCAATATAAAGTTCTACTCTTTGGGTTGCATGGGGCACCTGCCACCTTCCAAAGGGCCATTAATAAATTGCTACGACCTCACACAGCTTATGCAGCCGCTTACCTGGACGATATAGTGATTTATACCCCAGACTGGGGATCACATTTAGCCAAAGTTGAGGCGGTCTTAGCTTCATTAAGGTCAGCAGGGTTAACAGCTAACCCAGAGAAATGTGCCATAGCCATGAGAGAAGCCAAATATTTGGGGTGCGTTGTTGGTCGAGGGCGTGTAAAACCCCAGCTAGACAAAGTGGAGGCAGTCAAAAATTGGGCAAGACCAGAAAAAAAGTTGCAGTTAAGAACCTTTTTAGGCTTAGTAGGCTACTACAGGCGGTTTGCAAGCCACTTCGCCACTAGAGCTGCTCCACTTACGGACATGTTGAAAAAAAGATGTCCAGATAGATTAACCTGGTCTGATTCTGCAGAAACCGCCTGGTCTGATCTTCGGTTAGCTCTTTGTACCTCCCTAGTTCTACAAGCACCAGATTTTACCTGGAGGTTCTTCCTCCAAACTGATGCTTCTGGTATTGGCTTAGGTGCAGTCTTGTCACGGGAGAAGAATGGAGTAGAAAATCCTGTCCTGTACCTAAGTCATAAGTTGCTTCCAAGGGAACAAAAATATGCCACTGTGGAGAAAGAATGTCTCGCCCTAAAATGGGCTACAGAAGCTCTGCGCTATTATCTCCTAGGCAGAGAGTTCACCTTAATAACAGACCATACACCATTGAGATGGATGAAGAACAACTGGGAGGTAAATGCCAAGGTAACCCGCTGGTTCTTGGCACTGCAACCTTTCAAGTTCTCAGTAGAACATAGATCTGGGATTCTGCACAAGAATGCAGAAGCATTGTCACTAAAATATGCACTCCTCGCGAAGTCCGCGTCCCCCTACTTGGAGACGCTAGGGGGAGGGATATGTAACAAAGGGAGGCATTTATCTGACAAGATGCAGAGAAAACATACAAGCCGAGTAAGACATTGGCACAGTTATGCACCTAGATTCAGGTTAAACCAAGTAAAGACTTATGTATAGTTTAAAGTTTTGTTAACTTGCATGATTTTCTCTCAGCAAACAGACAGGGTGTGTCTGTTAGTGCAAACAGAGGCGCGGATGGGCGTTTTCTCTTAAAGAGAAGGTGGGTGTGTCACCTGCCCATCAAGCTAGGGCTGGGGGAGGAGTATCATGCATAAAAGCTTGTTTGTGTCATTTGTGCACTGAGACCAACACTGGGGAAGCTGGCTGGTCTTGAGAGAGCTGGTCTATGTATAGCTAGCGTTTAGGGTCTCTATAATTGCTGTGAAAGTCATACGGTGTCAAAACATTTACCATCCTGACAATAAAACTACATAAAAAGGAATAAGTTGTTCGCGTGTGCTTCTGCAGTAGCGGGCTCTTGCCACAAGTGGTGTCAGGAGTGGGATGCTCCGGGAAGCAAGTTTCCGCTACCCAACCTGCGCAGACGTCAACATGGAGGAAGTACTGAGAACCCTTGTGAATGTGGTCGCTGCGCAGCAAGAACAGCAAGCTCAGATGCTACGAGTCGCCGAGGCACAGGTGGAAAACACAAGGCTCTTAAGAGAAGAGTTAAGCCAGGTGAGGCATGACAGAAATGAACCACCTGGTCCTGTTCTCCAGAAAATGTCACCAGCTGATGACGTAGAAGCATATCTGGTATCCTTTGAGAGACTTGCAAAAAGGGCAAAATGGCTTCCTAAAGATTGGGCTGAGAGACTGGCGCCATATCTGACTGGGGAAGCTCAGCGAGCTTATATGGATCTAGATGAAGGACATGTGCCAGTTACGGTGTCAAAACATTTACCATCCTGACAATAAAACTACATAAAAAGGAAGAAGTTGTTTGCGTGTTCTTCTGCAGTAGCGGGCTCTTGCCACAATATATATATATATATATATATATATATTTATATATATACATGTGAATATATATACATATAGTGGTAAAATGTAAGGGACTAGAATTTATAGTTTTGCAATGAAGTCAGTAGGAAACGTTGTGGAATATATATTGTGGTCGAAGAGGACTGGTATATGTTAGAATGCCATACCTCTGCTTATCCTTCTGTCTTCATTGTAAAACTATCAAATTCCATTCACTTAAATTTTCCATATTCCCACCATATACATATAAAATTAACAAACGTCACCATTACAATCATCAGCTTTTGCCATTGCTAAATTAATTATAGGTTTTTCAGTCCACAATTACTTTTTACTATATTCCAAAATGAGCCAACAGGGATTTAATCATGGTGATGGAGAATGTAAATACATAACATATTATGAAAGAGGGAACCTGACATAAAAACTCAAGCATTAAGTTAGAGCTTTATAGAAAGTGTAATCAATATGAAAATAAAGGTAATAGTAAAGGACACATATAATTTATATAAGTAATATATCCATGCTGTATTTTGATGTTAAATAAAATGTAGGATTATTAGAATAAAGACCATAGTAGTAAATTGTGTTTTATGTAGTATTTACTTCAATGAAAACATAATTTACAGTTTAATATTGCTTCGATAATCACAGAACAATTAAAACCATGGTTAAAACGAATACATATTTAGGGTACTTTAAGCTAAAAAGCAAATGCAATATAGATTTCATCTTTTTCCCCTACTTTGCATTAATGAGTATTTTCAAGAATATATATGCAATAATATGACAAATTAAGTTATAAATGCAGAGATATGCTCCAAGTCACTTTGAAAATCTGCATAAGGATGCATAATAATCACACAGCTACAATATTACAATATTAAAAATACCTTACAATTAAATTATCATGGGCAAATAATCATAATGTTATTGGAAACTCAATTATTGTGGCAACCCTTGTCAGGAAATTAGCAGGCTATGGCAATGGCAAGTCAGACCTGAATTCATCAAATATATATTATCACAATATTACATGTTCACTTCGATTCCATGCAAAGACAAACATCCTCACTCGCTGGTATCTGTTCAATGCATTTGTATTATTCATGAACAACTCTGTGATCTATTATACATACAAAACTGATTGTACACAGTTTGCCGCGGGCTACTATGCAGAGACACAGAATTAATTTTATTATATACACATGCATGATAATTGTGTAGGATTCTGTGAAATATCAAACCTTGTCCCCTTGCAACATTATTTTACGTAGCAAAATGGGCACTTTAGATCAACAGGCAAATTTTGCCATCTACAACAGTCTTTATTTTTATTGAGAAGCTGGTAAGTGCATTTCAGTGACATATTTAAGATAGCTTTGTCATGCAATGAAAGTAAAAACAGTTATTCAAATGTATATCAGTTTTTCTATTCATCATCTGTACAGTAACAAAGAGTATGATGCATAAAGTTATTGAATAAAAGAGTATCTGTGATCAGATAAAAATCTAGATAGGATTATTTAAAGAATAAAATACAATAAAAGATTACAAAAGTTTACAGTTTACAATTGTCCCAATTTTAATTTTGTAGTTTAATTTGAGTCAATATTTTTGCACAATACTTTGACAAGTGTTCTGGTACAAGCAATCAAATTAAAAAGGTTTGAAACAGGAACTTTCACATTTTGACATTCCTTCCTTTTTTGAGCATACCTTGAAAAACTAAAGGGACAAAAGAGTTTAGGCATGAACAGTATATATCAGTGCTGCAAACCAATGAAAATGTTAGCGTCAGCAGAATGTCTGAAGTTTTTAACCTATATTATGTACACTCCGAAGGCATCGCAGACAGATTCACAGATTATTTCGGTCTGATCACGTAGCTCGGAATTACTGAATTAGAAAAATAATCCCAGAAATGGGATATATATTAAACATTTATAGATATTTCTGATTACATATACATGTACAAAGTGCTACTTTGTAAAAATGTATAGACATAAGAGTACACAGAAAAAATATATAGTTGTAAAGGGGTGTAGTATTAAAAAAAAAGTTTAGAAACACAAGACTAACTTGTTACCTACTCACCTTTATTGTTTTCTAACTTTTATTAAAATAGGTCTACTAAGCGAAAGGTGAGGTATACCTTGGTATTTATTCTTCAAAAGAGTGAATAAGTTACACACTTCTAAGCACTGACAGTTGTTAATGAGATACAAATTCACCTAAATCTATTTGTTATCCACTGGATTCCCAAGGTTCAGGCCTGCACAAAATTTCAAAAATTACATAGATGCCATCTTGGAGAGACCTGAGAAGCAAGTGATGAGAGCAGAAGACACTTAGCCTAGGGGGTAAGCAAGGTTAGGTCCCAAGGCCTCATTGTAATTGTATTTGTCAGGTGCTTTGCCCTAGGATAATATTCTGCTTTGTTTAGGATTTGCTGACTGTCTAATTAAAGGTCAAGAGAGCTTAGAGCAGCACTTTAGTAGTCAAATCTCCTTTTTACCAATTACAGGGGCGGCAATTTTAGTTAGGCCTCTGTATTATTTTGCTTTTCTTCCTTTGTTGATTTATTTTGGTTTTAGAGTCTTTCTTTTTGTTAAAAGAGTTGAAGACACAGTCAGAGTTAGTAAAGCAAGTGTCTTGTGATTGGCTAGAAATTATTACCAATTTACAATAACTGGGTGACACTTTGTCCAGCAGATTTGTGGCTCTCTGCTAAGACAGTGTCAGTCAAGGTGGTAGAGTGGTAGTGTTGGTAGAGTAGGGTCTGCTGTGTGCTTCCTGAGTCTTGCGATTCCTGGAATGAGTATAGGAGGTTTAGCCAGCGCTTCTACTACTCAGATGTAGAGAATGCGACCCAGTCAGGGTCCAAGGTTAAAGGATTTAAACAGAGTTGCAGATTACAAAAGGCACTTCACCTGGGCATGAGGGTTAATGAGAGCAAAAGGGTACATTGTGGTAGCCAAAAACTATTTTGGTTGGGTCAAGGCACTTTAATGTGTAAAAACAACATTTAAAACAGGCTACTGTTTGTACAGGTACAATGTGCATAAATGTGCTCCTGCATTGTCACAGGAAATCTGTGATGTCGGACATCACATCAGATTGCTACACAGTATCTTGCATGGTATAACTATCTCATGCAAGGCATTACTATTAGATATATAATTAATTGGACCTTATAGTAAATGGTATAGTTATTAACATATCCAGTTTGCATAGGGTCTATCAGTAATAAAAATCAGAGGCATGAATTTGAACATCTGATGCCGCCTCAGTGTCTTGAAAAATAAGGTTAAAAAACCCAAACTCCTGTTTCTTCCCATAGAACATCATTGATTAAAGGTATATATATATATATATATATATATATATATATATATATATATATATATATATATGAAGGTATATATACTCAAAATGGTACCCCTTTGATAAAGTCATTTGATGACGAAACGCGTCGAGGGAACAGGTGTTAATCCTTATCCTCTTAGCCTGCTTTGGAGTTTGTCTTCTTTACTGGCTGGAGAACCTCCTCCTGAGAATGGCTACATGAAAGATTTGATCAACAGATACGCTTTCTATTTATGTTCTTTATGTATGGGCATTTATTTGCTATTTTTATGGATGTATTGCAATTAAATACTTTTTTTATGCAAAAACTTTTTTTTTTTTTATTATTATAGTGCAATACATTCACAAGTGTTGTGAATGTATTGCACTATATTACTCCTTCTCTTTCGAGCTCCAGTACCAAGTGTATGGGATTAAATATACATGACCTATCCAGGGGGAAGAATTGTAATTCAGTTGAATTTCCCACCAGATAAGCATTGATAATTTTTATATTTGGTACGCGGCCACTTGGACACTTTAAATTTTGTTTATTATTAATTTATGATATCACACTATGTTTGGCACTTTCTTTTTTATGTTTATAAATATACATATATTTATTTATTTTTGTATGCCTATACTATATAGAATAATTAGAAAAACACATGTGAGGGTTATTTGGAGCTTGATCTAAGTATGTTAAAGTAATGAGAAAATGATATTACCAAAAAATCACTTATATATAAACCTGGTGAAACCGACACAGCACAAAACCATGAAAATGTATCTATCTGGCCATAGCGGTGTAAACGCCCTCCCTTTTTTGAGTGTGGTTAAGTTTATTCTTAAGACAGACACTGCAGCTAAAGACTAAGGGCCCCATATAGAGTTGGATGTATGTCCGACTCATAGGCGCAAGAAAGCGATTTTGGCTACTGCACTACAAGTCCCAGGCTGCCATTAAGTGTTTTGGCATGCTGGTGCTTGTAGTACTACAAGTCCAGGATCCCCGGATTCCTTACAGATGAATTGCGAGAATCTAGGTGACAAATAAAGAGGATGAATGAGGGATGTTTTGGGGCGTTATTATTTCAAATACAATAATTCTTGTTTCTGTATTTTATTTACATTTTTCCATGGTGCACTACAGGACACAGTGATCCCTGTACCAGCATGCCCTGGCAGCCATGGGTATGCTGGAGCTTGTATTACTACAAGCGCCAGTATGCCAAAACAATTAATGGCATCCTGGGCATGCTGGGACCAGTAGTGCATCAGGGACATACTGGATGCTGTTCGGAAGGGGGGGGGGGGCACGCTGGTTTTTTTTTTAACATTCATTTATTTATCTGCTTTATGGGGCCGCTGTGACTGATACACTTAAGTGTATCATGCACCCCGGCCTGTAAGGCAAATAAAGAGGTGTGTCTAACCCAAAGTGTGTCTAACGCGGGTACGTGCGACTCGGAATCCTATGCAAATTTCTAGGGCACATTTTATACTTACAATTTAAGTGTAAATTGTGTCCAACTCTACATCAGTCCATACTGACATTTTTTTTTGGGGGGGGGGGGGGGCATGAGCAAAATAGGAAAAGATGGGAGAAAGTAAAAAATTATAGTTACATAATTTTTAATCACACTCCTTACCACTAAATGCAACCAGCTTGTCTAAAATGATTCAGTGCAGACATCGCTGAGTGTTCATATTGATAATAACATTATTGGTAATATAACTATGTGATCTTTTGTTGTGTTTTGTACATTTTATCCTGTCTTTTGCTATTACGTCTAATCAAGTATTTAGTGTTATGCTCCTCGTCCATCTTTTATTATCCTGAACTGTCACTTGAAGGTGGAGGCTCATCAGTGCATTCCAGAGTTTGGATCCTTATATCTTACTATGGCTTCATAAAGACACAAAAGTTTGGCTGAAAAATTTAAATTTTAAAATAAAAACATGCATAGTGTGCTGGAGTAATATATACTACTGTACATAGATAATAAAGAAATGTTACACTTTTCACAAATCAGAATAAAACATGTTACTATTTTATTGTAATAATGTATTACGCTAATATTTTTAATGTAAGGGAGACAGTATAGTGACACTTTACAGCTCTTCATTTGTAAATAAAAGAAGTGCGTGATTAAAAGTGTAATCATAACAGCATTTTAAAATAAACAGTTAAATGAGCAGATGTATTTAAACATGGTCATTGCTTAAACTATGAAGATGGAGATTAAAAAGATTGAAATCTACATATGGTATGCTGTATATAGAGTAATGCATCAAAGGATTTAATTGCATTTTTAATGCAACACCAAGTTGCACATTAGAACTCGGTAAGGTGGAGCTGTATTTGTATATGAAACACCTGCCAAGAAGACGTTTTACTGAAATGAAATACTGTATACTGTTGTTGTATTTTAAAACTTGTTTATGCTTGATTCTCAAATTTAACTTTTGGATTCATTTATTGCCATTTTAAGCATTTTCAAATGTCCATATATGTAAATAGTCTTAATTTTGAATAACATAAAAGCAAACATTATTCAACATTATTGTTAAAGGAGAAAGACATAAATGTCGTTTTTAGTATATATATTTAAAGTGGAGCTAAACAAAAGAAGACATAATAAAACAAGAAGTTAAAAAAAAATGAAAAAAATAATAATGAAAAAATAAAAATATCCTATAGCATATATTGCTGCTTACAGGACGGTTTCACTTCTTAGCAAGTCAGTGACTTTGGACTTGGGACCAATTTTTGTTTTATGTCCAAAAGGTCAGCACTGTACTATAGAAATTATTTCTATGGTATTTAAAATACTATAGGTCCCTAAGACTGCATTACATGTATTGTATTTATTCCAGCTACAATAATATAAATACATAGTATATATTATCTAAAACATTTATACCTTAGTAATAAAAAAATAACGTAAAATGTATTGCTACAAAAATATTTAGATAAAATATCAAACTGTATCAGGAAATCAAATGGCATATCAAATTTTATGTAGATAAATGTAGACCATGATATATAAACATTAAAAGAAATACAATAGGATAAAAGTGATATGGAAAAGCACTTAGGAATAATAGTTGACAGAAAATTAATTAGCAGAACTCAGTGCTAGTCAATGGTGGCAAAGACAAATACAATCCTGGGATGCATTATAAGGATGAAGACTTGTGTTGCAAATATACCATTACTTTTGCAAAAGTCTCTGGAAGATTGAATCTCATATTGAATCTCAAGAGAGTTGAGAGTTAGACAACCTCATTAAAAGAGGGTGCAGAAACTTTGTCTGATAGTCTTTATTATACCAGTGACCATAGAAAGGCAATTTCAACATCACCACTGGATGGGGTCTTGTATGGGCAGTAGGCATATAACACATTAACTATTCAAATTTAAAAATGGGTTGGATGCCTTCTTATAAGAATTGGTATATTTAGCTATAATTAGCAGAGGACATTATAAGGGTGATTAATCCAGGTAATTTATCCAGTTTCCATTTTTGGGACGAGGAAGAAATGTTTTTTCTCCTTTGTGGATTAGTAACTGTGGCACTAGTGCTTTTGTTAAGCCTATCTCTGGATCAACGGAGCTATAAACTTTATGGAAGTTTGTTTTTTTAACATATATATATATATATATATAATGCCAGCTACCCAATTGAACAGAGTATATCTAAATAATGGCTACAATAACTTTTCTATTAAGTAAGAAAGGAAGTTTTTATTGACAAATATTTGCTGGTATGAATCAGCACTCGGCAGTTGCTTGAATACTAAGCATTAATAAGCATCCCTCTTCTCATCCCCTTCCTAATTGATACTTTTAACAACAAAAAAGCCACATTATGGACTGATTCATGGACATAGGATATCCAGGATATATGACTAACATATCCTTTTCCATAAGCAAATCATAACATTGCACACTCCACCCAACAACCAGCACTTCATGCGTGACAGTCTTATGTGGAAGGGGATCTACAGCTTGAAAAGCTACAATGCCAGGATTTCATTACAACATCATTAAGCTTTGTATTTGTCAAGAACGGATTTAACTTTTTGTGTAGAGGTAGAGCTCATGTCCTTGTGGAGCTTTCCCATCACTATTATGTTGCAGATATTGTAAACTAAAAAAAAAAAACATCATAAATGTCACCTATTTTCCTCTTAGCTTAGTTCAATGTTGTGTTAGGTATCTCTGTATATTTCACTAATATACATTCTATCACACATGGAGTAATAAATTGCAGGGGATTAACATTAGCAAATGAAGGGAGCTAAAGCTGAACTCACTGATATCGACAAAATGTGCTATATGTGGTCCCAAGAGTGCCCAATACTGTTTTTTTTTCCAGACATGCCATTAGAGGATGACCTTGTGCAAAGGACAGTAGGATCATGGTGAGACAGTGGCTAGCATTGCTGTCTCACAGCACTAGGGTTCAGTTCCAACCAGGGTCCTACCTGTGTGGAGTTTGTATGTTCTCACTGTGTTTGCTTTGATTTCCTCCGACACTCCAAAGACATACTAACAAGTTCATGTAAGGTTAATTGGTTTCTAATTAAATCTAGTATGTGTGTGCATGTGGTAGGCAATATAGATCGTAAGCTCCACTGGGACAGGGACTGATGTGAACGATTAAGTACTATTAAGTATTCTCTGTAAAGCGCCGCATAATATGTAGGCGCTATATAATGAACTGATAATAAATAATAACCAAAAGACCCCAGTGTAAGCTAGATGTGATCCAGCCATTTGGCTAGAGTGCTTAGTTACATGATCTGCTTTTATGTGAGCAGCTTTGGACTATACTTAGCAACAAATGTGGCAATTTAGAAATAATTGCATTAAACTACTGTTAAAGGAGGCCTGTTCTAAAAAAAAAATTATGTGATATTTTAGGAAAAAACTTCTAGATTTAGCTGTAAATAGTAGAAGCTTGTGGGGAAATGGGTGTCATCATAGCTGAGGCTTTGCTTTCTACAGGTGTATATAGATAGATGTGTATATTATTTGCCAAATCATAAATCGACACCTATGTTTCCACATAAACTTTATGGGCCTGATTCATGTTTGGACATAATTCTGTTCTTGCGTGAAATATCTTTGCTTATTCTCAAAAACAGACATTACGCCAATGAACACAATTGCATGCAATGGATGTCCTAACGCAAATAACACTCTATGATATGAAGGGTGTAACATAGGTGGGAAAGGGTGGACAGATCTATGCGATGTACAGTAAGGGCGTGCAGATGCAGATGTATCCGATTTAAGTCCTGGGTTTCTCTTAAGTACGCTTCATTCCGCCATATCATTTGCACCCACTACAGAGCAGGGGGTAAATGTAAGTTGAGAGTTTTCCGGCAGGTTGGAAAAACCAATCATATTCTAGCTATCATTTCTTTAGTACATTCTACAAATTGATAGCTAGAATCTGATTGGTAGCTATAGACAACATCTCTACTTTTCAAACCAGCCGGAAAACTCTCAGCTTGATACATTAACCCCCAGGTGTTAGCGCCGACTGATAGTGATGACTGACATGGCATAGTCTTTGTTTGAAAAAGTAAACATATGCGTGCCGCTAGCTAGCACAGAACATGTATATGCAAGTAAAACAGACCATAAAACGTATTGTATGTATAGCATGCATTATCAGCATCTTGATTTATGTATTTAATGTAAACAGCATAAGTTTCTTAATGAATTTACTGCTTTGAGTTGTTCATTTATTTATAATATAATTTTTTTTTTGTATGCGTTCTGATGTGACCTTATATTACACATATGCTTGTGCGAATCCTGTACCCTGTTAATACACGGCAAGTAGCATTTACGCAGAGCGTACTTACACCCAGGTTCAAATTAAAACTCATCTTGAGAGCCCCTTGGATTTCAATACTGTCAGAACTAAGATGAAGCTCCATGCTCTTTTTTTAAACCGCAACTTGAGTACATATTTAAAATGTATGCTAACATGTTATTGCTACGTATTGTTTTGAAAACATTACTTGCAATTAAATTGTAATCTTACATGTAGACATTTGCCTTTTCATTATTATTTGCAACTGTAATTGGAGATCATTTGTATAGACATAATATAGATATTATGTAAAGACACTTGTCTCTTTTTGTGCCTAGTGTGGTAGCTAGTTTGACTATAATTTTACAATTAAACGACCAGAAAAAATGAGAATAGAAAAGAAGACATGTTTGATTCATTTATTTTGATCCTTTCCAGGGGCGCACGCAGGATTGTCAGGGGGTTTCCCCCCCTGACCCGAAAAAACAAAACAAAAAACCCACGAGAGAGAGCTGCTGCGCATGCGCAGCAGCTCCGCTTCGGTAGCGCTGTCCTATACAGCAGGCGCAGCGCTGTCAAAGAAGCGTCCGCGGCGGTGCTGTATACAATACAGCACCGCCGCGGACGCTTCTTTGACAGCGCTGCGCCTGCTGTATAGGACAGTGCCGCTATGGTGGGCACTAAGTTAGCGCAGAGGGGATTTCTGGAGACTCAGAAACCCCCCTGCGTGCGCCACTGCTTTCTAACTGAATACTGGGGATATATTTACTAAACTGCGGGTTTGAAAAAGTGGAGATGTTGCCTATAGCAACCAATCACATTCTAGCTGTCATTTTGTAGAATGTACTAAAAAAATGATCACTAGAATCTGAGTGGTTGCTATAGGCAACATCTGCACTTTTTCACACCCGCAGTTTAGTAAATATATCCCCTGGCACATTTTGTTGGCAATTGAAAAGTCACATAGCCTCGTTGTCCCCACAAAAGTACCTGATTTTTACCCTTCTCAGAAGTGTTGGTAATCGTATGTCAGCTTTTACTTTCACCCTTTCAGTGGAATGACTTTGCACTATCCTGATATATTTAGAGGTGTAATTCGATCACAAAAAAAATAAAAAGTACAAACGTGACAAATGATATGAAATCAGTTCTGTTGTCCCATTGCTCTCATGATCATTATTTCCAGTAAGGCATGAATACACTCCAACAAGCATTATTTTTCAAGAAAGTTGTAATTAATTAAAAAAGTGATAGTGCAAATATGTCGCACAAAGTAATTGCACAGGTGCACTTCCTAAAGAGCAAAGTGGTTACTAGATTACCTTTAGGGAGTGTTTATTTGCAGATTATGATATACATGCAGATACTTGGACAGTGCTGTTATATAGACATTAGAGAACACAAACCCAACAGTTAATTTTCACTGAAAATAATATCAACCTTCATGTAAATTTCTGCAAAACAATATCTATTTTTTAGACTTGTGTTAATTTGCTCCATAATGTTTAAGTTACTTTTTTGGCCTATATTAATAGCTACATTATGCTATATTATATTCCTTTGTGAGCCTTTCACATAAAACTCTGGCTATTAATATGTCTACACAGAACAGTTTGATGAGTACAGTATGCTGCATTTTATTGAACTGTTGAACCAATTTTACCCTGAATACATTGACATTACAATGTGGACCTTTTAACTGTTGTTTTATGTGAATGATCTTTGAAAACTCACTATACATTTGAAAGAATGATGTCTATAACAAGGCACATCTAATTTTCTCAAGTTTATCATCTAAGTGATTTAATTCATATCAATATGAATTCACAAACTGAAAATTTAGTAATAGCAAGGTTACAGTGCAAAAATGATCATCAAATACGGTTCCAGAAATGTCTGAATTTGAACACTTATCAACATTTTTTATTGTATACATTTTAACAAGAAGCTAACATATATTTTGCTCCATGCTCTAACAGGCATTATACATAGCTTTCTATGGGGAGACGTATGTGGGGTTAGACGTGTGTGATTTCTGCACTAAGTGGGATTTTCTCACAAAGTGGACGAAAATGCACAGTTAGACAACACAGTTGGACAAACATTGGACTACATTTGACTTGCTTTTACTCCCAGCAATAAGCAACATCTGCCACAGCCTATTTCTGCACTACTTGTCTATTTATATGGAATACTGCTAAGAGGTAATTCTTAAAATACCCTTGCTTTTTGCTTTTACCCCTTTTATCACAATGTTTCACAAATTGCTTTTCTTAGTCTCATTTCATGGCATGATCTTTAGGACTGTGTCATCTTTCACCCCTCCACCAACACACAAATTTGTTCATATTGCACCTGCATTACTCCACTCACCTCTATTTAACACCCATGAACTGTTGTCCTATTTATTATCTCTAACAAGTACAGCCTCCACCTGTCGCCAGAAAATAAAAGGCCACACATCTTACAATCCCCTTGCCTATCTTTCGCTCACTCTGCTTCTATTAGCTGGTGATATATCACCTAATCCAGGTCCCCCACACTCCTCACACACACATACATCAGAACACTACCGTTCTATAGCAAACCTCAAACACATCACCTGTCTACCCTCTCTTCCCAAGTCCTTTAAATGTGCCCTTTGGAATGCACGATCTGTTTGTAACAAACTTACCTCCGTTCATGATCTCTTCCTCTCAAAAAACCTCAACCTTCTGGCATTAACAGAAACATGGCTCATGCAATCAGACACTGCCTCACCTGCAGCACTTTCACATGGTGGCCTCCATCTCACCCACACCTCCAGACCTGAAGGCAGACAAGGAGGTGGGGTTGGACTACTTCTCTCCCCACAGTGCACATACACCGTTCTACCAAATGTCCCATCACTCACGTTCACATCTTTTGAAGTACATGCTATTCGCATTTTTAATCCATTCTCCCTACGTGTTGCGGTGATCTATCGTCCCCCTGGAGCACACCAACAATTTATTGAGGATTTCTCTGCATGGCTCCCTCACTTCTTATCTTCAGACATCCCCACCATCATCATGGGTGACTTCAACATCCCCATTGATAACCCACCTTCCAAAGCTGCTTCCAAACTACTCTCTCTAACATCCTCACTTGACCTCTCCCAGTGGATTGAATCATCTACTCATAAGGATGGCCACTGCCTTGATCTTGTTTTCTCTAGACTATGCTCAGTTTCTAATTTTATTAATACACCCTTCCCCCTCTCGGATCATCACCTTATCAGCTACACTCTCACCCCCACTGCTCTAACCTCTCTACTGTCTAACTCTACCAAGCCTCCTCATACTCGTAGAAATCTTAATTCTATTAATCTTCAACAATTTTCCACCTCTCTCCAACACCTTCTCTCCCCTATCTCTACATTCTCATCCCCTGAGATGGCAGTACCTCATTTTCACCTAACCTTAGCAACGGCCCTTGATCAAGTGGCTCCAGCGACACTTCATACTACACGTCGACTTCGATGTCAACCGTGGCACACCAAAGCAACACGAAATCTTCAAAAACTGTCCCGTAAAGCAGAACGTCACTGGCGTAAATCTCGAAGCTCTAATGACTTCTTCACATATACTTCTGTCTACCACTCCTATCGAAATGCTCTGGACACTGCAAAACAAACATACTTTCAATCTCTTATCTATGCTCAGGCTTCTAACCCCAAACGCCTTTTCAATACATTTAATCATCTTCTCAATCCTCCCACCCCGAACCCTCCATCTACTATCAGTGCTCAGGATCTTGCTTCCTACTTCAAGGACAAGATTGACAAGATCAGACTAGAAATGGTATCCTCCTCCTCAACAAGCCATCAGCTCATTTCCTTCCCACTACCCTCTGACACCCTTTCTTCATTTGACCCCACAAATGAAGAGGAAATTTCTACGCTCTTCTTATCTTCCTACTCTACCTCCTGTCCTCTTGATCCTATTCCCTCGCAAATTGGTAGATCCCTGTCTTCTGTGCTCATTTCACCTCTAACTCAAATCTGTAATCTCTCACTCTCTACTGGCATCTTTCCATCACTATACAAGCATGCAGTGATTACTCCTATTCTAAAAAAACAAAACTCCGACCCAAACTCTCTCTCAAATTACCGTCCCATCTCTCAGCTCCCTTGCCCCTCCAAGCTTCTAGAGAGACTTGCCTACACTCGCCTCACACGCTTTCTTTCCGCAAACAACCTGTTGGATCCTCTTCAGTCTGGCTTTCGTTCTCAACACTCCACAGAGACTGCGCTGACCAAGGTTGTTAATGATCTGATCACTGCTAAGACTGAACGCCATTACTCTCTCCTAATTCTCCTTGATCTCTCGGCTGCATTTGACACCGTTGACCACTCTCTTCTCATACAAACGCTGCAATCCCTAGGTCTTCAAGACACAGTTCTATCCTGGTTCTCATCTTACCTCTCTAATCGCTCTTTCACTGTCAATTTCTCTGGAGCCACATCTGCTCCGCTTCCCCTATCAGTTGGAGTACCACAAGGCTCGGTGCTAGGTCCTCTGCTGTTCTCTATCTATACCGCTTCTCTTGGAAATCTAATAAGTTCCTTTGGCTTTCAGTATCATCTCTATGCGGATGATACCCAAATCTATCTATCCTCTCCTGATATCTCGACATCTGTGTTGTCCCGTGTAACTGACTGTCTTTCTGCCATTTCATCTTGGATGTCCTCTCGTCAACTCAAACTTAATCTTTCTAAAACAGAGTTAATAATATTCCCACCCGCCAACAAGAGCATACCTGACATTTCTATCTCTGTTGATAACATGACCATAAATCCCACCCCACAAGCTCGCTGCCTAGGTGTAATCCTTGATTCACGCCTATCCTTTGTTCCCCACATTGACTCTATATCTAAATCATGTTACATACATCTAAAGAACATTTCCAGAATCCGCACATATCTCACACAAGACACTGCTAAAACCTTAATTCATGCACTAATCATCTCCCGCATTGACTATTGCAATTCCCTCCTTACTGGTCTTCCCAAAAACAGACTCAAACCCCTAAAATCTATTTTGCATGCTTCGGCAAGACTGATTTTCCTTGCAAATAGCTATTCCTCTGTTGAATCACTCTGTATGTCTCTACACTGGCTGCCTGTCTTCTACCGAATCCAATATAAAATACTTTTACTAACCTACAAGGCCATCAACAAAGCTGCACCAACATACATCTCCTCTCTTGTCTCAAAATATCTCCCAACTCGGCAACTCCGTTCTGCAAAAGATCTGCGTCTCTCATCCACCCTCATTACATCCTCCCATTCCCGGTTACAGGACTTTTTTCGGGCTGCACCCACTCTATGGAACTCTCTCCCTCGCACAATAAGACTCTCCTCTGTTCTACAAACTTTCAAGCGTTCTCTGAAAACCTACCTATTCAGACAAGCTTATAATATTCCTCAACCACCATCTTAACCTCACTACCTTTAGCCTGTTACACAATTTCACACAAGACAACTACCCCCGGACCAACATTGTTGTGTGACAGGATCATTTAGCTTATGAGTCACCCTACCTTTGCAGTCTGGCTGGGCCAAGATGCAAAATGTATACTTAACCTCATGTGTCAATCTCCCATTGTCCCATAGATTGTAAGCTTGCGAGCAGGGCCTTCTCACCTCTTTGTCTGTTTTACCCAGTTTGTTTATTAGTTTATTACGTTTGTCCCCAATTGTAAAGCGCTACGGAATATGTTGGCGCTATATAAATAAATGATGATGATGATGATGATGATAGCTCTCTCTAATTGGCTAACCTGTGTCACTTGATTTGTTATGTCAAAAATTCACTGAGGTGCCTTGAATTCTTTGATTGAAAATTCCTGTATTCAATCATTTTATACCTGCTTAGCTTATCAGCAATAAAGCCCTACTGTAATTTTGTTAGCATGTATGCAAGTATAAGGCAAGCAACGTTGAAACATTTTGCTATTGTCTTTTTGCCTCCTCCCTCTAAACATTGCCAGAATATGCTCTTTTCTCACTCAAGACAATATGAAAACCTTTATCCATGCTCTCATCATCTCCCGCCTTGACTGCTGCAACCTCCTTATATTAGGACTTCTTCCCACTCATATTTCCCCTCTATCTATCCTAAAGGCTAAGGTGAGACTGATCTTCCTCTCTCGACGTTCCATATCAGCTGTGCCACTCTGCAAATCCTTGCACTGGCTCCCTATTTCCTCCAGAATTAAATTCAACCTTCTCATCCTTGCCTTCATAGACCTCACTAAATACACTTTTCATACATCTCTGACTCGTCACGAGATCACACTCCCTCTCGCCTTCTGCAACCTGCTTCTGACCTATGCCTCTCCTTCTCTCTGGTAACCAACTCTTACTCCTGCCTCCAGGACTTCTCCCATTCTGCTCCCTACTTATGGAACTCCCTACCTCATTTGATCTACCAGCTGCATTCCAATGCCCATTCCTCACCTACTGGGTCTTATTGTCTCAACATTGCCTTCAACCACTATGCTGTTACCTCTCATTAGCAAGACCCTCTATACCCTGGTATCATGTCTGCACCTCCATTGTCACCCTTATATGTACTCTTTTTAAGTTTTATGTTGTACTTTGTATGATTTGCAACTGTCCAGTACCGCAGAGCTTTGCGGTGCCTCGCAAATAAACAACTATAATTCTAATGTTGAATACAAAACTTTTTCCATATATGAACCAAACCTTTGTGTGGTACTGCATACTGATAGAAAGTAAAGAATATACTGTATTACTGTCAAAGTAAACAAACAAAAATAAAACACATATAAAACACCTGTCTTTATATTCTGATTATCTGCCTATAAAATTCTCCTCCCTAGCACATATGGGAAGAACAACTTACAATAATAATGCTGTAATAATATTGTACTTAATTACCAAAAGTTCCAAAATACAATGAACAGTAGATGTGATATTTTCTTCCAAATCTATAGCAGCATAGTAATATTACAAGCTATTGTTCTGTCTATACTGTATTTAGACCTGAAAATATGAAAAGTGATGCTCCCTGCTTAACATAACTGTTTCTGAGCTAGTGCAAATTAATTTCCCAAGCTTTAATCTCTTATTGTAATTAAATTGTTATGCAATTTATAGGATGCATTTGATGATGCCAATGAAGACTTAATTAAAATCCTAATTTGAAGCATGTAAACAAAAATGTCTATTACATTAAACAGCATTTATTTAAGAGGGTTTTACTTTACTTGTAATTTGCGTTTACCTCGTTCTCTTGTTACATGAAGACTGCACAATGTGTTCTCTCTCTGAATAATTACATACCAAATTCTATATGCTGTACATTGTTTTTTATTGTATTGTTTACGTAATTCTTTAGATAGATCAAAATTAAGTGGCCACCACTAGCATGTCTGATACAAAGCAAAAGTAAGGAAATCCCTTTATTTGCATGTCTTAATATGTAAGTTTAAAATATGTAATGTTTGAGTTACAAATCCTAAATGAATTTGTTACTAAGGGAGGTGAAAAGTTGCAGCTGCATTTTGAGCTAATTGAATTTGATGATGATACAGGTTCTTTATTGTCTATGGGCCTGATTCATCAAGGCACGTATCTGCCGATTTTGACGAATCTACAGTAAGGGTGAGCAACGTAGCAACTTCCGAATCAAGCTCTGGGCAGTTACTTATTTTTCTGACATATCTCTTGATCCAGCTACAGGACTAGGCTAAGTCTTGAGTACTAGTGATGACTCGTATGCATGCTATAACATGTGTTTGCAAACAGGAGCAACTGTAAAAAAAATATTTTATGCTCATTAGACATTAAGAAAATCCTAATAAATGTATTTCATTGGGAATTTTTTTTTTTAAAAAAAGTATTTTTTTATGTTTTGTCGTTTATTCATATATTATTAACAGAGGACATTAATTTCATACTTCTTTATTTTTTTCTGTGTGTTCTTTTGCAAAGTTATAATCCTTATAGGTATTGGACATATCCTGCAGTGTCTTGTGTAGTAGTGCAGAGCAGATCTACCCCCGAATTCATTAGCACACGTATGTTCAGATCCGGTCCCTGTTGAATTCAAGAGTATGATTAGAGCTGATTTATTGTGCTCAGAATGGTTGCCTTGATGAATCAGACTCTAAGAGTATGGCCGGGGCAACAACAGTGTCAATTAATTGTGCTCTGTGTTGTCTTTAGGGTATAATACCGGAAAAGTCAAAGTGAAATAAAAGGGGAATTTTGGGTAGAAGAAAAATAATAGGGGGAAATATCCGTAGAATGTGTGAGGCCAGATTCCACCAGAGAAACACTCCACGCCCAAATGCATTCTGATACTGTGGAAATGTTTTAAAAGATTTGCTTGTCTGTATTTGCTGCATATTAAGATCTGCTACTGAGTACAACCAAGATAACTGCCTTATCATTTTATCTGCTCCTCAAACACCATATAAAGTACCAGAATGGACTACACAATAATAAGGAAAAATATGTATCCTGCATCTACCAGCCTAGGGCTTACTCTGACTGGCTACACTGGATTGCTGCATCAGGTCACAGAGTGGATTAAAACAGGTATATAATGTCAAACAACACTTGGGGGTAAATTTATCAAGCTGCGGGTTTGAAAAAGTGGAGCTGTTTCCTATAACAGCCAATCAGTTTCTAGTTGTCATTTGCAGAATGTACTAAATAAATGATAACTAGAATCTGATTGGTTGCTATAGCCATCATCTCCACTTTTTCAAACCGCAGCTTGATAAATTTACCCCTTGATCTTTTAGAAAACTGAAAAGCAAATGAAAGGTAAACACAGCACATTCATGGACGTACTTTCCTTTTTAAACAAAGGTAATTATAATTTTATTGAACTCAACCAACAACGGTGATGTGTGAATAGTACACATATTAGCAAGTTCTGAGTTTGCACGGTCAAAATTATATTTTGTATTATGACAGATGTTCTTACTCACACTCATGGTGGATCATCATAAAGGTCCTCAATGATTTGATGACAGTTACTTACAGTTTGACAAATCTAGGTGCATTTTAGTACTAGACACCAAAACATTTGTTTTTCTATCATCCTGGAGCTGTAGCCTGACCTATATATAATAAACAATTTTGAAATAACATCTAGTTAGCAAAATATTAGAGCTGAAATAGAAGAGTAGCAGACTGGAAGCTGGTTGTTTGAGATACTATCCTGCATTTGGGCCATGCAAGATGTAATATTTGTAGCCTGTGTTTATTTCAGGCTCTGGCTAATTACAAGAGGTTAAGGGGGGAGGTCTGGGACATTGGGAAGATATATAAACTTAAGCCTAGGTGGTTTTCTTCATCTTGCCTTTAGAAATTATGGTGATAGGCTGCTGTGGTGTGCAATCTAGTGGTGAAAATTAATATATTTTCTGTTTTTTACAGTCATTTTATAGTAAATCTCTAGTGCTCTCTTTTTGAATCTATATTATTTTTCATCTTCAGTCAAGTTTTACTTTCCTTCTTTCACTTTCCTTTCCTCCTTTTGTTTTCCATTCCTTCCCGCCTTCTGCTTTCTTTTTCTTGTCTTTCCTTCCACTTTTCTCCTTCATTGGGGAGGATGCTTTGACGATAAAGCTTGACATGGAATCAACCTTCCGCCTGCTCCAGTTACATCTTGATTCATTTAAATTGATGGGTTTTAAACTCCAGGATGGGTTTTATATTGACAAACATTTGCCCATGGGCTATGTTGTGTCATGCGCATATATTTTGAATGATTTCTTCACTGGTGCATTGTTGCAGGTACAGTGCATTATGATGTGGTGCACCAATTGGATTAATTTTTTGTTGGTCAGACCAGGGTTTTCAGAGATTTGTGGTGAGATTTTGTTTGCTGTACAGGCTTAGTTTACAGTGTTGGGGTTGCCCATAGTGGTGGACAAAATGGAAAGTCTGATTGAGAAATTATCAGACTTAGGGATAGAAATTGATTCTAGCGAATGTTGTTGCAGGTTGTCGTCAGCCATGGTTATTAAATTTAAAGGTCTTGTCATGTTTGAGGGTTCTAGTAAGGTTAACTTAAAGCAATCACTTTTGGATTTACTTAACTCCTCATGTAAGTTTATAGTGATGGGTACGAATTTCTGTAGAAAGCTCTAAAGGTCTAGAGCAGGGGTGTTAAAAGTGTATCATTATGTTTAGTTAATTCAAGACATAAAGGAGGATTTCAAAGTTTGGTGTTTTTTCATACAGAATTTTGTTGGTCCCTCCTCCAGTATCTAACTGTGACCTCCAGCTATTTATTGATGCTGCAGGGTTCACCAGCTTTGGGGCTTAACGCAAAGGGGATTGATGCAAGGAGCTTTAGCCATCTAGATGGCACAAGGAGGGGCTCACATGGAATTAGCTTTTACCTGGAGTTGTTTTCAACAGTTTTAGGTATGATAATCTAGGGGTTCTACAGGCAACGAATAATTAATGGGCTTCATCCCCTCTGGTGATAAGGTTAACCCAGTTTTCAAATGCCTGTGTCTTTTCAATACTTATAAAGCCTGTCCCTGGCATTGATAATAACATTGCAAATGCATTATCACTCATTAACTGGGGTAAATTTAAGGAACTGGCACTGGGTTTGTCATGGCTTTCTTATGGTTGGCAGATTATCAATTCAACATAGAAAGTCTGGCCAGGTTGTATTTGGCCCCAAACACTTTGCAGAGCTATTTGTAGGCCTCGAATGAATGGGAGGTGTTCAGAAATGTGAGTCACTAGCGAGGTAAGATGCAGCAACAGTGCATATTGGCTTTTGACTGGTGCAATTTTTCAAAGGGGAGATACACAGCCTCTATGGCATAGGGGTTAGCGGGTATTTCTTTCTTTCTAAAATTACAGGGCAGAGACATTATTACTAAGGGCTTTCTGGTCAGTAAGGTTATAGAAGTTTGGTCTACGGAGGACAACAGGAGGCCAATGGATGAGAATCCTTCTTCTAAACTGATACTGGTGGTGGAACAGGAGGCAGCGTCTGATTTGTTCAATGCTTGTTTGTTTAGATTGGTTGATTCTATGGCTTTCTTTGGGGCCTTTAGAGTGAGCGAGTTGGTAACATAAGCCGAGTTTTAGCTGAGGCATAATGTGGTTTTCAGCGAGCGCAGTTGGTTTGCAAAATACACAGATCAAAAAAAAAAAATCAGCTCGCTAAAGGGCATTGGATAACTCCGGCTAAGATGGAGTACAGAGCAGTATGCCATATACTTTTACCTCAAGATTATTTAGAATTTATGTCTAATAGAGGTCGCAACTGGTTGAAGCATAAGAATTGGGATCCTCTAGCCAAATATCAATTTAGAGCAATTTTTAAAAGGTATCTACAGGACTTGGGATTTAACCTGGAGATTTATGGTATTAATACTTTCAGAATAGGCGCTGCTACAGCAGCTGATTAAGGAACTCAGTAGGCGGAAGTTTAGTTGTAGAAGGACACAGATGAAGCTGTAATACTTGGCAATTCACTTTGCTGGGCTGACACATGGAAAAAGTTGCTCACCACTAATAAGGGGGCATGGAGGGATTTGCCTTATTTTTCCACAGAAAAATGGGCCTGATGGGCTGGTGGCTCCTTTAAAGTTCTTTTAAGGTTTTACCTGCATATGGGTCCCTCCTCCCCTTTTGCTCCGCTAGGCCTGCTGTGTTTAGTGGGGCTCCTCATGCATGTTTTGTTAAACACTTTGCTTCTTGTTGAAGTTATATTTGGGATTCCTAATGTACTAATTATACATTTAGGTGGGAATAATCTGGGGAAGCTGAAGTGCGTGGAGCCTATTTGGAAAATTAAGGTCGGTTTCAGCACATTAATGGCATGCTGGCCCAGTTAATCATGCTGACTCAGTTAATCAGGTTGGACATTATCCTTAAGATGGTGTGAAGGAGTACAACACAATGGCTTCCGTATTGATATGACTCATTCAAAGGGAAACTCGTCCATCTGAAAATTTCTTTTGGATAAAGGTGTTGGGATGGTGGGCCACTACATGATTAAACCTTGGTATGATAATTTGATAATTACCCCATTGTGACAGGGAAGCATGCCGATCAGCAGCCATAGATGATGCATTTGTGTAGCTGTAGAGCACTCTCCATCAAAGTGGGAGGTAGGCTTATTGTCTGTGGGATTTATTGGGCATCATCTGTGTGGGCAGGCACAAGATACTGAGCCACACAAAGGAGAGTGGGACTTCACAATGCAACTAAGACAGAGCAAAAAAGGCATTGTATGCACAGTACGCATTAAGAACATCGTGATTAATGTTAAAAATAAGTTGTTTGTTTGTTTTATAATATAACTTTTTTGTATAAGGTCCAATGTGACCTCATATTGCATATATGCTTGTGTGCATACTGCACTCTGTTCTTTTAACATATGGCACATAACATTTAGGCGGAGCATACTTACACCTAGATTCGCACCTTGAGATCCCGCTGGATTTGCATGTGGTCGGAACTAAGTTCAAGTTCTGTTCTTTTTTTAAAACGCAACTTTAAACGCAACATGAATCATACACAATATCCACAAGCAAGTTCTAGTGGACGCAACATGAGTCCCACACAATATCCACAAGCCAATTCTAGTGAGAAGACAAGTGCAACAAAAAACAGGCAATCTGATCTTAGCACTGAACTAACCAGGCCATTGCAAATTAACCTTGGTATCTTTGAAGTATTATGGTTCAATATTACAATGTATATCTGGTTGACTTCAATTTTAGTGTTGTCATTTTAGTAGTAACATATAGTAAATTATATGTTACTCAAGCTGTTTAATTGAAACTACATTTGGCACACATTTTTTTCAAAGGCCTATTCATGTCTTTGGAAAATAAATCTACTCACTTACCTAGATTATACATTAACCATAGCTAACATCTAAGAAATAATGCACACTCTCAAAAGTATCTGTAAAAAAGGTTGTCAGACAAATAACAGTATTTAAATGTGTAATATTATAATGAATATTTCATGCAAACAACAAAATGCTCCATTCAGATAAATTAATAGTATTACAAAATGATCTTTAGCAAAAAAATGTAATGATGGCAATTAAGTATTGAAAATGGTAATTTTATAGTCAAGGACAATTACCTCATTTAACGTGTACTGGAATAATGCCAGAAAGAGGTAATTTAGCCCTCTAACTCACACTTACTTCATGATGGATCTCATATTCCCATTATTTCATATGGATAGGTGAGAATGAGGAGGTAAGAAATAAGATACATATTGACCTTTAATACAGCTCTTCAAGAACATCTTTAAAAATTATTACTACTGTAATATTTTAATTGAAACAATTTCTCAAATGAATGTCTGCCATCAATCCCTGGTTACACAGAAACAGGACGAGGGACTCTATTAACTATATTATCAGAAGCAGAAATGGCCCACCTGATCTATATGTATATAGTGCAATTTGTGAATGCGCCCTGTCTCTACTATGGAAAAGCAAACAACAGTTCACTGCATTGCTGCTATGTGTAAGCTGCAGGCTGTGTAATGAGATATTGATTCTTTGGATCTTGTGCCAAGAGGGGTAGATTCTCTTGTGGAGACTAATGGTCGTAATATTTAATTACTTCATCATATATTACAGACAAGTTCTAATTAAAAATGTAGCAATCTTTATATATTTGTTATATTTGTATACCATTATATATTTGTTACCATAGTTTTCAGCTTTCTCCGCAATTACTCATTTTACAAATAAGTGTCTGTAAAGTATACATTGTTTTTGTGGTCTGAATAATCAAATCATACCAATAGGAAAATACACCAATTCGATGCAGTTTTTGCACAACATATAAATTATGTTGCATTTCCAATGAATAATAAGTTATCCCACCTGCTTTATTAATAGTAAATGAACCTTGTAACAGCCATTGCAATGTTTCTTCCACCTGCAGCTAAAATATTGTACTCCTTAAAGGGAACTATTTGTCCAAAAGCGTTAAACAACCAGAAATATAAAGTAGGCTCCTGTAGGATTCTAACAACTAAGTATTCATTTGGGTACACACTTGTATGGACATTAATCTTCCATTAGTAAGATCTTCCCAGAGCTGGAAGGGAAACTACACAATATATGCCACAAAATTATTAAATCCTTATGTTTTTAAAAGGAAGTATGTGTTTTACAAGTAACATATTGAGTAATTAGGGTTTATTTCTTCTTAAATTATTGTAAATATAATAATTAAATAATTAAAATAATTATAATAGCAACCATCATAGCAATCATCATCATCATCATTTATATAGCGCCACTAATTCTGCAGCGCTGTACAGAACACTCATTCACATCAGTCCCTGCCTCATTGGAGCTTACAGTCTAAATTGCCTAATATAGACACACACTCACACAGACATAGACAGACAGACAGAGAGGGAGAGAATAGGATCAATTTTGATAGCAGCCAATTAACCTACCAGTATGTTTTTGGAGTATGTGAGGAAACCGGAGTACCCGGAGGAAACCCATGCAAACACAGGGAGAACATACAAACTCCACACAGATAAGGCCATGGTCGGGAATCGAACTCATGACCCCAGTGCTGTGAGGCAGAAGTGCTAACCACTAGGCCACTGTGGTGCCTACTAATAATCCAGCCAGATATATTGAGGGGGCAGTCTTTTATATGCAATATTCATAGATTTTATGGTACACTAGTGATCATGCTTTTGTACTTCATATCAAGATTGATATGTGTGTCAGAGTTTATTTAAAGTGAAACTGCTCTAGGGAAAATAAATTGAAAATTGTCCTCTGCTCCCCATAGTTTAGCAGACATTTACATCCACCGGCACTTGTAATGGTCATTTCACCATGACTGACAACTGAACAATTACTGCACTCAGTTGATACCCACATGCATTCTCCGAGTCACTGTCACTGTCCCAACTACAATTTCCATCAGTCGTAATTAGAGATGGGCGGGCTCGGTTCCCCGGGATCCGAATCCTACTGAATTTTGCCTATACGAGTACAGAGCCGAGCAGGCTCGGTACTCTCCCGCCCATTAGGAATCGGGTTTTTGTTCAATTTCTGGCACTCCAAGTGCTTTTGGGGTGATCCCCATTGTTTTGCATTATTTTTTCTGGCTGTCAAAAGTCTTATTTGTCAGCAGTCTAAAAAAAAATTATTTAGCACTCCTAGTGCTTTTGGGGTGTTCCCCATTCTTTTGCATTAATTGTTCTGGCTGTCAAAAGTCAGATTTGTCAGCAGTATAAAAAACAATTTGTAGCACTACAAGTGCTTTTGGGGTGTCCCATATTCCCCAGTGTTTTACTATAATTTTTCTGGCTGTCAAAAGTCATATTTGTCAGCAGTATCTAAAACAATTTGTAGCACTTCAAGTGCTTTGGCCTCATTATAATGGATTCAAAGCAGTCCACATATGAGCAGAATCAGCAACCAGATTCTGTCACCATTCCTGATGGTAGTGTTCCCAGTACGTCATCTGGGAAAGGTGATGTCAAACTACATAGTCTTTTGAAATCAGGCAAAAAAACACACACCCAAAAAATTTTTACCGTGTTGAAGCGAAAAAGAAGTGTAACTGAGGAAAAGTTAACTGCCGATAAAAAAAAAATTGCCAACATGCCATTCTACACACGCAGTGGCAAAGAGAGAATGAGGCCTTCACCTTTCTCTATTAGTGGCAGATCCAAAAATGTTACGGAGCCTACAAGTGGTGCACAACTACTGTTACGCGTCAATGCCGAGCTGCAAGATAACAGTAAGGCATTAGAGGAAAATGTATGCTCTGAATCAGAAATTACACCAATCCCTGTGGAGAGTCCGTCCACCAGCGGGATGTCTAATCATGAGCATTCTGATAATGTACCCATAAAGAGGGGCCCTTTCAGCAGTTCTGCTGATGTGTGCCTGAACAGCCTGAGTGTAGCCGGTGATACACAAATTGAGGATGCCACTTTTGAATTAGAAGAGGATGAGGGGGAGATTTGTGTAGGCGACGAGGGCGCTAATGAGGATGTTGATGATTATGATGCAGACAGATACCAAACTACCTTGGTCCATTTATTTTTTATATTGTTCAGTCTATCCAGGCTGCTTTTTTTCTATTCAACTACAAGTGGAAGGGGGGAGGGGGGGGGGCTATAGAGACACAAACCAAACTGCCTTTGTCCATTTCTTTAGATATTTAACTATAAGTGTAGGGTGTAATATACACCCAAATATGATGGCTGCATTGCCAATATGCATAGATGGAGAGGAAGAAAATCTGGTTTGTGTGTAGAATTAATGAAGGCCTACCTACCAGGAATTAAACTGTTTTTTTGATAATTTATTAGCTTTACAATTACATTACTTATCCAAGAAACAGGTGGAGCATTAAATGTGGTTATTTTATGCCCAAAAACATTAATTTTCCAACAAAATAGCAAAACAAAACCAAACAAAACCAAAACCAAAACCAAAACACGCAATGGCGGTTTTGCAAACCCAAAACCAAAACACAACGGTAATCCAGATCCAGATCCAAAACCAAAAACAAAACAAAAACACGGGGGTCAGTGAGCATCTCTAGTCGTAATAATCATCTGATAGATTCCAATTAGAACTTTGTCAGTATCAGTTGTCTTATTAGGGTCATATACTTTATTATTTGCAGTTTGGATCAAGCAACCTAACTTCCCACTGATATTGCATCTTGCATACATTCCTCAGATAGTGGATGGCCAAAAGCCATACTCCACTAACACACTTGATTTTTGTGAAAGGAGAATCATCATTTGCTGATAATTGGGTTGGGTGAACCTTTGACTTGACATTTGCATTCAATTGTGGACAGAGAAATAGAATTTTTGATGTTACATACATCCCTACATGGTAGCTGCCCCACATCTCATTGAAAGTGTGGACAGCAAACCCACTTGTAGGAGTGACAAGCAATGGTGTGCACTGGGCACTTTTGGTGTTTTGGGTTTTGGGTTCTGATTAGCTTGAGGTTTTGGGTTCTGATTTGTTTTGCCAAAACACCCCAGGAAAGGTTTTGGTTCTGATTTCGGGTTTTGGGTTCTGATTTTTTTTTAAAAAAGCATAAAAAGTGCTAAAATCAATTATTTTGGTTTTTTTTCACTCCTACACTATTATTAACCTCAATAACATTCATTGCCACTAATTTCTAGTCTATTCTGAACACATCACACCTCACAATATTGATTTTAGTCCAAAAGGTTGCACCGAGGTAGCTGGATGTCTAAGCTAAGCGACACAAGTGGGCAGCACAAACACGTGGCCCATCTAGGAGTGGCACTGCAGTGGCAGACAGGATGGCAGTTTGAAAAACTAGGCCCCAAAGAGCACATAATGGCCAAAAAATAGGTGTAAGCTGGAATTGTCCTTGGGCCCTCCCACCCACCCTGATGTTGTTGAAATAGGACATGCGCACTTTAACAAACCAATCATTTCAGCGACAGGGCCTACAAAACTGTGGCTAAAATGATTGGTTTGTTTGGACCCCCACAAAACGAGCTGGCAAAGAAAAAAAAGAGGTGCAAGATGGAATTGTCCTTGGGCCCTCCCACCCACCCTTATGTTGTTGAAATTGGACATGCACACTTTAACAAACCAATCATTTCAGCGACAGGGCCTACCAAACTACTGTGGCTGAAATGATTGGTTTGTTTGGGCCCCCACACCAAAAAAGCTGTTCATCTCTCCCTGTACAAACTAAACAGGCTCTACTGAGGCAAGATGTCATCCTCATCCTCATCCTCTGATTCCTCGCCCCCTTCAGTGTGTACTTCCTCATCCTCACACATTATCAATCCGTCCCCGCTGGACTCCACAACCACAGGTCCCTCTGTAGTCTCTGGAGGGCAGTGCTGTTCTTGATTGAGGAATTGATCATTCATTTTAATGACCATCATTTTTTCAACGTTTTGCGGAAGCAACCTCCTTCTCCGCTCACTGACCAGGTTCCCCGCTGCACTAAAAACTCTTTCGGAGTACACACTGGAGGGGGGACAACTCAGGTAAAATAGAGCCAGTTTGTACATGGGCTTCCAAACTGGCTTTTTTTTCCTGCCAGTAAGAATATGGATTGTCTGACATGTCTACTTGGATGGTGTCAGCAAAGTAATCCTCAACCATTTTTTCAATTGTGACAGCATCCAATACAGCGACAGTAGACATGTCTGCAATGGTTGGCAGGTCCATCAGTCCGGACCAGATGTTCTCAGCATCCCCGCCAGCGGGTCTTTTAGGAAAACTGAGCTTTTTTCCTAGCAGCCACAGGTGTTGAAGTAAATGGAGGAGCTGTTGGCATGTCACGGTCCTCTTCAGAGGACAATCTCCTGACCAGCAGGTCTTTGCACCTTTGTAGACTTGTGTCCGCCGGAAACAGAGACACAACATACGCTTTAAACCGAGGATCCAGCACGGTGGCCAGAATGTATTCCTCTGACTTTAAAAGAGTGACCACCCTCAGATCCTGGCAAAGCGTGCGAAGGGCTTCATCCACAAGAGCTACATGCTTGGTGGAATCGCAATGCTTTAACAGCTCCTCCCTCACTTTCTCCAGCTGCTTCTGCAACAGCCTGATCAGGGGAATCACCCGACTCAAGCTGGCAGTGTCGGAACTGACTTCTCGTGTGGCAAGTTCAAACGGCTGGAGAACCTTGCACAACACGGAAATCAGTCTCCACTGCGCATCGCCACTCCTTTTCCTATGTCGTAGGTGGCTGTGTAGGCTTGAATGGCCTTTTGCTGCTCCTCCATCCTCTGCAGCATATAGAGGGTGGAGTTCCAGCGCGTCACAACCTCTTGTTTGAGGTGATGGCAGGGCAGGTTCAGCCTTTTTTGATGTTACTCGAGTCTGCGGTAGGCACTGGCAGAATGCCAAAAGTGTCCAGCAATTTTGCGGGCCACCGCAAGCATCTTCTGCACACCCCTGTCACTCTTCAGGTAATGCTGCACCACCAAATTAATGGTGTGGGCAAAACATGGGACGTGCTGGAAATTGCCCATATGTAATGCCCGCACAATGTTACTGGCGTTGTCTGACACCACAAATTCCCAGGAGAGACTAAGTGGGGTAAGCCACTGAGAGATTATTTCCCTCAGTTTCTCTAAGAGGTTGTCAGCGTTGTGCCTCTTATTAAAACCGGTGATACGCAACATTGCCTGCCTTGGAACGAGCAGCCGTTGTGGAGATGCTGCTACTGATGCAGCTGCTGCTGTTGCTGCGGAAGGCAAGCATCTACCCAGTGGGCTGTCACAGTCATGTAGTCCTTCGTTTGCCTGAACCACTTGTCCACATGTCGGTGGTTAGGTGGACAGTGGGTACAACCGCATTTTTCAGAGCACTGAGGACACTTGTTCTTACTTCTCTGTACATCTTTGGTATCGCCTGCCTAGTGAAGTGGAATCTCGACGGGATTTGGTACCGGGGACACAATACCTCCATCAACCGTCTAAATCCCACTCCACTGATGGCAGACAACGGACGCACGTCTAACACCAACATTGCTGTTATTGACGCAGTTATCCGCTTTGCCATAGGATGACTAGTGTCGTACTTGGGGCTCATGGCAAATGACTATTGGACGGTCAATTGTTTGGTGAAAGGCGTAGCGGTCTTACGACTTCCCCTCTGGGAAGATGACCGACTACCAGCAGCAACAGCAGCAGTGGCAGTAGTAGGCATACCGATGCAGGATTCCTCGGATGAATCTCGTATTGAAGAGGACTCAGTCTGGCTGGTGACATGGCCTGCAGGACTAAATCTGATGGAGATCGTGGAGGAAGTTGACGAGGAGGGTGTTGCTGGTATGTATCCAACAGGACCAAGGGATTTAGGTGTCCCTGGACTGCTGACGGTCCTAGCCACAGGTCCTGAACTAAACACTGAATTATGAAGGTTCTTCAGGTGACGTATAAGGGAGGATGTCCCTAGGTGGCCAAGATCCTTACCCCTGCTTATTTGAGCTTTACATAAGCTACATATGGCCATACATTTGTTGTCCAGTTTCGGATAAAAATAACTCCAGACAGAAGAGGTGGATTTTTTGGTCTTCTGACCAGGCATGATGATGGGCATTTTCATCCCATGGACAACAACTGTTTCCCCCCATGGTGGCTCATTTATGATAACCACATCAGCACCCTTCTCGTCAAGTTCCTCCTCAGCGCCAGCTACATCAATATCCTCCTCCCGGTGTACAACATTCACACCTTCATTAGCCAAATCTGTAACTGGAATGTGGGTGATCCTTCCAGCATATGCAGAGGGCGTGCTGCAAATGGTTGAAGGAGCCACCTCTTCCCGTACAGTGATGGGAAGGTCAGGCTTCGCAACCACAAAAACCCTTGGACTCGCTGGACTTGGACTAGTTGTTGATGACAGATTAAGTCTCTTAAATTTGTTAGGGGGGGAAGAGAAGTGCTTAGATCCATGGGTGAAGCTGAACCACTAGTCATGAACACGGGCCAGGGCCTAAGCCATTCCTTGCCACTCCGTGTCGTAAATGGTATATTGGCAAGTTTACGTTTCTCCTCAGATGATTTTAATTTTCTTTTTTTGCTAACTTTTGGAAACTTTGGGTTTTTGGATTTTACATGCCCTCTACTAGGAGATTGGGCATCGGCCTTGGCAGACGACGTTGATGGCATTTCATCATCTATGCTCTTTCCCTACTTTATCCTCCAAATTTTTGTACTCCATTATATGCAGCACTAATGAGTGTACCCCTAAACCACACACACTTTGGAAATGCTTAAAAATTGAACGTATTAAATGTAATATAGATTGCAGTACCTTTTCTCTGGAACTGCTTAAAAAATCAACGTAGTAAATGTAATATAGATTGCAGTACCTATTCTCTTGCACTGCTTAAAAATTGAACGTAGTAAATGTAATATTGATTGCAGTACCTATTCTCTGGAACTGCTTAAAAAATCAACGTAGTAAATGTAATATAGATTGCAGTACCTATTCTCTTGCACTGCTTAAAAATTGAACGTATTAAATGTAATATAGATTGCAGTACCTATTCTGTTGCACTGCTTAAAATTTGAAGGTAGTAAATGTAATATAGATTGCAGTACCTATTCTCTTGCACTGCTTAAAAATTTAATGTAGTAAATGTAATATAGATTGCAGTACCTATTCTCTGGAACTGCTTAAAAAATCAACGTAGTAAATGTAATATAGATTGCAGTACCTATTCTCTTGCACTGCTTAAAAATTGAATGTAGTAAATGTAATATAGAATGCAGTACCTATTCTCTGGAACTGCTTAAAAAATCAACGTAGTAAATGTAATATAGATTGCAGTACCTATTCTCTGGAACTGCTTAAAAAATCAACGTAGTAAATGTAATGTAGAATGCAGTACCTATTCTCTGGAACTGCTTAAAAAATCAACGTAGTAAATGTAATATAGATTGCAGTACCTATTCTCTGGAACTGCTTACACAATGAACGTAGTAAATGTAATATAGATTGCAGTACCTATTCTTTAGAACTGCTTAAATATTTTTTTTTTTTATTAATTTTGTATAATTTTTTAAATTTTTTTTTTTTTAGTAATTTTTAAGAGATTTTAATAATTATAAAATTTGTATGGACTTAGCACAACAAAGCACAGGACTAAAGCAACACTGGACACAACAGGACAGACACTGGCCAAAGCACCACTGGACTCAGCAGGACAGAGCACAGAACAAAAGCACCACTGGACTCAGCAAGGACAGAGCACTGGACACAGGCATAAAGCACCACTGGACTCAGCAAGGACAGAGCACTGATCACGTAGGAGCACCACTACCCTACACACCCTCCCTCTTCCCTGATGTCAGGTGAAATGAAGATGGCGGCCGCAAGGTGAGTATTTATGACATCCGAGTATCGCGAGATCTGACGCGAGACTTGGATGTCATAGCCTCGTTTCGGATTCCTTTGGCAGCTGGAAGTACCCGAACAGTGCTCGGATCCCGTCGGATCCGCACTGTTCGGGTGGGCTCGGATTAGCGGAATCCGAGCCCGCTCATCCTTAGTGACAAGTGAGTGATACCTTTCTTAGTCCAGTGGAGAATGAAAGTCAAAGTAAGACAAAGCATCAGACAAGGTTCATCCTTATGTACTTCCTTGGTCACATTCAATACTCTTAGCCCTTTATGGCAAATGTGCTTCAAACTTATAGGCAACAAACAGAGAGACTTGGTCCACTGTAAACAACATAACAGCACCATACCAACCATAAACATTCCAAAATCCTTTAGATAGCCATAAACAGTCATAGACAAATGGGCATGCTTGTGTACAATGTACAATGTACATATGGGCAAAAAAAGGGCACACTGTGTATGTGAGCATAGTTATAAATAATAAGCACATGCACGCAGGATTAATGTAAGCACAATTAGGAACACTGCTGGGCAAAATGTCCATGAAGGCCCTGGAGGGCATAATATGTGTCTGGCAGTACTAGACACTAGTTGTATGCGATAACAGTGGACACAATGAGTATGGGAGTATTTCCATGTACATCATGTGATCACTGATTAAAACAATAGGTGTGTTAGGCACAATGCATATGGGTATAACATCTGTCTCTTAACAGATGGGCACAATGTTTGGGAAAAACACAGCAATAGAATGAAGAGGTGTTTTAAAGTGCAAAATAGAAATTATTTTCTTTTTTAAATGAAATATATTTATCGAGATGTTATTAATGTCTACTGTACATAAAATTCCTTTTTGCAGTTCATTGCTACAGAGTGTGAGAGATTTCCAAAGCTTGAATCTGACGCTGCTGCGTTTATTTGAGCTTGGCATGCCCTTACTGTAAGTTGACTACGCGCAAACACCCCTTCCCTACCCCGATCAATTAAATCCCTTCTCCCACAAAGAAATAGTAAGCTGTCGTAACTGTCCATTGGGTTCAAAGATGAATTGCATACACTTGTGTTCTCTGGCTTACATTCCGTTCCTGGGTATGTGCAGAGCAATTTACAGCATAATACGACACGCATCGGCATTTATGCCTCTTAAGGAATCAGGTCCAATATACCTACTAACACAAAATCATCTTTTTTTCAAGTTTCAAAGTGTGTAGCTAAATATCCAAAAACAGGAGTAATCGCAGAAAACAAACAAATCAATGTACATTCATCTTTTTTTTTAAAAAAAATTTCAATGGTTTTGGTAGCCTCAATTATCACACCTTTTGATCCATTCCTTCGTATTTCATCTGCATATAGTTTGCAATATAGTCAAGAGAATTGTGTCTTCCTAACTCAACAAGTTCATAACATGAGGTTCGTTGTCAGAAAATGTTTCAATCTATATAGTGTAGAGATGTTCTGGATTATTTGCATAGTGCATCGCTCTTAAATTAAGGGGGGTAAGAGAAGGCAATGCTAGATTTACTTCTTCCAAAAGGAGATGTAGCATCAAATGTGTCTGTGTGCAGGAACTTAAGGTCTGCTGACCATTGATCACTGTGGTTTAATATATATGGAGCAGTAAAGCAGAATTGCACCAAAACAAAGGTTTAAGTTTTAAAAAGCATAGTAAATATTTATTTGTGAATTTTTTAATTGATAGTCAAAGTGCAGAAACAGGTGAATAAACCAGAAAGCCAATATTAAATGCAACAGAACTCTGTACCAGATATGTGAGAAGGGCCACTAACATTCAAATATATTTTAAAGCATAGTATATTTCAGGAAGATCGAAGTTTTTAAAATAAGAAGATAAATAGAACAAGGGGACAAACTTTGAAAGGTAACATAAAGAAGAATGTTTTACAGAGAGGGTAAGAGATCCATGGAATATTCTCTCATTAGTTGCGGTGGGGACTCATACAGCAACAGAATTTAAGACAAACTTATTACTATTGTTAAGAAAATATTAGGCAAAAAAAAATGCACCAAGTTAAAATTAGAGATGGCTACTTTTTGCATTAGTGATCCTTCTTTTTTCTGATACACTTTACCATCCCTGAGCAGCGGAGGATCCAAATAATTGTAAGTACCAATAATCTGTATATATAGTAAATGGATAGGAACATAGGGGAGGGACTATCACCAAAGTGCTAGTAGGAGAAAGAGAGATGGGTTTAAAAATGCTATGGTTAAGTACAACACCCCTATAATGAGGCTCAGAAATGCAAAGACCCTGCCTGCAAATATATACAGTTGATTTTTTCATACAACTTATGCACTTTGCTAAGCAGGAAAATATGTTGATGGTCCATTGAAAACAGCCATCTAGTTAGTTACACTTTATGTATAAGTAAAATGGTATTACAAAAGCAGATGTATTGCAATTGAGATTAGAAAGCAAATAGCTAAGGATTACCCAAGGGCATTACAAAATAGGACCAGCGTTGTGAAAACCATCACAAGCTGTGAATGTTGCCATTACAATTACATGTTTCTTTAATGCCAAACATGCAATACTATTTCCACAACGATCCTTTTTCACGTGCTTTTATTGAGATGTTAGCATTCACACACACACACACACACACACACTCACACACGGACACACACACACACATATATATATATATATGGAGTGAAATAACTCAATATGCTGAGTGGAATAATGGAAGTCTGGAATAGTTGTTTAGATGCCACAGTCGAAAAGAATGTAAGTTCTAGGTGTTAGCTGAACAGTAATGGCTATACCAGCAGTTCTTTAACTGCCACTAGGGAAGTCTTTCAACTTATAACCAATATTTTAAAACAGGCTTTTCAACAGACAGTTTTGGCACCTTGCATTACTCTGTTGTATAGGCTTTAAAACTAATGAATTTATATTTATGATCATCCCCAGATCCCTTCATAAGACATTCACTATTGCTTTAACATATCTAACAATCATAGTGTATTACTTTAACATTTTGTACATATATTGAAATATTTATATCGATTTGACATAATGCAGTGACAGACTGCAGAAGTTTCCCTGTAAGCTAGTCCAATAAACAGAAATTCATATTAATGAATGAATCAGAAAGAAGGCAAGAGAAAGTTTTGAGTGGTTATATGTTAAAAATTGCTATAGTATTATTCATGTAGAAAATTAGGACACATATAACATTCCTTATGAGCTGTTGCATAATAAGCAGATGAGCTGCATTGTGTACATTCTGTTAACAACTGGATACATTGTGTAGTTGCATAATTAGGAAGACTGAAAAATAGTCACAAGTCCATTGAGTTAAATAAACTGTAAATGCTTTGTGTTGAACCCAAGGAAGGCAAAACAAACTCTCTATTGTGTCAGTTGCCAATTTAGCATCATAGGGAAAAAAATCCTTCCAGACACCAAAAATGGAAATTGGATATATTCTCTGGATCATAGATGGTTGTTATAGTTTAAAAGTTCTGTGCATCCAGCTTTAACAACATGTCTATGCATTAACATTTTTATGCTTTTGTTAAAAAAATAATATATATATATATATATATATATATTTAAAATAAGTCACATGTTTCCATGATGATTCTATGCATCTATCTATCTATCTATCTATCTATCTATCTATCTATCTATCTATCTATCTATCTATCTATCTATCCATCTATCTATCTATCAATCATCTTTTTATTTGAATTGTTATTAAACAGGCTGCAAAATTATTAATATTGATGTCGTGGTGCTAAAGATAGCAAAAAAATTAGTTGATAAATTACAATGAATGATAATTGATTATGATTTATTTTCTTATTTTATATGAATTCTTATTATATACTTATTGTGGAAAATACTGTATGGGCCTGATTCAACAAGGCACGTACTGCAGATTTTGAGTGTATCGTCCGCAAAATCACTCTGCGAATGCCCAGAACTGGGAGATACGGCCCTGTGCGCAGACCTCTCTGTGTCTTCGAAGGTAAAGGACACAGCCTTCAATTTCGGGGAGTGAACTGTGCGGGAAGGGGCGTTTTACAGTAGCGACTTTATAATGGGGCATGCCAAACTCAAGTTCAAATCCAGCTTTGGCCATCTCAAAGCTATTTGTTTTCTGCCGTATCTCTTGCTCCAGCTATAGGACTAGTCTAAGTCCTGATCACTAGTGTTGACAGTCGCGTTGCATGCATTAACATATGTTTGCAATAATGAGCAACTGTAAAAATTAATTTTATGCTCAGTAGACATTAACAACACTCTAATAAATGTATTTCAGGGAAAAAAATAATTTAAAAAAACAACCCTTTTTTTAACTGTTTTATTATTAATGCCTATGTTAATAACAGGTGACTTTAATTCAGCATTTTTTTCTTGAGCATTTAATAATCCACATAATTATTGGATGAATCCTGCAGCACCTTGAGTAGTAGAGCACAGCATTCCTGCCCCCGATTTCAAAACCACGCGTATCTAGAGAAACGTGCCTTGATAAATTCGGGAGTATGTAAGTCCTAAATACGTGCATATAATACTATATGTAGCTTATGCTCTGAATGTGTCCATTGATGAATCAGGCCTTTGCACTTTTGTTAAGCTGTTAGGAAAATTGAAAATAAATGGTATAGAACACAGGAAACTAGAGACTGACATTTGAGTGAGACGAGTGTTGCTGCAAAGTAAGATGCTGTTAGTGAGATTTGCTCTTTAACAAAATATCTTCTTTAACTTCAATATTTCCTGGACAATGTTGGGAATTATCTACTGCTAAGAATGAATAGCAAGACACACATAATTAAAGTGGTATGGTAGTAGTTTTCCCTAACTTTGACAAAATACACAGAGAGTATACCTTCCTCATAAGACAGGCAAGATATCAGCTGACCCTCACTTTAGTAGGATGTTTAGATAATGTAACTTCCTCACACAACATCTGTAAGGTCACTGCAGCCCAAGTCATGTAAACAGCTTAGACATCATTTATACTTCGCTAATAAACATTGCTATCAAATATCATTGTCATGGCCAGACAACAGTGCAGGATTGTGGAGAAGGGATTGGACTGAAGGCTTGGAACTATTATTATTATTTTTTTTATTATTATTATTATTATTATTATTATTATTATTATTATTATTATTATTATTTATTATCCTTCATTTATAAATGCCAACATATTATGCAGCTTTATACACAGAGGCAATCAAGATACAAATAAATTACATACAATGATATGAAACATAATGTAAAGATGACCCTGTCCAAATTAGCTTACAATTTAGGAGGTGTGTGGAACAGTTGAAACAAGGTAGCAGAATAATAGAATAATATCACCCTACAATATTAAAGTCGCCAGTGGTGACTGGGTTTTCTGTGCAGCATCTGGTGGTATTCTTGGTTGGAATGAGAAGAAACAGTGGAAGACATGAAAGATGCATTAGTCTTTGTAGAACTCTTAAGACAATCAGTTGCCTGCAACCATGACTGTCCTTTACCGCTTATATCAACCAAACCTCCTCTTTTGGTTCTGGAGAAGGTTGGGGCACTCTTGAGGTTATAGGCCAGCTTAGAGTAGCTCTTTCGCCTGGTATATTTGTCTTCATGCTCACTGCTGAACACAGGACCAGGACATTTGGTTCCCATTTTCACAGAAGCTGTAGTGGCAGCTGGTGGTACCATCAAGGGGCCTACTGAGATCAAGCAAGCAGAAACAAAGATGGCAACAGCAATTAGAGTTGAACTCAATGGATCTACAGCCAATGGTATTCCAGGGATATCCCTCCTGGGAGCTAATGTATTGTGCTGTTTAACTGAATGCAGACACACTTGCTCTTAGCGCAGGAAGACTTTATTCTGATTGAGAAGAAAAGAATTGAAGCTGGATGTATTTAGTTACCCTGGGTTGTGAGCAGGATCACCTGCATTGAAATAAATGGAACAGTTTAGCTATATAGAATAGGACATACAATGAGGTTAGTTGTCACACAGTTGGAAACACATTTAAAACTAAGCAAGGAGTAGACCAGAAGTAACTAGGTATAGAGCTTGGAGATCTGGATGGAGGGTATTTATATGTATATACACACACAGGGCGGGAAGAACACGGTAAGCAGCAATCCTGCCCACTGGTGACATCCTCCTTTCCATCCTTGGGTGATGTCCCCTTTGATCTGAGTCCCCACTCTAAATAGAACCGGTATCGGAAAAAGTATAGTATCGGCACATGCACAGTGAAGGGCTTTACCCACGCATGTGCAGTGAAAACCTTTCCCGCATAAGAACGGTGAATAATTTCACCCGTACATACACAATGAAGAGCCCGGTGTTGGCCCTGAATAACACATCTATAAAAATGGATTTTACTTTTCTCTTACATTCCACTTGTTAGAAGAAAGGAGGCAGCCATTAATGACCTCTATTGAGTTTAGTTCTCTCTTGAAAAATTTGTCTCACTCAACGCCATACACTATTAACATTAATTTCCATTTTTTTTTATGCTATTAGGTTTTCAATCTACTTGTATAATTTGGCCAGCCCTTCATCATCTATTATTGTCGGACTGCTTTGCCACAAACAACAATATCCCATCTTTTCCTTCCAATGTCCTAGTTATGTGTGTGAGGTTTCTAAAGAATGTGGAGTAGCTCTGCAAAAGCATCTTGTCGTCTTAATGAGTTATTAACTTGTATTATACATTTGTTCAGGGGTTTGTCAGGTTTGTTGTTTTTCTTGTCTCCTTCATATCTTAAAAATATGCACACATTTGAGTTATGACTTTCCTACAGGAACTAACAGCTGTATGTGCAAATCATGCATATAAATCAATTACAGAGGCCTATGTTCTATAAATGCGCCCATTAATTAAGCAATGTCAGATGCTATGAACCATGAAGTTCATTACATCTTTAGCATTCAAGCCACAGCTTATTTGAAGAAGGAGCAGAGAGTTTACCTTATAGTTAATAATATAATAAAATTAGCCAGGCTTTTGTCTACATTCATAGTTTCTCTTCTGATTCAGAGTTTAAATGTTTATAAATAAAATCGTTTTTGCAGAAACTTGAAAATACTGAAATGTAATTACTAGTAAGTTATAATGCACTTGAGTACTTATTATATCAGTCTTGGGAGTTTTAGGATTGTCAGTAAAGCGCACGCCAAATATATTGCATTTTATAGGCCAGGAACTGGAAAGACATAAATGATGTTAAATTTGTCCTGGATGACTGCAATTTTTGATGATCGTGGTACTGTGATTTATGACGGTAACATTTTCCAGTCATTACATGATTGCATTTTAGTATTGTGACAGGATTTGCATATGCTAGCATGCCAGTAAATTAACTACTGAGGAGTCTTGTTATGTTTGGCTGGTTAAAGAAATCCATTTTTTTTTTTAAAACATAAATAAAATTTCGACAGAAAGATTTGAACACAAAGCCAAATTGGTTAAATAAAACCAGTACAAGATGATATTGATAATCCAAAAGCTAATGTGTCATGTTCTTCATCTTAACTTAGCTGCTTTAAATTACTGTTTTATGCTACAGTTCTAAATAAATATGTAAGAGTGCAAGAACACTGAACCCTAAGTGCAGGTTTGAGGTTATGTTGTACTATGACTATTGTTCTGCTGGTAAGTGGCAGAATGTAATTCGAGAGTTAAGAAGACTTTGGTTCTGATTCAGTATAAACCCACGTTAATCATTTGGGGAGCACCCTAGTCCATTTTTTGACTCCTGAAGAAGTGAGGGGACTTCCTGCCCTGTTTTTGTCTACTCCCAATATTTCGGGTTGGGTACTAATTATCGGAGCTGATAACACTGACACCGACTTGATAGGCAAAAAATGGCCGAATGTAAGTTTACCGACATTAATAAAATGCAGGCTTGCCTGAATAATGACAAGAGAACAATCTGATTGTGTTCGCCAACATCCCGATCAGAAGTAATAACGCCACTACGTTTTTACGTCATTGAAAATAGCGACCGCCATATTTTAAAATGGCAATTCCGGCTGACAACCCCTAACCCTAAACCTAACCCTAACCTGATTCCTAACTCTAACCCTAACTCTAGCCCTAACCCCATTCCTAACCCTAACCCTAAGCTGATCCCTAAATCTTACTTTACATGACAGCCGGCAATAATGTGATCGACATTATCAATGATGTAAAAACGCAGTGCCGTTATTACTTCTGATTGGGATGTTGAAGAATACGGTTGGATAGTCATTAAGGTAAGTCTTGATTTTTTTTAATGTCAGTGATGTCACTTTCGGGCATATTTTGTCTATGAAGTAGGTGTCGGTGTTATCAGCACTAATAATATCATTAACACTGAATATTTCTAAGTCTGCACCAATTATATTAGCAGACAACAACACTCTAGCACTATTTGAAAATAGCATGCACTTATACATAAGTCTCAGCTTTGGTATACGTAGAAAAAAATGCACATGACAAAAAGGCGTAGGATGTTGCGGTATGAACAGCATACAATGAATAGTACTTATGCCAGGTATACCATTGTGAGTATACACTAAAGTATAGGACAGGTTTATGTGTTTGTACTCAATGTGGAAGGGTCATACCTTTATTTGTGCACAACTTAATTACTTAATATATATATATATATATATATATATATATTTATATTTAATTAGAATGTATACAAATAGGGTACAGCATTCAGATAATCCAGAGACAATAATGTTGCTACTTAATTTAATTAATCAATGTTAAATAACCATGATGCTAAAGCCTGGAGGCCTTTTAAGAGGTTAACTCGCAAACAACCAGAAGCAGCTAATTATTATTGCTGGTAGCTATCATCATCATCATCATCTTTATTTACACCAGCACTGAGCAGTTGCTATAGATACAGCCCCTGAAAGTCATATCTGCTTATGCGTCCACATCTAATTGGGTCACGGTTATGTGAGGAAGCCATTATTGGCGAAACGCGTAGGTTAACGTATTACAGGATCATACTAACTTTATCCTCCTGGCCACAAACGCCAGACGACAGAACGAAGATTATTTCCTCCGTATACTCGCATGCGCGATTCGGAAGTTCACTGAGCTGCGGCCGCGGCCTATCGTCACTTCCGTCGACACACCACCATCTGTTTACCCCACGCGCCGGAGAGCATCCCACGGATACGCAGACTAACTGGATTGCAAACGGACACAATTTTTTACATATCCCGGGACTGGATAAGTCCGCTGCAGCATTCCAAATATCTGGACATCCTTTTCAACTGGAGGTCTGTTGATGTTTTACCAATTGGCACAGCATATTGGTCATTTTACCCTAAAAGGGTTTTGTTGATAGGATTGTCGATATACCTGACTACAACATTACCATCTTTACATACCAGGCATTTGATCAGAAATATACCCAACGGAACACTGATCACTATATCGGTCGCTATTCACACACCGCTTTTTTATATGAGGCACTTATTTGTGCACCATTGACATTTCTACGGGACCTCTATTTGAATATCCTGGACATTGTGAATATTATAAGTGAATCCGGAATTCATTATCGGTATTACCGGTTATTACGTCTATATGGCAACAGTTTGTTTTGATTTGTGTTGATCCAGTAAATACTTGATATACCTTATCCAGTTTTCATGGTATAGGCTGGTTTGTTATTTGTGACATCAGTAACACATGCTATTGCTGCTTACTATTTTATCAGCACTTGTATGATTAGAACTTATGCATAATTGAAGTTATATGCATGAATAAAGTGATTATCATACCGATACACACCATTATTTGTTTTTTTGGCGCCACCAGGTCATTCATTGTTCTATATCTATATGATTTAGAGGGTGGAAGCCTACCCCTCACTTTTTCCTGGAGGCAGCCCCCAATCCACACACATCTGGGGGAAGCGCAGGTACCACCCCTCCTCATTTATTATCTGCTTGGCCTATGCTTTCCTGCCCCTTCCCTTGAAGATACATAATAATCATTACATACTTATATATGTGCATGCATATCTTAGGCAAACAAACAGATGTCTCACATACTCTAAATCAAGCCCTTTGTGATTATATCTTTCAAAAGCTGTTACAGGAAATGTCATAGTTGTCTACTCTCCTGGAATGTCCAGGAGACTCCCGAATTTCTGGGAATCCCTCCTGGACTCCCAGGAGAGCAGAGCAACCTCCAGGATCTGGCCAGTTTGGTAAGTTAAATGGAGGGGGTAGGGCTTAGTGACGCGATTCACAAGCCATTGTGGCCCGGCCCTCTGCTGATATAGATCAAAATGGTGATGATCACTTAGGGGGCATGGCTTAGTGACGCAATTATCCGAGCCCCACCCCCACATGCCCACCTGTCCCTGGAACTCCCAGAAGACAAATTTAAAGAGTAGGCAAATATGGGAAACGTCAATTACCCATGTTATCACAGAAACACTTAAATCAGCATCTAGCATTGCAATATACATGAAGCAAATCCAATAGTTCTGGTGGACCTTGCTTGACAGCCCACTTCCAGCCGTTGTATGGTGCACAAATATGAACCAGAATCATTTATAATTAGCTTTTGTTTAGGTATATTTTATTTTATTTAAACCAGTAGTTGTGTGGATCACTGGATCAAGCAACTCAGGTACACATTTAGGGCAGATTTCCAATTGCCTGGAAACCTCCCTAGTTATGGCCTGAAATTTAGCCCCATGGCCCATCTCACTGCTTATGCATTTTAACCATTTAAGAGACAAGTGCCGTAGAACTGACTGAGAAGTGTGACAGACGATCCTGATAGGTGATTGGCCACATTTGGTCATTCACCTCCAATGAAGTGGTATATTGGTCATGCTGATGACTATGTCATCACACAGGAAAAGAGCAGGTATGACGGAGACAAGAGAGTCAGAACAGAGGGATCTGTGGCCTTAGCCCCTAGCAGGCTTATCCTCTCCATACTAAGCACCACATTGAGAGACAGAGAACATTTTACAGGGCAGTGCAAACCCAGATTTCATTGTATTAAATTGTCCATAGTCATTTAGCTTCATATATTATTCACTAAATTATATTTAAAAAAAACAATATAATACACCATATATGTATAGATCCACATTGATCTGACTTCACAATCCCTTTTGCCAAAATAAATTAGACAAGTTTGACACTGTGAAATTTATTGCAGTCTGTGGCCAATTGTTAACATTTTAGTACATATATAAATAAAATGAATGCAACATCCCACAATATTATTTATGAGAAGAAAACTCTACATATATATATATATATATATATATATATATATATATATATATATATACAGAAATAATCTTTTTATGTATAGAAATTAATTAACACGGGTAAGTGAAAAAATTAAATGGGAGAGGGAGGGTGGGAAATGCATTACGGGGGAGGCAGAGATTCTGTGGCTTAGTCCCCTATTCTCCTGCACAGCTGGGACTTTGTTCTGACAGCAGGGGCAGTTGGGTGGTATGTCCTTGAAGGGTGTGCCATATGCAGTAAACAGGGGTTTACAGCATTCCAAGGGAGAATTGAGCAGGGTGGAGGAGGAATAGCACTTTTAAGTGCTAGTCACTCTCCCTGAATGGGTCACAAATCCTCTGCATTCAAACATTTGCAAACCCCCTCAAGAAACCCTATTACTCTGTAGCTCATATGTCTACTTGGTTAAAGGGGACTATTTGTATTTCAAGGTAAGTGGTATTGTTGAAAAACAGAGATACAAGCACTTTTACCGCTTTCAAAGAAAACTCCATTATTAGAATTTATAATGATGAGCCGGACCTTTATGGCCCTAAGAGCAAATCAATTTTGCATAGGAACTAGAAACACTGTACTGGTAAAAGATCTCTCTCTCTCTCTCTCTCTCTCTCTCTCTCTCTCTCTATATATATATATATATATATATGCTATAAATGTAAGCTTTTTGTTGTGGCTATACATTATTGCCAATAGTGTTTAGATAGCAAGGCTTCCATATGCCAAGGATATTCAAAATGCATCCATCATATCTTATTCTGTTCTATTCAGATTCTGCATATGTATTGTTTTCATGCTGTGTATATTTATACCAAATGGCAGCTGTAGGTTTAATAAAATCACAGTGTGACAGCATTCATGTTTCTCCACTAAGGGCTTATCTCCTGGAGGGTTGTATAGGGTTGAAAACCCAACTCTTTTTTTAAAATGCCCTTTAACCTTTAATAATCAGTTTTGGTAAGGAATAAGGTGTACAATGATCTGGCACATATTAAAATGTAGATTCATTCCAGGACCAAATATTACTGCCCCAGTAACTTATAACCTTGCTGTCATGTCCTAAGATCTGTCCTTCCTTGTGTTTAATTTATCTCCTAATTACAGTGACATAAGAGTTTGCTGTAAATTTTATATTTAGCCTTAGAGCTCATTGTTAGTGTAAATCCCTAGTGATTTGTGATTGGATTAATTATTTTATGAGTTACTGGTAATTAAATGTGTGTGACTGCTTATTTATGTGACATGGATTGTAGCTTGATGAGATCTACATTAAAAATAGTAAATTATTATTGTTGCTTTGCTGGACTTTTCTGTATTTGATTATTTGCATAATTCTATAAATATGTATTGGTGATTATGTAGCTGTTTTCACATGTATTTATAATTTGTATTTCAAATATTTACTTGACATTTTTTAATTATTTCTATGTGTTGTGAGAGGGAAACTAAAAAGTTGCAGCCTTTCAGTAAATACCTTGTGTTTTGGTACAAAATAAAGGTCTTCACCCAACAAACTCCAACATTAAACATAAAAGTGGTTTAATTATCAGTAGGTTTGTTGCAAAACAAGACTGTATTAACAAAAATAATCAACACCTAGCCTCCATTCAGCAGGGGGGACCTAGATTATTTTTCTAAGGGGGTAGATTTGGTGCCACCCCCTTCTTCTTTGTGCAGCTGCCTGTAGCCGCACAATATATACATGTCCCTGTCAGCAGAAGACCAGGCAGAGGATGCTGCCCGGCCAGTCTGATTGCATTTAAAACACAATCAGAGCGGATAGGCAGGATCTCTGTATACTTCATCATCATCATCATCATCATCAACATTTATTTATATAGCGCCAGCAAATTCCGTAGCGCTTTACAATTGGAAACAAACACTGATAAGACAATACTGGGTAATACATACAGACAGAGAGGTAAGAGAACCCTGCTCGCAAGCTTACAATCTATAAGACAATGGGAGTTAGAAACACAAGGGCATGTGCTACGTCATATTGCACAATGGACCAGCTAGAACGCAAAGGTAAAAGTATTGAGTGGGCTGTGTGTGTTGCAATGTTGGTCAGAGGGTTGTTGTCTTGTGTTAGCAGTGTAGAGGATGGTAATAGGGTAATCTAGGGAAATTAAGATGGTGGTTGAGGACAATTACCCCTATCAACACCCCAATCCGTGCCGGATCTGCCACGGCTATTCAGGGCACTGCCTACTGTTTGGTCCCTCTCTAATCAGTGGGCAGATAGGTTGTTTACCACTGTTCTCTAGTGGCTGAATACACTAATACAAAGTGCTTCTTGTATTTCTGAGGTTACCTCCTCAGCCTGTGACTGTATCAGACACTCTCTCCCTGTATTCATGACAGGATGACCTCCTGTCTTCAAGTGCTCTTCTGTCTCCGACCTTTTGTCTCCTGCATTTTTCTAATTGTCTCATGGACTCTCTCTCTAAAGCTGGGAACACACTACAGGTTTTTCGTCCAATAATTGGACAAATCAGCCGACATCCGACTGTTTGATCAGATATCATTTAGTGTGTATACTTACACAATAATCTAAAATCACCCCAAAGTGCCAATCATCGTGCCGTTTGGTTGGTCGTACTGTTTAATTTTTTCCATCCAATCACCTTCCAATCCTGCAGTGTGTATGAATTCACCCGACTATCGGCCAATAATGTATCTCAGAGTGACAGGTCTCAGTCTGCCTGCTGCTGATCTTGTCATGATCCACGGTCTCTGTCAACTATCTGCGGCTGTTTTTCTTTAGAGAATAGACTGATATCGGTGGTACGGGTTGCTCCCCCCTCTCTCCCCCTGCACATGTAGTCTTAACCCTCTGTGTGCTGGCTGGAACGGATAAGATTAATGCAGCATGAGGAGATTAGAGCAGCATCCGTCCATTCTTGGGGTTAAACATCAGCTGCCAGAGATAAAGCTGTCACACAGAATTTACGGCCAGTTTACAGTTTGGCACTTAACACAGTGCTGTGTCAAGACAGGCTGCAAAATACAAACCCGGGCTCCGCTGAACATCTCTCAATGAATTAAGACCTGAGCTGTCACTTGCCTTTTATGGACTACCTTGCAGCCGATAATTTTGACAGATGAAGAGCAGAGATCTGATGATAATCGTGTATAGTGTGTACACGTCAATCGGTATGCTGATCAGGATTTTTTTAATTTATTCTGTCGTTGGTATATTGTTAATCGTTTACTTTTCTGTAGTTTGTACCCAGCTTAACAAGACATCTTCTCAGACTTCCTGCCGACCACAGGACACACTCTGGTTTCTCGCTGAGGCCTATACTGCAATATCCGAGCTTTGTAATGGGCTGACAATAGGTGTAGATAAACACAGTTTCAATCCTATTGAGGAAATTCCCAAACTTCAGGGCCCGAACAGGTGGTAAACTAGGTCCACCTAGCCTGTAACCAACACAATGTGCAGCCTGAATGGAGCATGTATATATGAATATATTACAGACCCAGATTATCCATCATGCACCTTAGGCTCACATGCATGGCCCTTTGGACACTGTTTCCCATATCCATATTTAAGACTTTTTATTTTACTGAGGTCATCACCTTAACCTATATATATATATATATATATATATATATATACACACAAATGAGGGGTGGGAGGAGGGCCTATCCCAGTATCTTGCCCAGGGTTCCATGTGGCCTTAATTTGTTTCTGCTGTAATATAATTTTTTTGAGGAAGGCTATTTAGAGGCTATTTCATCCACTTTCATGACATCCTCCCATTCCTGGTTACAGGACTTTTTTCAGGCTACTTCCACTCTGGGAAATTCCCTTCCTTGTTCAATAAGACTTTCCTCTAGTCTTCAAATCTTCAAACGTTCACTGAAATCCCACCTCTTCAGACAAGCTTATTATATTCCTCAGCTACCCTCTAAATCTCCCTAGATTACCCTATTACCACCCTCTACACAGCTAACACAAGACAACAACCCTCATATATAATACTTTTTACCTTTGCAGTCTAGCTAAACTAATATGCAATAGGATGGAGCATTTACCCTTGTGTATCAAGCTCCTATTGTCCCCCTTGGGTATCAAGCTCCTATTGTCCTATAGATTGTAAGCTTGTGAGCAGGGTCCTCTTACCACTCTGTCTGTCTGTATTACCCAGTAATGTTTTATTACTGTTTGTTCCCAATTGTAAAGCACTACGAATTTTGTTGCTGCTATACAAATAAATGTTGATGATGATGATGATGATGATTGATATTGTAATATTGAAAAAGAAACATTTGTTAAATCATCCATATTCAATAATAAGTTGAAAGAACACAACAATGACAATTATAAAAAGTATAATAAATCATAATGTTGTTTCCATAAACATTATTTGCATAATGTATATCTGGTGTGTTACAAATAAATTATGCTTGAAATGCTTGGGTATCTTATCACATGCCAAGCTAAAATACACCCAGTGTCTGACAGTATACTCAGTAACATAATCAAAATGTAACATAACGTACCTTTGTAAAATGTCTACATCTACAATGTCCAAAAGTCATATTGTACAACAAACTCAATTAAAAGACGTACAAGAACATATTGACTCTTGAACCAGATGCTTAAAATGTATATATTGAGATGTTGCTGAAATCAAGGACATAAACCATTAATCATTGGTGTCAAAAAAGTGTTGCTTAGTTTAAGATCAAATCAAATCAAATAACCAGTATTTATGTAAATATAGCCTTAAAAATAAGGTCTGTTCAAGGTTGTGATCCTCACAACACTTAGACAATTAAAACAAAAAAGTATTCAAATATTTTTTTTAAAAAAATTAAAAATAGATGACTAAATGGGCAACAAAATGACTATGTGAATCCTTTATAGTATTCTAAGGTGGTTTAGCCCATATTAGACTTGAATGACCAAATATGCCTAAGTACATCAAATGATTGCTTTAAATAAAATGATTATTGCTTTTTGAGATTAAGTGTAACAGAGAGTGAGAGAGAAAAAAATATTATTTCTATTGAGTTGACTGAGTACATTCATTTAAACCTACTGGTTTTTGAATGTATAAACCGTAAAATCTGTGAAATCCAGATAGATTCCCTCTTCTTTAACACTTTGCGTGCCATCAAAGTAGGATTTATGGCAATACTTGCCCCACACTCTGAGCTTGATTGTATTAAATCATGTTGGATGACACTCACTCCCATTGCTAGCTCTAACATAGGGCTACATAACTTATAAAATGTTGTATGATTGTTTTAAACAATGTAGTTTCATTTTTATGGTATGCGTGTGTGTGTGTGTGCAGGTGTTTCTTTGTTTAAGAGTTTAGACTATAAGCTTGAATGGGGCAGCAACTGATATGAACGATAAAATATTCTCTGTAAATTTCTTTGTATTATATGGTGGTGCAATAAATATATAGTAGTATTTATTTGCTAAATTCTAGCAAATTAATTTTATTTATATATTTATCCTACTATACAACATTAGAGAATGCAGACTTCAGAGAATGAACTACTGGTAGCAAAATGATAGGTTATTAAAATTTCAAACTTCATATTATTGTGGATCTATAAAACTTTTACAACCCAGTCTGATTTGTACAGAGATTACATCTCTAAGGCTCAGTTCCAAAGACACATGTTAATAAGCTCACAACTTTTAATTAAGCAATATGTATAAGTAGATTCCCATTAAGCAGTGATTTGTGGGCTAGTTCATTACAGTGGGTTTCAGCCACAAGACACATATCCAATACAAATCAAGGAGTCTGAATATTATCTGGCTTAATGTGAGCTTATGTGTTATATTTTATCACTGGTTCATAATGGTTGCATGCAACTTGCATTTCCTATCCAGCAATCCTGTGGTTATGGGAGGCTGATTAATGCATTTCCTCAATGAGAATGTTAAGTTATAAAATGAATGTGTAATAGAGTAATGCTACTGCCTTAATGAATTGTAATTTTAAAGAGAAAGTTGTGCAAGTTAGGTCAAAGCAAACCCTATTTTTAACTCTTTCACCAATATAGAACCATTCCAGAGAAGGGTATCAATAGAAAATATGATATTCCAATGGAATTCTGTGCCCACACTTTTAATCGCTAACAGTAACTTTGATTAAGAGCATCAATAAGCAAGGTGGAACAGAACTCCCATAATACAATGGGCCTGATTTATGTCCTAATGCAACTTTCAAGGTGTGTTTCTAAAAAGAGCATACAAATTGAGTGTAGTTCCGGCCATATTCAAATACAAGCATAGCTCAATATATGCTTTCAGTTGGATCTGGTTTATAAGTATGCTCTGCCTTAACAGTATGTGCCGTATGTAGACACACAGAACAGGCTGCAGTATATGCAAATGTGTAAATGCAATAAAAGCTTACATCAGAAAGCATAAAACTTGTATTTTATCATAAAAAAACTGCTCTTAACAGTATATATTATCATCATCATCATCACCATTTATTTATATAGCGCCATATATTATTTTTTAATATAATATTTATTTTTCCTAATTTTTATTTTACATTATTTGCATAAAAAAGATGATTTCAATGTGTACACTATATTGAATGCTTACTTGTAGTATATCTTAGCTGCATACAATTGTCCTGTGGTAGCTACTGGCATGTATATGTGTACTTAAATTAAATTAATTAAAAGACTATGCCGTGTCAGTCGTCACTATCAGTCGGCATTTACACGTGACCTGTAGTGGATGCAAAGGATACGGGTGAAAACAAGCGTACTTACGACAAACACAGGACTTGAGCCTGTCACATCTGTGTTGGAACGCCTTTACTATACATGTCCTATGTTAGTCTGCCACTTCGCTCTCCCTTTCCGCCTCTCAAATCCTAGACAGTTGTGTGCATGCATGCACTGGTGTAATGTCCACTTCCGGGCAAACATAGAGCTATTTCAGGCAAGATACACTACTTGGTGTCCTGGACTACTCATGCAGCAGTGGGCACCACTTTGTTCTGAGTCGATTTGCCTTCTCTGCTGCCGGGATATAGCCGTTTGCTAGGTATCAGCTGTGGCCTATACAAAAGTGGAAGCTGCTCAAAACAATTTATAGGCCATAACAGGTGCTTGAAAGGGTGGGGTTATCCTGCAAGGAACATACACACAACATTTTTTCCCCCAGCACACTGCTATAGCCAGCAACAGATCTGTCATTTCTACTGTAGATAAAAATGCAAAAGTCTTTGTTGCACACATTTGCAAATGTATGTTTAAGCCATCCGCCACGCCAAGGCGCTTTTGCTAATAGGATGGTCCTACTCTAAACAATGAGAGTCCCATATATTTGGGCCATACATATGTGTTTTTAAATTGAGAGCCAACTTACCAAAGAGGTACCCCAGAAGCCTCCAAACAGCAATTCAGTGCCAGTACCCCCTCTCAGCTACTGACACCAACATGCCTCTCAGACAAATACAAAAGTGGAAGCTGCTCAAATCAATTTATAGGCCATAACAGGTGCTTGAAAGGGTGGGGTTATCCTGCAAGGAACATACACACAACATTTTTTCCCCAGCACACTGCTATAGCCTAGCAACACTCATTCTAATTCAAGCCTCTTCACATGTGTGTTAATTAGCTGGGATTACTCTCATTGGTGAGTAGTATTGTTATTTGTTTACTGTACGGCACTGTGGACCTCATGTGGCAACCTATGAATAAAGGTTAATAAAAATAAAAATAATAATAATAATAATAATATTTGGTGGCTAAGCATTTATAAACCCCTTACTTTCTATTACCTGTGCTGGTGATAGTTCAGTCTTTGCTAGTGTGCTGGTTATCCTTTTTCTGCATAGACCTACTGTTGTGACCCAGACCGCTTATTGGGCTTTGCTGCTTTCTCCTGCCCTTGACCACTTGTTCTCTGGATTTACCCTGACCCTTTTTATTGGATTCTACTCTGAACTCAGTTAGTCTTGACCTCATTTCTATTATAAGCTGCCTGCCCTGACCTCAGCCTAATTACTGATACCGTTATTGACCTCTGCCCTCCCTGACTTTTGTTCTTTGTATTGGACTGGCTGTGTGCATATAACTGTAGTTCATGTAGTTTAATGAGCAGTACAGTGTGAAGCTGAACATACATCCCAACTATTGTTGCAATTGGGACAATGTCCTGACTGAGTGGGAGAGTCACACAAAATCAGGAATGCCATGTCAGAGTCAGGACAGTGGGCAGACAGTCCTGCTCTTTCCTACCTGTTATTTCAATTTTCAATGCCTGCTGTTGCTGGTCTTTTAAGCTCAGTTGCTGTTTGTCTGGATGCTGGAATGTTGGGACCCTGTTTGGAAAAAGGAATAGATGCATAATATCTGGAAAATTTAACAGTGGGTGATCCATTTAGGCATCCCTCCCACAACCTGCCCCAACATTAAATCAATAGCACCTGTTATTATTAATTAAGCCTCTGAACCTGAAACCAGCCCAACAATAAATTAATAGCATTCACATTTAATAGACTGTTTTTGCCCCAATCAGTTCCAACATTAAATTAATAGCTTTCAGAATTAATAGATATACCTACAACCCCCCACAAACATACATACACACACACACACACACACACACACATACACACACACACACACACACACACACACACACATAAACACACACATGCCCTGATATTACATTATTGGCACTCACATTTAATAATACACATATTTCCTCCTTGTCAGTCTCATTATTAAATAATTAGTATTCCCATTTAATAATTAAACTTATTTCCTAGCAAATTGCTGCAATATTAAATAATTAGTATTCATAATTAATAAAGAGCATTCCTTCTCCCTAAACTCAACCCCACAATAAATTAATTATCCCAAACCCACCCTAGCATTTACTGCATAATGGCAAAACATCACTGTAAATTAATAGTCATTACTAGAGATGCTCAGGCTCAGTTCCCCGAGACCCGAACACACTCGAACTTAGCAGATCCGAGTACCGAGTCGAGCCCTCTTAATTGAAAACGAGGCAAAATATGATCGTTACGTCATCGGATCTCAGATCTCCCGAGCTTTGGATTCTAAAAGTACCGCCCTCCACGACGATCCAGCGCCATTTCACAGAGGGACACAGAAGGGTAGCACAGTTCTTGGCAGTCTCTAGAGCAGATGGGCAGCGTCATAGGTAGAAAAGAAAGAGGAGGGGTAGCAGTGTTCTTCAAAGTCTCCAGTGACATTCAGGAGAGCTCCATTGCTTCTTTGCTTATTGTCATTGCTGAAATAGAAAGAATAGGTCTGGCAGGCTTGGTCTTCTAAATCTGCAGTCAGATTGCACTGTGTTATAAAGGTAACATGCAAAGAGGAGAGCTGCATTGCTAAGTGTCATTGCTGAATAGGTCTGGCAGGCTTGGTCTTCTAAATCTGCAGTCTTTGTTTGAAAGTGTAAGAAAATAATATTGTGACCTGTGAGGTGGTCAAATTTCCCTGCAAATGACTTGAAATGAATGTTATTGAGATTAATAATAATGTAGGAGGAAAAAAGCAAAAAAATGTGATTTTAGCAAAAAAATAGGGATTTTAGAAAAAATTGGGATCCAAAAACAAATCCAAAACACTTAAGGGCGGTTTTGCCAAAACCAAAACCAAACCACAAAGTTAATCCAGATCCAAAACTAAAACCAGAACACGGGGGTCAGTGAACATCTCTAGTCATTACTATGATCCCACTATTAAATAAAATAATCCCCACCATTAAGCAAATTGCCCCACCAATAATTTAATATTTCCCGTCCTCTAAGATATGATTATCACCCACCCTCACCATTAAATTAATACCCAGCTTCCACCTCTGTTACAGTAAAAGCCTGTCACCCACACTTACATTCTACCGTCAGGTTCTGTAGATTTAAGAGGCAGACACTTCTGTCTGCCTCTCTTATTTCCTGCACACATCATGTGCTATCCATCCCATACAAGAGGGAAACTGGGCCTACAGTGTAGAAGTGAGAGCGGAATGAATCTGTAGATCTGCTGCACTAAAGTGCTTGGTCCTGGGGGTGGAGCAGCCTGTTAATCAGTCCTGGATGGAGGGGATTTCTGGACAACTGGAACCCCCCCTAAGTGCACACCTGTGTGGGGCTTTGCTGGTATAAAATACTGGTTCACTGCTATTACAATATGTGGGGCATTGCTTGTGTAAACTAGTGACACTACCTGTACAAAGTGAAGTGAATACTGCTGGTATAATATTCTAGGGTAGTCTCTGGTATAAGTTCGGGGGAGCACTGGTGGTACAATAACATTGAAGCACTGCTGCTATAAGACTTTTTTGGCTAAGCACTATATTGTAATCTGTTATGGAGACACCTGCATTGTGCTACAGAATACTTTGATAATCTGCAATTTCACTGTTATACGACATTATGCAAAGATGAGCCTTAGAATAAATTCTAATTGTAAAAGATGTACATAGGGTGGATTGGGAAAAACAGAAAGTAAAAGCAGAAAAGGTGTCATAAAGTAGAAGGACAGACATATTGACTTCTTAACTAAGAATAAAAGCAATGAATAAAATTAACGTTCATGGGTGACTTTCACAAATAATTTGTAAGTGGGAAAGGAAAGGGATTTTTAAAGCAGATGTAATTATTTGCAAGTAAGATATGATTTATATAATTTCCATGATTTAAAAAGAAACATTTTAAATAAATATTCCAGCCAAAACTTATAGGAAATATTCACCTTTAGAAGAGCTTTTTTTAAATTAAATATACCCTCCACACATATGAAAATTGGGAAGGTGACCCCACCTGTTGACCAGTTAGCTCGCTCTACACCTTTCAAAACTTGTAAAGTCCATTCATGGCTCTATAATAGAGCTGTTCCATGGACCTCTAATAACAACCATGGACGGCTTAGAGTATGTTGGTCACCTATGCAGAAAACAAGCAGGATTTGAAGCAAGCCAGCTCTTGGTTTTAGTCTGGTTCACAGACACTTTTGACGTTTTGGAGTGTAACAGTAGTAGTAGTAGTAGTAAGTGTATTACTCCAAATGCAATGCACATTTGCACTCATTATTACCACTATTATTATTATAATTATAGTTGATTTGTAAGGCACTGGACAATACACACGGGACATACTTAAAACAGAGACATACAAGCTAGACAGAATAAATGAGAACAAAGAGTAGAGGGGGAGGCTAGTTCATGAGAGAGCTTACATCCTGATTGGAACTGGGCACATGAGATTAAACAAGAGGAAAGGGTATGGCTCAGATTGGAGATTGGGACAGTTAATAGGTAGATTTACACTATTCTGTTGTTTCTATGACAGCATCATGTTCCCTCTTTTTTTTGTGTTTATATCAGTTTTACGGATGGTCACTGGAATTATATTAGCCAAAATATCCCAGATCAGAATGTCATTTCATCTACAAATAAAAGTTAATTGCATGAGCAAGATTGATATAATATAACTAAGCCCCTAAGGTCATGATTTTAAAGTGAAACAGGGAATTAAGATGATCACTATTATCATGTGAATAGATAAGTGTTTTTCATCATCCTGTTAAACATGCACTGTAGTGCTAAATGATATGTGCTTCCACTAGAAGCAAATTACTTAGCACTTCAACAAACACAGCATGGAAGCATTCCAATAGAAACTACATTGCTGACATGCTCAGGCTTCAGATTTATTAAATAAATCAAGTGATAATGCTTTGAGGAGCAATGAAAAAGAACAGCAGCGATGCTACAACAATTGGTTTGCATTTAAGCAGCGTACTATATAAAATGTTAAGGCAAGAGTAAAAAATGTAAACTCAATGATATGTAACAGATTATATGCTGCCACATTTACCATTCTATTTACAGGATGAGTAACCAAACTTGTAAACATATCAGTAACATCCAGCTTAACTAATGATCTATTCTACATAGAGTTTTATGTACCAATTCATTTAAAGTAATGTTTTTGTTTTGTATTTATGTAGCAATCACTACATACATTATCTACAATATATAAATATATATGTATCTTTATATTGCAAATAGCCCCTATTGAAAAAATAAATAAATAAATATATATATATATATATATATATATATATATATATATTATACATAAATAAAGATGTATAATACCGGCCACAGACTGATGCTTACTGATCCAAATCAGCCAGAGAGCCACAGGTTGTCCGGACTTGTAATAAATTATATATGGCATAGTCCACTCACCACTGTAAAATATATGTATGTAAGAAGTCGAGTTCTGTCACTGTATAAAAGCACAAAGCTGTACGCTGTTATACAGTTCACGGAAATCTAAGGTGATTATAATAATAATAATAATAATAATATATAATATAATATAATAATAATTTACAGTAGTGGATGCATTATTCCTAACAATAACCAAGTTTTCCTAATAAACACTGAAGTGATTACATCAAAGCTCACTAATTATAAGTAGAAATGTTAACTGACCCCCGTGTTCTGGTTTTGGATCTGGATTAACTTCATGTTTTGGCTTTGGCAAAACCGCCCTTGCGTGTTTTAGTGTTGTGTTGTGTTTGGTTTTGGATCCCAATTTTTTTCTAAAATCACGATTATTTTTTTCTAAAATCACATATTTTTGCTTTTTTGTCCCCTACATTATTATTAACCTCAATAATACTAATTTCAAGTCATTTGCAGTCAATTTTGACCACCTCACAGATCACAATATTATTTACATACACTTTCAAATAAAGACTGCAGCAGTTCTTGCCAGTGATAAGAAGAAGGCCATTGTACCAAGAAGACCAAAAAATCCACTTCTTATGTGTAGAATAATTTTTACCCAAATCCTGACAACAGTTGTCTAGCCATTTGTAGCATTATAAAGCAACAGTCAGTAGAAGTAGGGATCTTAACCATCTAGGAACCTCATCCATGTTACGCCATTTGAAGTGAGTTCATGGAAACTTTTGTGAAAATCAGAAACTTATGCTAAAAAAATAACAACAAGCAGCCCAGCATCATCTACCTCCCTTCTCTCAGCTAGATCCCAGCACCTGCAATCTACACCCCCAACACCTTCATCATCAATATCCTCACAAGTGATCGGAGTTAGTCCTGCATCCAAGTTTCAAAGGCGAGTTGACTCCTCCCCTTTCCAGGAGTCCACAGAAGAATCCTTGAGCGTTAGGCCCACTGCTGCTGCTCCTGTTGCTGGGGGTGAATCTTCAACCTAGAAGCAGACCAAGAAGAAGACTACTAGTAGTTTACAACAATTGACAAGCAATCCTTTACAAGAGGAAGCAAGTATGAAAGCTGTCACCCAGTGGCAAAGCGGATCACAGACGCCATGGAGACTATTCTAGTATTAGATCTGCATCCAATATCCACTAATAATGCAGCTGGTTTTAGACAGTTACTTGAGGTCTTCTGTCCACATTACCAAATTCCATCACGACACCATTTTACTAGAAAAGCTATTCCTCACCTCTACCAGAAGGTTCATAAAAATTTAATTATTGGGCTACAAAATGTCATTCTACCCACTGTACACTTAACCACAGATATGTGGGCAAACTAAAGATTATATAATTGTGACAGCCCACTGGGTTGGTGATTCGCCTTCACCAGCAGGGACAGCAGCAGCATGTACCCAAGAACGTCACATTTTTCAGAGGCCGACTACTCTGTGTATCATCTGCTTCACTACGAGGCATATTATTATTAATATTATTATTATTATCGCAGATTTGTAAGGCACCACAATGCTCCACTGCACCGTACAGTAGGAAAGACAAGGACATACATAAAACATGACATATGTAAAACAAGAACAGACAAGGCAGACAAAATTAATGGAGACATGAAAACTAAGGGTATGGAGGACACCGCTCACTAGAGAGCTTACATTCTAAAGGGTAGAGGGCACAGCTGAAAAAAGAGGAGCGAGTGTGGTTCAGAGTGGAGATTGGGATAGTTGTGAGTGTGCATTAGTGTAAATAGTGTTATTGATGATAAGGTCACCTCTAAAAAAGAGATGGGAGAAGTCTTGAAGGCAGGAGTGGGAGGTGGTTATGAGAGACGAGACAAGGCGCACGTCAGAAGTAATACCGTTAACAATCTGTTTGAAAAACTAAGGGATGTCATTGCAACATGGCTTATCCTTCTTGGACTCTCCTGAAGATATGTGATTTTTGATAACGCCACCAATATTCTTAGAGCATTACAGCGGGGGGGGGGGGGGGGGGGGGAATTCCATCACATTCCCTGTTTTGCAAATGCAATCAACTTGGTGGTACAGAACTTCTTAAAAAATGACAATGACATGCAGGAGATGCTGTCTGTGTCCCAGAATAGTTAGGGTCATTTTTGGGATTCTGCAACAGTATGTAGGAGAATGCAGTAGCTGCAAGAAGAATAGAATTTAGGGGGAATGTACTTTGGTCCAGTGTAGTGGAGAATACTTTCCGTGTTGTGCAAGGTGCTGAAACCACTCAAAGTAGTCACCTGTGAAGAGAGTTCAAACACTGTTAGCTTGAGTCAAGTGATTCCCCTAATTAGACTTTTTGGAAAGCAGCTAGAGAAATTGAAGGAGGAAATTAAACAAAGGAATTCTGCTAACTATGTTGTAGACCAAGTACTTTATTTGCTTCACCAGGATTCAAGAGTTATCAACATCTTGAAATTGGATCACTATATTTTGGCAACTGTGCTTGATCATAGGTTTAAGATCTATGTCTTTTCTTTCTTTCCAACTGACCCAGATCTCAAGAGATGCAATGAGCTCCTGGTCAGCAAGCTGACAGCTCAAGTGGTACATGACACAATGACGTATCCTCCTTCAGTTTCTCTGGAAATTGCTGCTAGGAAAAAGACTTTCCCAAGACACCCAGCGGTGATGCAGATGAGTCTGCACAACATTTTGACATTTTTGTCTGGTCTAAAAGAATTGCCCAAAAATCGTGACAGCTCTTCCATAAAATGAACTACAAAATCCATGAGGAAGGCCATTACCGGCAATTACATCAAAGTACACAGACTTCTGTGATGGTGGGATGAATTAGTATTATTTGAGGATGATGTACACACTGATGAGGGTGAATATGATGCAGTGTAGATTGCAGGTGCTGAGATCTAGCTGAGAGAAGGGAGTTAACTGATGCTGGTATGCTTGGTAATATTTTGGGTAGAATGGCATGTTGGTAATTTTATATTTTTCTACAGTAAATGTTCACCTTTATTAGAGAGGTGTTTTTTTTTTTACAAAGGTACAAGCTTTTTATTTACATATTTGTTTCCCTGACATAGAACCACTATGCACTTGAACATAGACTTTAGCACATGAGGTAGAGGGATTAGTATCATCATGACTGAGACTGGAGAGTGACACGAACAATGCCACCCTTCCTGTTTCTGTATGAGCTATGTCACAGTAGAATGTCACTGGAGACTTTTAAGAACACTGACAACCCTATTATTACAATTTCTGTTTGAGCACTGAACCCTGCCACCTCTCCTATTTCTGAGTGAGCTATGGTACAGTAAAATGTAACTCCAGATTTAGACCAAGACTGCCAGCCCTATTATTTCTAGTTCAGTAATGACAATTAGTAATGGAGCATTGGAGCTCCTCTTTGTGTGTAACCTATATAACACCGTACAATTTGACTGCAAATTAAGAAGGCCAAGCCTGCCAGTCCTATTATTTATATTTCAGCAATGACAGTTAGCAATGGAGCAATGGAGCTCTCCTCTTTGTGTGTTACCTATATTACACAGTACAATGTGACTGCAGATTTAGAAGACCAAGCCTGCCAGACCTATTAATTCTATTTCAGCAATGACAATTAGCAATGGAGCTCTCCTGAATATCACTGGAGACTTTGAAGATCACTGCTACCCCTCCTCTTTCTTTTCTACCTATGTTGCTGCCTAACTGCTCTAGAGACTGCCAAGAACTGTGCTACGCCTTCTGTGTCCCTCTGTGAAATAGCGCTGAAGGACGGTACTTATAGAATTCAAAACTCATGAGATCTGACGACGTAATGATGACGTTTTGCCCCAATTTCAATTCGAGGGCGCAAGAGTACCGTGCCGGCTCAGCTCGGTATTCGGATCTGCTAAGTTCTAATGTGTTCGAGCCCGAGCATCTCTAAATATAAGTGAATAACATCAGAGTTCACAAATCATACTATTATTTACATGCATTTACACACATATAAACAACACTTGCATAAGCGGAACTTCTGCTACTGCAAGGGGGTGTGGATTCTATAGTGACAGGGAAACTTAACAATGCTGGTACATCCTCCCAAGGCCCCTACTCTGCTACTGGGAAATGTAGATTCCACAACAGCCAATAGCAGAAGAGCTCCTCAGGGGCTTTGGGGCTGCCCGGGGCTATGCCTGCCCGAAAATTCTTGCAGCTGTAAGAATTTGGTGAGCAACAGTTGTTATATAAATAGCAGGTTTAATCACAAATAGCTACACAACACAATAGGGCATGGTTTCTGTTGCACTCCTTTCAGCTGGAAACAGTCTGGCCCTTCTGCTCTGAACGCATTGATCTACAAAGAGTTCTGCCCACTACTGACCACAAAATGTTTTTTTGTTTTGCACACCATTATTTGTAAGTTTTGGAGACTGCTGTGTGTGAAAATCCCAAGAGATCACCAGTTTCTGAGATATTAAAACCATCCCGTCTGGCACCAACAACCATTCCACGGTCATAGCGACTTAGATCACATTTATTTCCATTTTGTTGTTTGGTGTGAATAAGAAATTAACCTTTTAACTATGTCTGCATGGTTGTATGAATTAAGTTGCTGCCACATGATTGGCTGAATAGATAGTTGCATAACAAGCAAGTCTATCTATTGAAGCCACTAAATGAGAGAGAGAAAGAGAGAGAGAGAGAGAGAGAGAGAGAGAGAGAGAGAGAAAGAGAGAGAGAGAGAGAGATGAGCAAAACTATTCAGTGAAGTTCAGAATACACAGATGTTTTTCAGAGGTTCTGACAAAGATTAATTGTAAGGGAATGAATAGGAGTGTCAGGGAAAGTTCTTCTTCTTGTGCTTCTTCTCCCTCTTCCTTTCTTTCTTGTTTTTCCATCTTTTGCTGCATCCAAATGAACGCTGATACATGTGCATTGCCAAGAACCACATAAACTCTTCAGTCATCACTCTTCAGTCATTCATGCAAAAAATAAAGATATCAGAGAAGAAATGCTTTAGCATGTTCACAACAGCCTCATGTCAGTGATAATAAACATAATAATAAAATTCAGAAAACTGTCACCAAAACTCCCACCCAGGGAAAATCTATTAGCAGTCAAAAATAATCTATTTTGATGAGAATGGTGCAGACGGTTTTTGTAAAAAGAGGATGAGGATCTACCCAAGTGCGCAGATAGTGGTGGAAGCAGACCTGAATTGCCCTATACTGCAGCTTATATGCAAGAATAATGACAGAAGAAGTATGACCATATTCTAGTGTATTGTCTGAACATGTATTCAGTGCTGAGATTGGAATCGAATCATGCAGTCAGTTATCCCTAAAAAATGTGGAAATAATGACATTTATAAACAATAGATAATGCCTAAATTCACCCTCCTGTGCAAGATTACCAGAACAAGAAATGTGCTATGTAGAAAATATGCTGTATTATAATGAATGTAACATTAAGGTAATTTGTGAAAGAAACTAGATTTCATAAGATAATAAACTGCAACTACAAAATTATTCACTATCATTGATTAACTTTTCAGCAGATCCTCTTCATTGAAATCATACTCATCAATTTATGCAAGCGCTCCTAGTTTTCTGGCAAAGTGCATTAGTTTGTGGGAAAAGATTGAGGTATTTGTAGAGATGTAAGTTCACACTGGCCAATAGGAAGAATTTGGTAGGCCAAGGGAGTTCCTTGCTTACTACACCAAACTATGTGTACCTGTGCACGAGCAAGACTTCTGTGGAGTGAGAGTAATAAAACAAGCTACAGAGATAGAGAATTCTATATTTCTTTGTTCAAGCCTATCATTCCTCCTCCTAACTCCTCTGCCTGTGCTATTACCTCCACTCCTCCACTCAGTGTAAACTTATTTGTGTCTTCCCCTTCCCTTTAGTATGTAAGTTTTCGTGAGCAGGGCAGTTTTTCCTCATGTTCTCCTTCTATAATTGCATCACTCTCTGTACCTCTAAGCTGGCTTCTCTAGCCCTGTTTTCTCGAGCCCAGGCTTACTTCATATTGGACGTTATCATCACTTTCACTCATTGTTCCATAAGTAAATTGATCTGTGTATAATTTGTTAAAAAGTAGATGTCTGGTCTTGTATTATTTTGTTTTATATGTATTATGTAATGTGTTATGGATCGTTGTTGTCTGTATGTTGCATACTACTGTAAATGTCATGTACACGAGGGGCAGGCTGGGCTTGTGGGCAGGGGGGGCATCTGCTCCCCGGGCCAGTCCCATATTGTTCCTAATAGGCTGCTGAGTGGAACTTAGCCCCCTGGGCTAAAATGTGCCAGCCCTTTCCTGTACGGCACTGTGGACAATTGTAGATCCTTCCTAATAAAAGATAATAATGATGATAATAATAATAATAATAGTAATAATAATAAAAACGTTGATCCCATTAAAATGCAAAAGAAATTTTTTTGCACATTTGTTTATCTGCTAATTCTTTACTAGTTGTTGTTGTGATTTTGGAACTGCTGATGATGATTTTATTTCAATAAAAATAAACTTATTTTAGTTTAGTTTTAGTAGTTTAGGTTTGTTCACTGGTTGGATGGTGTAGGCATCTATTTCTGCAACAGCCACAAGTGTTATTATAAATGCAGACATGCCAATTCTGTAAGGCCTGTGCATTCTATGATTATCTTGATTCCTGGTTCTGACCCAGCTACTGGATTTTAAATATGCTTTGATTGCAGCCTGCCCGGACCCTTTGCTTTGGATATTAGATACTCTTAGATCGCAGCCTGTTCTGACCATTTACTTAGATTTTGATTACTCTGAGACGGCAACCTGCACTGGATATTATCTATTCCTGGCCGTAATTGTCCAGACCTCACCTCTGGACTCGGACCTCTCTCACTCAATTGCATCTCAACCTTTCTATAGTCAGTAACTTTCTGTTAACTAGTCTAAGTATCAGATTAGTTAGTTCAGTTCACAGTGCACTACAATTCCTTGGAGTCTCCTATATTTATATCTCCAGTGCCAGAGTTGAGTTTAGTATTATACCCATTTTTGCTTAAGACCTGGAGGTAGCTGATTATTGGTGAGCATATTTTGCTCTATCAAAAATGAGGCTGCTGAAGGCTACAGTTAGCAGGCTTTAGTTCTAAGAACATTGATGCCTTGCCTCAAGTTCTCTCCATCTCGAACAGGCACCCTTTCACTTGCATGTTGAGTAACAAGACAAATGTTTGTGATGCATACACAGGCATGGTAGCTGAATACAATCTCTTGGTGTTAAAAGTAAGAGGCACCAGACTATATCTCCTTAATGAAGTTAATGTAAAACCTATATTACACCTTCAACTCCACTCTCCAGCATACTTCTTGGTTTCATTAATAGTCTTGGAATTGCTTTTCTGCCTCACATTTCCTCACCTCTGCACTACTGCACATTGTTTTCCTCCTCAGCTTCCACACAGCACAGGGATCTCACTCTTTGTTCTCTTTGCCACACATTGGACTCTATGGTGGACGGACTCGAATTATATGCAATTACTGGAGGTCATTCAGTGCAAACCTCTACAGGGGCAAATACAGGCTTTCGATAAGGGAGTTTCCAAATACTTGATTTCCAAACACAGAAAAGACAAAGGGACCCGCCACAAGTTTGTGCCTGTGTATTAGTGTGCCTTAAGTTTTGATGTTTTAACCTGGTTGGACAGGTGGTGCTTTCACTATACCTCTCACTTCGACACAATTTAATTTTTCTTATAGTACCTATCCTGTAAATGTCTAGAGGACTCAACCATTACAAGCTCCACGATTCGGAAACCCTTAACTGCAACTTCATGTTATTATCTGTTCTACAGTACTTGTGAACAAATTCTTCAAATCATCAGTGGCACAAGTTACAGTACAACAAATGTTTGTCAAATTATAAATTATAAAACCACAACTACAGCTACTAGCTAAACTTTAGAGCATGTAAAATTCTTAATGTCAATATGGTGATAAATCCATATTATAGGCCAGTAGTTCAAAATCTTTTAGTACACAGTGCCCCACAATTTCTGTAAATGTTTGCAAAGTTCCCCTGTGTAAGGTATAAGTTGTCACCCACTCCAGCCCTAGGAGTAGCCCAAAGTTAAACCCCCACTTCTACTCTTGTAGCACAGGTTGCCCCCCACTCATACTCTGTTTGCTCGATTCACTTTTACAGATGTCTTCCAGCATGAGATGATCCACGTGCACCACACAAACTATGCACAGAACCTCTAGCCAATTGGCTGTGCAGAGGGAGCAAGCTGTACATGGGCACAAAGGGAATGTTATCCAAGTCCCTAAAAGGGAAAAAGGAAACCCCTGTAAGAACACACCTCTCCTCTCATCATCTCTTACTTCTAGAGCTTCCCTCTTGAAACTCAGACTTTCAACTCCAGACAACACCCCCAGCTCCTTGAAATATTAGTAGGTTCGAAAGCCTTCCTCTTGGAACACAGGCTTACTCTGGCACTCGACAGTCAGCTCTATCTTACATCTCTTATCTTGGCTAGAGTCAAAGAGGGTCAGTGGCATACCTCTCAAAGATCAGTTCTGACTAAAAGTTATGAATTGAATCCTTCTCTGAACCTTTTTCCCATAACAGGAGTGAGTACTTCAATACGTCTATCCTACCAGCACAATGAGGCAGTACCCTTATACATATGTCAACCATTGTTGGCACTGAAACCTGTAGCCAATGGGACAATACACAAAAATTGCACTAAGTAACACTGTAACTGAGGCTGCTGATGTTAGCTCCCATTCTGTTGGGTTAGCAAAAGTGTTTTGGAGCTTTGGTACATATTGCAAAATAGCAATGACAAGATGTCAGGCCATGCATCAGTGAAGCATTACCAGCCACTAGAGGGGGTGTGGTCAGCCCACAAAGGACATGACTAGTGCCATAGTGTAGTATAAAAAACAGTGTAGTGTATATAAAGAGTGCACCGTCTGAGTGGAATAGTCAAGCAAAATCTGTACTGCTCCACCAGAATCAGGATACTTGGCAGACTGTCCTACTTTCTCCTACCTGTTTTTGCAGCTTTAAATACCTGTTGCTGCTGCTGGTGTCTTAAGTTCAGTTGCCACTTGGCCTGATCCTGGAATGTTCCTGTTTGGAAAAATGGATAAGTATATGAAATAAGGAAAGTCTAGCAATGAGTGAACACTTTAGGCACCACCAACAAGCCCCAATGTTAAATCAATAGCACCCACATTTAATAATTAGGCCTCTCTCCATGAAACCAGCCCTCACATTAAATTAATAGTATTCACATTTAACAAATAAACCTATTTCTCCTCCAGAAATTAAATAGTATTTACATTTAATAAATACACTTCTTTTCTCCGAACCATCCCATATATTAAATTATTAGTATTTGCATTTAATAAATACATGTATTCCCCCCAAACACCTAAGAAATAAGGGAAACTGCATTTACATTCAATAAATAAATTTCCCTCCCTAAATAGCCACTAAATAATTAGTATTCACATTAAATAAATAACCATCTTTCTCCCAAAAACTCAGGCCCATATTTAATTTGTAATACCTAAAATTAAATTATTCCATCACCACACTTTAAATTAATAGGCACCACCACTAAATAGCCCTCATTATCACACCACCAATAAATGAATATCTTCCACACTATTAAAGTATTAGCACGCATCCTCATCAATAATTTAATTGCCCATGCCCCCACCTTTATAACATTACCCCCCTACTTCCACTCCTCACACTTTTTTTTAGAAATTGGGTAAATCTTAAAAGATGTATTTGTCACATCCCTAAATATCAGTCTTTAAAAAGATATCAAATAAACAGTAACAATATGTTTACATGGGATCCTTTGGTAAAGAGTTTTACTAACTTACCTCTGTAAGTGAAAGAAGAATAAGCGAGAAACAGCAGGGCTGGGTAGGTAAGGGCAACTCAAGCAGCGAATATCTGTGTTATGAAAAAATTCCCTGACTCTTGCAGCTCTATCACCTGTTTGATGTCTTCATTGCTGTCAGCCGGATGGGATCTTCTTCGCTTCTGTATACTTGCAGCATTGCAATGTCAATATTTGGTGTGCCCAACGCTTAAAGGTAGAGGTTTAAAGTGCCACTAAACATTATTGTGCTGGATTGCACAGTTTGAGCCTGAGTGGGCCCCAAGGATGGGGCTGTCTGGGTCCGAGTGAGTGAGTGCTATGGATTGTACCTGTGTGTTGCCAGTGGATTGTAATGTCTAGGCCTGCGTGGACCCCATGGATTGCATTGTGATTGTGATTGGGATCTCAGGCAGTGGGACCCACCAGGATTTACCAGGTACCCCGGTGGGCCAGTCCGAAGGGGGCTGGGGAGAGCACAGGACTTCCACCTCTCTTCTCAGCAATATGATGAATCTAGACACTTGCATGTCCAAGGTAATGACAGCTGTCCCTGCCTCATTAATATGGGTTATTTTTGATAGCTCACTATAGTGCTTTACTGTGCTTATGTGTGGCATCACATATAGGGGTATATTCAATTGTCCGCGGTTTCCGCCGTGGAAAAACTATTACCAGTGTTACGGTAATAGTAAGCTGGATTTCAGCTTGCAGCTCACTGAGCCACTAACTGAAATCCAGCAAGAAAAGTACCGTAATACCGGTATTTATGCGCACTATTACCGTAATAGATAATAGTGCTCGCGCCGCGAGAATTTTGTCTATAACACCAACAATTGAATATGCCCCATAGCATATAATATTGGGGCTGGGAAAGCCAGGCAGCACCTTGGAGGTGCAAGTGTACAGATCCATTGAATGGTTGTCTGTCAGTGAAGTGCTGGAATTTCTGTACCCTTCTGCTATTTAGTATTGCTGTGATAGCTGAATATGGTAACTAGGTAAGAATGAGGGCATCGTTGATTCTATAACAATAACAAACTGTACAGACTATGTTGAACAAGATAAGGTAATGAAAATACAAGTTACCTTAAACATTGTACAAAAGTCCATAACAAACAATCAGACAATTTCCTTCATTGCCTAAATTGGGCTTGATTATTAAAAGCTTATTGCTTATTGTTAAATGCACTTTTGCACTTTGACAGTAAATAACCCCCACTGTCTTGTCCTGCCATACTAATGCTGATGTTGACCTCTACAATACTAGTATAATAATTATGGACAGATTTGACTGCAATTGTAGTCCAAATGCAGATGCAATTTGTACCTATTGAAGAAGCTGCAATTATGACCATATGGCAACTATCCTAAAATATGTACCAGTCAACAATAGTAACATATGTGTCTGGTTTACATCACATAAACTTACGTCCCACTCGTGCTCGTGTTTTTAACCATTTATTTTAATTGCAACAAACGCATACACTACTGGGCATCAATAAAACTTCTAAAAACTCTCTAATACAGCAGAAGCAACACACACACAAAACCGACTAAGCAATCAACAATCAGCTTAAGCAGATCATTTGCAAACAGCCATTCACAAGTGGATCACTAGTGCTGGGGGCTATCATAATCATCTGCTCTTTGCCTCTGCCACTGATGACCCAACAAACAATACTTTCTCTGGTGCATATGAGTCTTTCTCCTGGTCTGCATCTGTTCTGCATTGCTGAAACACACTCTTACTGTGCTCAGTCTACATTAGAACTAGAGATGGACGGGCTCGGTTCCCCGAGATTTGAATCCATCCGAATTTCGCCTGTCCGGCTCGGTACTCTCCCGCCCATTCGGAATCGAAATCGAGGCAAAACGTCATTGTGAAGTATTCATATTTCTGAGCTCGGTTCTCGCGAGATTTGAAAAGCATAAATACCCGCCTCCACAGCAATCCATCGCCATTTGACAGAGGGAGAGAGCAGGGTTAGGTCACAGGCTATATTAGCGCAGGGATAGAGAAATTACTGTACACATAATTGTTTCTATTCTATACAATTCTAATATTAATACCAATTATATTTGCAATTGTTAGAGCAATAATAGAGGAGGTTAGAGGAGGCTTTTTTTTCTTTTTTTGGCACTCCAAGTGCTTTTGGGGTGTCCCATATTCCCCAGTGTTTTTCATTACTTTTTCTGGCTGTCAAAAAAAAGTCATATTTGTCAGCAGTATCTATATAAGACAATATTTTGCACTACCAGTGATTTGGGGTGTGCAATATTACCCAGTGTTTTGCACAAATTTTTCTGGCTGTCAAAAAAAGTCATCTTTGTCAGTAGTATCTATATAAGACAATATTTTGCACTACAAGTGATTTCGGGTGTCCAATATTCCCCAGTGTTTTACACTAATTTTTCTGGCTGTCAAAAAAAGTCATCTTTGTCATCAGTATCTATTAAGGCAATATTTTGCACTGCAAGTGATTTGGGGTGTCCAATATTCCCCAGTGTTTTACACAATTTTTTCTGGCTGTCAAAAGAAGTCATATTTGTCAGCAGTACCTATATAAGACACTAGTTTGACTACAAGTGATTTGGGGTGTCCAATATTCCCCAGTGTTTTACACTAATTTTTCTGGCTGTCAAAAAAAGTCATATTTGTCAGCAGTATCTATATAAGACAATATTTTGCACTACAAGTGATTTCGGCTCATTAAAATGGATTCAAAGCAGTCCACATATGAGCAAAATCAGCAACCAGGTTCTGTCACCAGTCCTGATGGTAGTGTTCCCAGTACGTCATCTGGGAAAGGCGATGTAAAAGTACATAGTCTTTTTAAATCAGGGAAAAAAACACACACCAAAATAAAATTTACTGTGTTGAAGCGAAAAAGAAGTGTAACTGAGGAAAAGTTAAATGCCAATAAAAAAAAAATTGCCAACATGCCATTCTACACACGCAGTGGCAAAGAAAGAATGAGACTTTCGCCTTCCTCCATTAGTGGCAGATCCATAAATGTTACCAAGCCTTCTTCTTGTAAGGTCACTCATGAGCAAGCAAGACCAAGTAATTTGCAGTCTAAAAGTCGTGCACAACTACTGTTACGCGTGAAAGCCGAGCTGCAAGAAAACAGTAAGGCATTAGAGGATAATGTATGCTGTGAATCAGAAATGACACCATCCCTGTGGAGAGTCCATCCACCAGTAGTATGTCTAATCGTGAGCATTCTGTTAGTGTACCCATAAAGAAGGGCCCTTTCAGCAGTTCAGCTGATGTTTGCCTGAACAGCCCGAGTGTAGCCGGTGATACACAAATTGAGGATGCCACTTTGGAATTAGAAGAGGATGAGGGGGAGATTTGTGTAGGCGACGAGGGTGCTAATGAGGATGTTGATGATCATGATGCAGACAGATATCAAATTGCCTTTCTCAATTTCTATTTATATTCTAGATTATATAATGGCTGAATAGTTTTCTATTTTACTCCTAGTGGAGAGGGGATCTGATGCAGACAGATACCAAACTGCCTTTGTCCATTTCTTTTTATATTCTAATTCTACAGTCTATGCAGGCTGCTTTTTTTCTATTCAACTACAAGTGAAGGTCAGGGGGGGTCATAGACAGCCACCAAACTACCTTGGTCCATTTATTTTTAATATTGTTCAGTCTATGCAGGCTGCTTTTTTTCTATTCAACTACAAGTGGAGGTTCGGGGGGGGGGGTCATAGACAGCCACCAAACTACCTTGGTCCATTTATTTTTTATATTGTTGAGTCTATGCAGGCTGCTTTTTTTCTATTCAACTACAAGTGGAGGTTCGGGGGGGGGGGTTATAGACAGCCACCAAACTACCTTGGTCCATTTATTTTTTATATTGTTCAGTCTATGCAGGCTGCTTTTTTTCTATTCAACTACAAGTGGAGGTCAGGGGGCAGTCATAGACAGCCACCAAACTACCTTGGTCCATTTATTTTTTATATTGTTCAGTCTATGCAGGCTGCTTCTTTTCTATTCAACTACAAGTGGAGTTCGGGGGGGGGGGGTCATAGACAGCCACCAAACTACCTTGGTCCATTTATTTTTTATATTGTTCAGTCTATGCAGGCTGCTTCTTTTCTATTTTACTACAACTGGATGGGGGGGCTGATGCAGACAGAAAACAAACTGCCTTTGTCCATTTCTTTATATATTTAACTATAAGTGTAGAGTGTAATATACACCTAAAGACGATGGCTGCATTGCCAATAGGCTAAGATGGAGAGGAAGACAATCAGGTTTGGGGGCAGAATTAAGGACGGCCTACCAGGGATTAAACTGTTTTCTTCCTAATTTATTAGCTTTAGAATTACCTTACTTATCCCAGAAACAGGTGGAGCACTAAATTGGGTTATTTTATGCCCAAAAACATTGATTTTCAAACAAAATTGCAAAACAAAACCAAACAAAACCAAAACCAAAACCAAAACACGCAATGGCAGTTTGGCAAAACCAAAACCAAAACCAAAACATGACGGTAATCCAGATACAAAAACAAAAACAAAACACGTGAGCATCTCTAATTAGAACACCCCATCCTACCCTGTCCTGCCTATCCAGGTGCAATCAGGATTAAGTGGTAGAATCACAAGAAACAGCATGGATGCATATGCATGTGCCTGCTTTTATCAGCATGCTCAGAGTGACTTGATGCAAGATACACTAGGCAAACTGGCATAGTACACTGCATCAGTCACAGTGTCTTTATGTCTAGCCATGAGAGGTTGTTTTTGTAAAGGATAAGGAGTAAATTTATCAGGCTGTGGGTTTGAAAAAGTGGAGTTGTTGCCTATAGGAACCAATCCGATTCTAGCTGTCATTATGTAGAATGTACAAAATAAATGATAACTAGAATCTGATTGGTTGCTATAGGGAACATCTCCACTTTTTCAAACCCGCAGCTTGAAAAATGTTTCCCTAAGTTTAATTTCCTGCTTATCTAAAAGCATCACTGCAGTACGTATCTATGTGCATTTGCTCATTTGTGCATGGCTTGCAACAGTCACATCCACTATGACAAATGCAATATGTTTTATACCCATTTTTACATCACAATAAATACAACAGCAAAATGATTACAATTGCTTTAAAATTCATGACTCCTCTGATTAAAGCATCTATGCCTCCACCCCTCTTAGGATGTCAACAGGTTTTCCTGGAATCTTCTTCAGTCAGAGAAGTTTACAGAAAAAAAACTTTTTCAATCATCTGGTCTATTCTTCAGCCTTTTTTAATAGAATTTATGTGTGTGTTTTTTTTTACTTAAGCCAATTTTGGCAGCAATGTGCTGATTTGCAGCCCTGAAAAGGCAAGCATTATAAAAAAAAACGTGTGGGGGAGATGGTGGGACTTCTCATAATCTAGTTGTGTGCTATATAAATATCACTTAATTTTAAACTCTCATTTAAAAACATAATTGCCTACTCTCCCGGAATACGCCCAAATTTTTGGGAATTCTTCCGCACTCCAGGGAGAACAGAGCAAACTCCCACATTCTGCCCTCTTCGTTGGTGTAGTAGGTGGGTAGCGGGGCTAATTGTATCATCATCATTATTCACGTGGCCACGCCCCCAGGACTCAGCATGTTAATCTCCCCTCTTGGACGGGAGTTTTCCAAAGTAAGCAAGTATGTTTAAAAAATTATTAACCTTTAAAAGCGGAATGTTGGTACAATTAAATGTATTGTTAAAAATGGTTTAACAAAGTTAATGTTAAAAAATCAACCATGATAATAACAAGACAATAATGTAATTTAAATTGACACTAACCTCAAGAATTTTATCTGCTTAATTGTACCTAGCACAGTCAATATGCTAAATAGTAGTATATAATCCTCCTGACCAGGCTGTGAACAAACAAAGGAGTTATACTGCTATCTCTTTGCCATGTTTTTAGACCTTTTTGGACCTGGACAAACCACCAATGATGTCATAACCCACCCTCAATGATGTCACATACATCACTTTCCATTAGGCCGTGACCCCAATCTACTGCACTGTAAAAGGATTATTACACCTGAACTAGACTAAATAAAGAGATCTGAGAGAAGATAAGGGATTCTGGGGAAGAGAAACCAAACAAAGGAACTGTACTAAGGGCCTCATTTAGAGTCGAACGCAATGTGCATCTAAGACGTACATGAAAGAGCAGGAGTGGGAGTGTGCTACAGCTTGGTAGGGTATTACGAGTGGCATGCAACCCCAGTTGTGTCCCATTCGTAATACTTTACCAACCTGCGATCTGTTCTCACAGCTAGCTAACTACTTGCACCACCTAATTCCTGCTGTACTTTTTCTGTCTTTTTTGACGTGTGTTCCACCTGCGTCTTGATCCGATTAGGGTAGTTTTTGCAGGTCTGAAAAGCAGACGGAACTGCAGGGAACTGTTGCTTACTGCGCAGGCCCCATCAGTGGAAATATGCAGGTTGCCTCTGAAATGGACTTTGCGTCCGACTCTAAATGAGGCCCTAAATGTTTAGCTGTGCATTCAGACTTACTAGTAACATCACAGACAGGGGCGGGCTGGCCCGGGGGGCAGGGGGGCACATGTCCCCCGAACCGGACATAAAAAAATTACTTCGGGCCGCCATGGCCGTGGATCCTAACGATCCGTCCCCCCCTCACTCCCACTTTCTATGCTCGCGCGTTGCACCTCGCGCGGGTACCGTCCCATGACTGAAGAAACTGACAGCGCGTAGAATTGAGCCAGTTAAATGCCAGGGGGGGGTGTATTATATTATATTAATATTGTGTATGTCAGTGTCAGTATGCTAAATTAATGTCTGTGTGAGTGTCAGTGTGCTAAATTAATATCTGTGTGAGAGGGGGTCAGTATATGAATGTATTGTGTGTTTGTGGGGCCAGTATATGTATGTATTGTGTGTTTGTGGGGGCAGTATATGTATGTATTGTGTGTTTATGGGGGCAGTATATGTATGTATTGTGTGTTTGTGGGGCCTGTATATGTATGTATTGTGTGTTTGTGGGGGCAGTATATGTATGTATTGTGTGTTTGTGGGGCCAGTATATGTATGTATTGTGTGTTTGTGGGGGCAGTATATGTATGTATTGTGTGTTTGTGGGGCCAGTATATGTATGTATTGTGTGTTTGTGGGTGCAGTATATGTATGTATTGTTTGTTTATGGGGGCAGTATATGTATGTATTGTGTGTTTGTGGGGCCTGTATATGTATGTATTGTGTGTTTGTGGGGGCAGTATATGTATGTATTGTGTGTTTATGGGGGCAGTATATGTATGTATTGTGTGTTTGTGGGGCCTGTATGTGTATGTATTGTGTGTTTGTGGGGGCAGTATATGTATGTATTGTGTGTTTGTGGGGCCAGTATATGTATGTATTGTGTGTTTGTGGGGGCAGTATATGTATGTATTGTGTGTTTATGGGGCAGTATATGTATGTATTGTGTGTTTTTGGGGCCAGTATATGTATGTATTGTGTGTTTGTGGGGCCAGTATATGTATGTATTGTGTGTTTGTGGGGGCAGTATATGTATGTATTGTGTGTTTATGGGGGCAGTATATGTATGTATTGTGTGTTTGTGGGGCCTGTATATGTATGTATTGTGTGTTTGTGGGGGCAGTATATGTATGTATTGTGTGTTTGTGGGGCCAGTATATGTATGTATTGTGTGTTTGTGGGGGCAGTATATGTATGTATTGTGTGTTTGTGGGGCCAGTATATGTATGTATTGTGTGTTTGTGGGGGCAGTATATGTATGTATTGTGTGTTTGTGGGGCCAGTATATGTATGTATTGTGTGTTTGTGGGTGCAGTATATGTATGTATTGTGTGTTTATGGGGGCAGTATATGTATGTATTGTGTGTTTGTGGGGCCTGTATATGTATGTATTGTGTGTTTGTGGGGGCAGTATATGTATGTATTGTGTGTTTATGGGGGCAGTATATGTATGTATTGTGTGTTTGTGGGGCCTGTATATGTATGTATTGTGTGTTTGTGGGGGCAGTATATGTATGTATTGTGTGTTTGTGGGGCCAGTATATGTATGTATTGTGTGTTTGTGGGGGCAGTATATGTATGTATTGTGTGTTTGTGGGGGCAGTATATGTATGTATTGTGTGTTTGTGGGGGCAGTATATATATATATATGTATTGTGTGTTTGTGGAGCCAGTATATGTATGTATTGTGTGTTTGTGGAGCCAGTATATGTATGTATTGTGTGTTTGTGGAGCCAGTATATGTATGTATTGTGTGTTTGTGGGGCCAGTATATGTATGTATTGTGTGCTTGTGGGGCCAGTATATGTATGTATTGTGTGTTTGTGGGGGCAGTATATATGTATTGTGTGTTTGTGGAGCCAGTATATGTATGTATTGTGTGTTTGTGGGGCCAGTATATGTATGTATTGTGTGTTTGTGGGGCCAGTATATGTATGTATTGTGTGTTTGTGGGGCCAGTATATGTATGTATTGTGTGTTTGTGGGGCCTGTATATGTATGTATTGTGTGTTTGTGGGGGCAGTATATGTATGTATTGTGTGTTTGTGGGGCCAGTATATGTATGTATTGTGTGTGTTTGTGGGAGCAGTATATGTATGTATTGTGTGTAGGGGGGGCAGCAGTATATGAATGTATTGTGTGTGTTTGTGGGGGCCAGTATATGAATGTATTGTGTGTGTTTGTTGAGGTCAGTATATGAATGTATGTGTGTGTTTGTGGGGGCCAGTATATAAATGTATTGTGTGTTTGTGGGGGCAGTATATGTATGTACTGTGTGTTTGTGGGGCCAGTATATGTATGTATTGTGTGTGTTTGTGGGAGCAGTATATGTATGTATTGTGTGTAGGGGCGGCTGCAGTATATGAATGTATTGTGTGTGTTTGTGGGGGCCAGTATATGAATGTATTGTGTGTGTTTGTTGAGGCCAGTATATGAATGTATGTGTGTGTTTGTGGGGGCCAGTATATAAATATATTGTGTGTTTGTGGGGGCAGTATATGTATGTATTGTGTGTAGGGGGGGCGGCAGTATATGAATATATTGTGTGTGTAGGGGCGGTGGCAGTATATGAATGTATTGTGTTTTTGTGGGGCCAGTATATGTATGTATGTATTGTGTGTTTGTGGGGCCAGTATATGTATGTATTGTGTGTTTGTGGGGGCAGTATATGTATGTATTGTGTGTTTGTGGGGCCAGTATATGTATGTATTGTGTGTGTTTGTGGGAGCAGTATATATATGTATTGTGTGTGTAGGGGGGGCGGCAGTATATGAATGTATTGTGTGTGTAGGGGCAGCGGCAGTATATGAATGTATTGTGTGAGTTTGTGGGGGCCAGTATATAAATGTATTGTTTGTTTGTGGGGGCAGTATATGTATGTATTGTGTGTGTTTGTGGGGGCCAGTATATGAATGTATTGTGTATGTTTGTGGGGGCCAGTATATGAATGTATTTTGTGTGTTTGTGTGGGCCAGTATAAGAATGTGTGTGTTTGTGGGGGCCAGTATATGAATTTATTTGTGTGTTTGTGGGGGCCAGTATATGAATGTATTGTGTGTTTGTGGGGGCAGTATATGTATGTATTGTGTGTGTAGGGGGGCGGCAGTATATGAATGTATTGTGTGTGTTTGTGGGGGCCAGTATATGAATGTATTGTGTGTGTTTGTGGGGGCCAGTATATGAATGTATTGTGTGTGTTTGTGGGGGGCCAGTATATGAATGTATTGTGTGTGTTTGTGGGGGCCAGTATATGAATGTATTGTGTGTGTAGAGGGGGGATGGCATGTTTATGAATGTATTGTGTGTGTTTGTGGGGGCAGTATATGTATGTATTGTGTGTTTGTGGGGCCAGTATATGTATGTATTGTGTGTGTTTGTGGGAGCAGTATATGTATGTATTGTGTGTAGGGGGGGCGGCAGTATATGAATGTATTGTGTGTGTAGGGGCGGCGGCAGTATATGAATATATTGTGTGTGTTTGTGGGGGCCAGTATATGAATGTATTGTGTGTGTTTGTGGAGGCCAGTATATGAATGTATGTGTGTGTTTGTGGGGGCCAGTATATGAATGTATTGTGTGTTTGTGGGGGCAGTATATGTATGTATTGTGTGTAGGGGGGCGGCAGTATATGAATATATTGTGTGTGTAGGGGCGGTGGCAGTATATGAATATATTGTGTGTGTAGGGGCGGTGGCAGTATATGAATGTATTGTGTTTTTGTGGGGCCAGTATATGTATGTATGTATTGTGTGTTTGTGGGGCCAGTATATGTATGTATTGTGTGTTTGTGGGGGCAGTATATGTATGTATTGTGTGTTTGTGGGGCCAGTATATGTATGTATTGTGTGTGTTTGTGGGAGCAGTATATATATGTATTGTGTGTGTAGGGGGGGCGGCAGTATATGAATGTATTGTGTGTGTAGGGGCGGCGGCAGTATATGAATGTATTGTGTGTGTTTGTGGGGGCCAGTATATGAATGTATTGTGTGTGTTTGTGGAAGCCAGTATATGAATGTATGTGTGTTTTTGTGGGGGCCAGTATATAAATGTATTGTGTGTTTGTGGGGGCTGTATATGTATGTATTGTGTGTGTTTGTGGGGGCCGGTATATGAATGTATTGTGTATGTTTGTGGGGGCCAGTATATGAATGTATTTTGTGTGTTTGTGGGGGCCAGTATAAGAATGTGTGTGTTTGTGGGGGCCAGTATATGAATGTATTTGTGTGTTTGTGGGGGCCAGTATATGAATGTATTGTGTGTTTGTGGGGGCAGTATATGTATGTATTCTGTGTGTAGGGGGGGCGGCAGTATATGAATGTATTGTGTGTGTTTGTGGGGGCCAGTATATGTATGTATTGTGTGTGTTTGTGGGGGCCAGTATATGAATGTATTGTGTGTGTAGAGGGGGGATGGCATGTTTATGAATGTATTGTGTGTGTTTGTGGGGGCAGTATATGTATGTATTGTGTGTGTGTAGGGGGGGCGGCAGTATATGAATGTATTGTGTGTGTTTGTGGGGGCCAGTATATGTATGTATTGTGTGTGTACGGGGGGGGCGGCAGTATATGAATGTATTGTGTGTTTGTGGGGGCCAGTATATGAATGTATTGTGTGTGTGTGTGTGTGTGTGTGTGTGTGTGTGTGTGTGTGTGTGTGTGTGTGTGTAGGGGGACAGTATATGAATGTATTTGTGTGTGTAGGGGGGGCAGTATGTGAATGTATTGTGTGTGGGAATGACCAGTCTAGGAATGTAGTGTGTGTGAGGGAGGGGGTCTTAATATAATGTGGGAGGTAGGCTATCAATTTAATTGAGGAGTGCAGGTGAGGACTAATTATTGGGTGCTATTTTATTTGTGGAGTGATGGTGGGACAATTTAATTTAATAGTGGGTCCTATGAATTTAAGATGGAGTAATTGCACCTTTAAGTTAATGCTGGGGTGCTGAGCTATTAATAATTGTGAGGCTGTTTGGGGAGAATGAGGTCTATTTATTAAATGTGATTATGAATTATTTAATGCCTGGGATTATTGTGGGGAATGGTTATATTTGTTAGACGTAAATGTTATTTAAAATAATGCTGGGGCTGTTTAAGGGGAGGGAAATAGGTTTATATATTAAATGTGTTTGCTATCTAATGTCAGGGTTTGTTGGAGGGAAAGAGATCTATTTAGCAAATATGAATATTATTATTTTAAATTGTTGTGGCTGAAGGGAGGCCTAATTATAAAACATGGGTGCTTTTGATTTAACACTGGGACTTGTTGGAGTTTTCTAAATTTTATGTACCCATTTTTTTTTCCAAATAGGGCCTCCAATGTTACAGGATCCAGACAACCAGCAACACAGTATTGCCTGTGTATTTGTCTAAAATGATAACCATGCTTCATCATAGGGGGTTACCCAGTCTAAAGTGCCCAGGCCCCCCAGAGCCTTAATCCAGCTCTGGGCCTGGGCATAAAATATATATATGGATTAGGCAACACTACAATAGCCTCTTTTTATATAGATAAATATATATTGCACCAAAAACCACCCTTTAAGGAGGGGCCGCTGCTGTGTGTTTGCCCCCCGGGCTGAAATCAGCCAACCCTCCCCTGATCACAGACACTAGGTAAAGTCCTGTAAGAAAAATAGTGTATGCATTAATTCTGTAATATTTAAATTAGACAAATACAAAGGGAAAATAAAATAATATTGCACACCATTTTACAGACCTCGAGTACAGGAATAGTAAGCTGAGTTGTATATATAATAATTGTAGGAATCGTTATAATTAATATAGCAGAATGTTGGTATTGTCTTTCTGTAATTTGTTTTTATTTATTCTTTTTTTTCCATAACAATAGCGAAAGGGTTTTAGTTATATGAGCTTCAGCAAACATCAGAACAAAACAAAAATCAGAAAAGACTGAGCTGCTTGGTGTTTCTCTATCATTATTTAGTTACTGAGGATGTTAGGAGAGTTCTATAGAAAAGTCTACAGTCTGGCTCTGCTACTTTTCCAGCAGGTGTTACAAGAGAAACTGAAGTTGCCTTTCTTGCATCTTGGTGATTTATTTCTATGTAGATCTCATCTGAGCGTATCCAGTTGTTTTGAACATTATGATCCCGGTTGTTCCATTCTTAATGATGCATATGAATGGTAAACTAAAAATAAAATATAACAATCATTAAGAATATGACTTTTAGAGTGCATTTTTTTTTGCAGAGCATTGTAATTGCTTAAAGATGCAGCTTTAGACGATCTCCTATAATGGACACGTTTAATTACATTTAATTTACAATTCTCAATATAATGTGAATTTACTTCTGCTTTCCATAGTAAATTCCTGCAGAAGTGTGATATACATGCTTGACTATTTTTGCTCTCTTGTATGTGTTGCATATGTTACAGAGGATTCAATCATTGTAAATCAGAACATGGAAATTAATTATTTACTACAGAGAGCAGCTTGTATTGAATCCTTTAATGTTTCATCTATTTTGGTTTTAATACATTATTTAATTATTGTAAAAAGGCAACTGAACGCAAAAAATACATTTTAATAGGTAATGCATGTAGCTATAAGGCAACGGTCAAAACAGGTAACCCACTGCTTGCCAGTTTGAAAGTAAAGTGTGATGATAAATTTACTCACACACTCTATTAACTGGCAAAGTATATACCAAAAACATGCACACAATCACTAAAAGCATAATGCAATGGTTATAAAATCTTCAATATCAAATCAGATTATACTCAATTACTGGCTTTAAGACTTCTATAACCATGCCATTGTGCTACTCTCCACATACTCTGGTTTATGAAGCTTTAAGTTTCCATGCACTTTCCTCTTCCTTCTTGAATGCAATGTGATGTAAGTTGTGGAAAATTTTAAATGATATATTAATACTTCACAAAGCAATATAAACTTTGTTACATTCCAAGTGGGCTTCATAGTTCTGGTGGAGGTTAGAAGACAAGAGGGGCTACTTCAAGTCCAAAAATATCTCTGGTAAGTTTCAGATTTTTTTCCTTGCATATTGCAACCCACACTCATTACCAAAGTCAACCTATTTGTAAAACTATGAAACTCACACCTGACAAATATATTTGTACAATTGGAGCTGATACAACATGGATAAAGGATTTAAATAAGGGCATTAAATCCAATTCATAGTGTATATCAGTAGCCTAGAGTTCAAATTGCTCAGGGCGATATACAGCACCACCTGACCTTGCGTGGAGAAGTTGCCTATAGCAACCAGTCAGATTCTAGCTGTCATTTTGTAGAATGTACTAAATAAATGATAACTAGAATCTGATTTGTTGTTATAGGCAACATCTCCAAACCCGCAGTTTAGTACATATACTCCCAGGAGTGAGAGAGAGAGAGATTGCAGATTTTCATTAAGGTTGGTATGAATATACCCCTTAGAGTTGTTTAGCATATTTGGTAGGAGTGGAGTATGCATTTTATGGCTTTTTTTAAAAATATATTTTAAATGAGGCATTATTAACTGTTTGTGCTTTGTAAAATTATTTAAAATTTGTGTATTTTGTACAAATAATTTTATTGTAAACATATTTTACCTTTCACTTTATTGTTTAAAATGAACAATGCCTCTATGAATGTCTTGTCCACTACATAAATACTTTAGGAGTTGGACAGTCGACATCTTCTGGGATCAAATTTATGCCCACTTTTCATCATTAGTAATAGTTGACACACTATTTAGATCCTGCTATTGCAGCAGAGCAAGCACAATTATAATACTTTAACACCATTACTCCCTTGTCCCATAAACTGACTGGGGTGCTTATGTCCATCAACTCCAGTGTCCCCAGTAAAGTGGGTGATTTTGTTCCATAGGAAATTATGTGTTGTGCTGATTTTGTTGCTCAAGAGGTGTACATTGGTGTCATCAAGGGTTTTTTTTGAGATTGTGTAAGATACAATGCGCATTAGGGCAAATGGTGCTTATGCACATAGGAATAATGGAAATATCTCCAATAAATTTTCCTTCTTGTAGTGCCACTTGCCCTTCTGCCAGGATAGATTTATGCTGCTGATTTTGTCTATTTTTTAAGTTGTTTTTTTTAATTAAGCTAAATAGACTGTGCCAATATGTAAGAACAAGGAAAAGCTGAAATGGGGGAAGGGTCTGGAAAGTATTCTCTGAATGATCATGGCAGATCTAACCAACTGCCTGCCACTGTGTCAGCTTCCTCTTTATTACCCAAACATTCTCAGAACTTGATGAGTTTGCATCTTTTTTGCTAGTGTTTATTTATTTGGCAGAATTATATATTAAACTTTTTACCTACAGGTACTAGCCCAATAGTATTCAGTAAAGCTCATTTAACAACTGCAAAAAAATGCAGACTCACAATGCTTCTTTATTTCAGCAATTGTGCTACTTATACTCAGCTCATTGTAGCTTCCCAGTACTTGGTGCTGCCACATTAAATCACTCTGCGCCTAGCTTGACACGTTGTCAGATACATTTTAAAATGTACATACTGGAAAGATTAAAAAACATAAGTTCAAAGTCCAGCTTACTAAGGGGTTCATGTTGAGTTGAACGCATATTGAGCTTTTGGCTTATAATGCTCTTTTTTACTTCTGCGCCAATGCTCAACACACTAGTTATGAACAGGGCTGCCAAGAGAAATATCAGGCCCCAGTACAGGATGTACATAGTCTTCAATGGGGGCAGGGCCACACCAGAATGGGAACTCCTCCCAATACACAGACAGGCAAGGGCCCCCAGGCAGGTCTGGGCCCCAGTTCTTTATACATGCTCACCCCCCCTCCCTCATCACCCCTGGTTAAAAAACTAGTGGTTTGTGAGTATGCCCAGAGGGAAAAAATAGGCTATTGTATGCCAAAAATGCAATTTGCGGTCAACTCCACTTGAGCCCCTAAGTTTCAAGGACTACCCCTTTGTTTCCATTCTGTAAAAGGCAGATTCTGTTAAATTTTGCATGAATTATTCATTTAACACCTTTCAGTCCACTTCCTTTGGGAAAGCACATTTATAAGCACACTTTAATGTATTAAAAACTTTCAAACACAAAAAGTGACATGTGAAAAAGACAGCCCCATTATCCCCTAACACTCATGATAATAGCTTAAGAAATAAGCCAACCATGTTTCCTTAGAGAAAACATAATAGATAAAATTAGTGAAGTAGTTTTACTAAAGTGGAAGTAGGTTTGGCTTTATGTGGCGTTACTACAGAGCACCTTGTCAGGATTATCTGCACATCATCAAAGCAAGTCATAAATTGATTTAAAGGCGTGTTTCCAAAAACAGTGAAGCGGAGAAAAATTGCAAGTTCATAATTTTTGTGGTTCATAAAAGATTTGGTACCTGTCATTTACTAGTCATTGGTTCCTTGGTGCTTTGGTTTTGTAGGCCAGATCTGAAGGTACGAGATCACAAGAAGTCATTTTAGCATAAATTACAATGTAATATTACCTCCTCAGCTGCTTCCTGTACTTGTTTCCTCTCTTGCAGATCCATCGTGACATCATCACACACTGGAGAATAGAGTTGGTTAACATGTTCTTCCACGGCATTGCTTATTTCATTAGGTAACAGGTTTATGCCACTGAAATCTCCAAAGATCTAAGTGAAGCATAGATAGCAATTAAAGTCATGCTTAAATGAAAATGTGCACTTATGCTACATACCTAACAATAGACACAGTTGTCAGGGGCGCACGGAGGATTGTCGGGGGGGGGGGGTTTACCCCCGCCGACCCAAAAAAAACAAAACAAAAGAGAGCTGCTGCGCATGCGCCCGCGCATGCGCAGCAGCTCCGTGTCGCCAGCGCTGTCCTATACAGCAGCCGCGGCGCTGTCTAAGAAGCATCCGCAGCGGTGCTGTATACAATACAGCACCGCCGCGGACGCTTCTTTGACAGCACCGCGGCTGCTGTATAGGACAGTGGCCACTTAGTTAGCGCAGGGGGGGGTTTCTAGAGACTCAGAAACCCCCCCTGCGTGTGCCGGTGGTTGTTGTGTAGTTGTAGGGGTCTAATTAAGAAGTGGTGTTCCTGTATGCTCACCTATACGAAAAAACATTTCCCTAAAAATTGTTGGCTGCACAGATCAGGCATTAGCTATTACCTTTGATGAAGAATACCTTATCATTAAAGTATGAGAGACATACAGTAGCTGTCATTTCAAGGAATTTTCATTCAGATTTTATTTATTTTTATGTTTCAATATTTTTTATTTACTTGTGAATGTCAACCATTTTTTTTCTTTGTGACATTTATTTTTGTTTTACATTTTTTGTTCAAAATTTCCTCTACTTCACCCGCATTTTCCCATTCACTGGTTTTCCCTCAACGTACGCAATCAGTAACTGTTGTTATTTCGGCAAAAGTCTGTATTCTCTCACTCAGGATTTTAGCAATGTCATTTGATTATGCTGGAAGGATTTAGGGGAAATAAGGACGGTTGTTTTAAAATACACCTTTTTGATGAAATGTGTTACATACTTGGAAAGATGTATGTTCATGTGTGTGTGTGTTTTAGCTCTGGACATTCTCTATATTTAGTTACTAAGAAAATGTAGGACTCACTACTGTATATCAGTAGGTAAAATAGATATAAAATGAACAGTTGGCAATAATAAAGGTAAAGTTAAAGAAATGAAGTCTCTTCAAATGTACTAATGTGTAACTAACTTAGGTGCCTAAATGCAAATGACAAAATGTATCAATGGTCCAATAACTGATTTAAAATATCCGGACTGTTATAAATGTCGTTGCAATGTGTGTGTCTCAATTATGTATAGATGTGGTTGTACAAAAATGCAGATGATCTTTCTGAAAGTAAAAAAATAAATGATTATTGCGTGGCTAATAGATGTATTGTTGGAAACCCATTTCTGGATGTGAATTGCATTATTACTGACACAACTGTAACATGAATGTACTTCATTTCTAAGATTTAATATTTGAAAATATCTTCTGTGCAAAGGCTTATAACCTAAACCTAAAGAACCTAATGTGATTATAAACATCATTTTTATACTTACTGTTACTGATATCAAATAGCAATAACATCATTGTTAAGTATCCCACAGGGGCTATGAATGTATTTTTCTAACACTGCATACATCTCTCAACAAAATTAAAGCCTATTTACTCAAAATGTATAATAAAGAAGTGAAAGATTATTTTTTTTATAAAAATATATAAAATCCAGTCCACATAACCGTCATTTACCATTTGTATCAATGTTTTGTTAAACATGTTTGCCAATAACTTTATATTATTCTTTATCACTTTTACTCAACATTTAGCAAAAATACTAAAATAAACTTGTTATGATTCATCAACTCTTTAGGGAAAAGAATAGTATTATTAGTGTTAACAGCCTAAATGTAACAAATTTGAAGGAAACTATTTTCCAGATTAAATAGGTAGGGATTGTCTTAATAAACAAGTAATGCAAAAAAAATACATACTAAATAATGGAAACTAAAACTAAAAGACAAGATAGATAAATAGATAGATAGATAGATAGAGAGATAGATAGATAGATAGTAAAAGCCAGATAATTTTCTGGTGAATCTGGTAAACGTCCTCAACATTTGTTATTTTATATTTAAATTAGGCATATATATATATATATATATATATATATATATATATATATATATATATATATATATATATATATGTATATATATATATATATATATACATATGTAATATTCATAAAACATTGCTGCCATAAAATGGTTGATAACAAACAACAAAATAGGTGTTAGTTGTATAGTAAATGAATATACAATGTAAAATAATTTGAATCCTGTTAATATAAAAAAAATCTTACATCCTTGTGAATGTATAAATATATACTGTAAGTACTTTAGACTGATTCAATTTAGTCATTCAAAACGCAGTACCGGAATTAGACAGTATAGTTCAGGAATATTTTTTAAAAAAAATACCATCTGATGTTGTTTGCATTTGAATAGAGAAATTATCCTAATAAAAATGTACCGTCAGAACTTAAAAGGCATAGGAAATCTGAATTAATTTACTTGTACAGTACGTGTGAAGAAGTATAATCTCCTGCCCTTTATAGGCTTGTTTATTGAGAGCTGTTGACCCATTAAGTGTCACTGGAAATACTGTAACCTTTGCTGATGAAGATGAGAATTTTAGTTTTTCCTAGTATTAATTTTGTAACATTCAAAGACATTAAATTTACTAGTTAAAAAAGCGGAGTTCACAGCCAATTCGATTATAAGACAAAAACAACCCGGAGCATAAGCCTAAGAATACAGAGAAACTAATTTGTTTTTATTAAGGGAGGATAGATGGGCAGGACAGTTAAAAAAAAAAAAGATCAAATAAACCTGGGGCTAGAATTGCAATTCTAATTATATGACCTATTGTGTCACCTGTTATCATAGCAAATGCAATCTATTAATGTAGATAGCAACACTTCAGAAACAAACATACATTTAGCAAAAGTGGCACAACAGTTGACATGCTAAATTTTGTAAGATGCCCTTTAATCAACTCTTATAAATGTAATGTGTGCCGCAATGTTTTTCAAAACTGCCCGTTGTTATAACCGTTCAGCTGCTTTAAGCCCTCGCTCTTTCAGTCTTTTAATTTCTACATAAGCAACCATTTAAAAAGCAGAAAGCTGACACTCTTTACATGTATTATGAGTGCCACATTTCACCCCCAGAGAAACCATTTTTTTCCCAGTTTATAATATATTTTAGAGTTGTATTGTTTCATTACTCATTTGTTCTATTTCACATTACAGATATAATTCATTCATAAGTAGAAAAGATTTGGGAAACTCACCCAGTATGCACATTTCGCATACTACTGGTCTGTGTCTCCTATGGAAAGCAAACAGTGGGAATATCACCTGAGATTTAATTTGCTATTAACTACTTATATGTATGATGTAAATCATTTATCATCTAGGGTAGGCCACAATTTTGTGGCCTGAATGTACATGTAAGAATACAGATGCAACATACGTGCTTATTGAGGAGGGATTAAGGGTGCGTGGTCCAGTCCCACTACAAAACAGGCAAGCTGGCTGGTCACACTGTGACACGGAGACCCACAGTGTGGGGTTCCCCTGTCACAATGTGCACTAGGCCTCAGCACTGTCATCACAAAATGGAATTCCCTAGTGGAATTGGGCCTGTAATACATGTGCAAACTTTACCCCAAAGGGAAGCTAATTTGCTGAATAAACCTAGTTCTATTTCTGACCACCCTTTGCTGTGGGAGCCAGAGTAATGTATTAAAGATAGGTACAGATTAATTAATTTAATGCTATCAGCAGGGCCGTAACTAGGGCTGTGTAACAGGGGCGATCGCCCAGGGTGCAAAGCTGAAAGGGGCGCAATTTCGGAATATTTTAGGTTCATTTGGTTAAAATTGAGTGCTAGGAGGGCGGCATTTGACTTTCTCGCCCCAGGCGCTAGAATTTTAAGTTATGGCTCTGGCTATCAGTTAATGTTTATCAAACAAGTCACAGAAAGCCCTGTTAGCCATTTAATATCTGCGCATGCTGAAACTTGTAGAATTACCAGGTCCCACTGGAGTATGTTGTTCAACAACTTTAATTAATAACTTGGACACAGAGTATTGCAATTCTTTATTAAAAATAGGTATTCACCTAAACAGTTCAAACTTTATTGTATGCCTAAATCCATAAGCATCTTATTTTGTTCTGTCCTATAAATCCAAGAATAATTCAATAGGGAAGAAAATTTCAAAACCCTTTCAGGTGATGAGAACATATTCCTAGTGGAGCCTCAACACAAATACATTAAAGGGGGCCTGTCCACCAATAGCCAATAAGAGCTGCTCGCTAAAGCTTGATAAAACCGCTCGGATTAGCTATTCACATATAGACCCCTTGCAGTCTATAAATTAATTTCTTTCTAATAAAGAATTACAATAATCAATGTCCATGTCTTTACTATTAGCTAGGTTTGTGGAACTAAATGTTCCAGAGCCCCATGTCAGCATGCTTGGCAGCCATGGAAATGATGGTATTTATAGTTCTACAAGCATCACCATACCAAAGCAGTTAATAGCTGCCATAAACTTAATGTTTGTCTATATTTTATACATTACCCCATTTTCCACAGCACAGAGGGGCCGGGAAGTGCCTGCATTACATTCCTTATGGGATTGGTTTTCTTAAAAGGAGAAGGGGGCAAGACCTGAATCCCCTTCTACTGAGCATGCTGTGCCTGACACACATTATGATAAAATGACTTCACTCTATGATTTTCCATGTTTTAGTGTGACTAGGCCAGTTTGGCATAGTCTGATGCTGATACCATGTTTACAGAAGGACAGCATATTCTTTGTCCCCCTGTATTAGTGGTAACCAGCCCAGATTATAAGCACTAAAGTGCATGTGGAAATGCTTCATCTCCAGGGGGCAGTGGCAGAACTACCATTGGTGCAGCAGGTGCGGTGCAACGAAGCCCATGGAGATAATGGGACCAGCTGCATGGGGATCTAGTGAGTTGTGGGCACCGGTTGTCTCCTTCCCGCTTCCCTGCACCAGGGCCCACAGCTCATTAGTTCTGACTCTGCCAGGGGTTGCACTTACATGTGCATATCCCTATTTTACATAAATTGTGCTTGCATGCCCCCAATCTGCCTTTAGGTGGACACAACTGCAAGTAATGTTTAATATAAACTTACCCTTCATTTTACTGCACAAACAATTTTAAAGATAGCCATTGGGCTTTGGCCAAACTGTAAATCAAACCCATTATTTCTTTCAAATCAAGCTTTTAACCTGGTCTAAACATTATAACATTATTCAGTGATAAAAATACCACTTGATCATTGAATATTAATTAGGTTTTTTCTTAAAAAGGACTGGACAATTTAAAGTATCAAGTCTAACAAGGAAGACAAACTTTCATGGGCAGCAAACATTCCCTCAACTTCCCACAGGCCATTTGTAATTGAACATCTTTTATTTTGTATGCAATATTTTTCTTATTTAAAATATACCTGTAATTTCGTAGATGCTGGGGAAGAGGGTACCTTTGGGCACACATGTCTGCCAGTATAAAAATAATTAAGTCAATTACTCATGGAAGACGTGTATATCTTTTAAACAGATAGAATGCTGTAGAGGTTCTGAACGTGGAGCTTTGCAGCAATGGGTACCACAGAAAGAAGGAGCAAGAACATGAATCTGGACCTGACACTAGAAGCTACCCAAAAATGAAAGTTACATACAAGCATTATTCATTTAACCTTGAGGTCAATAAAACAGAATTTCGCCCAGGCTATGGGACAAAGGATACAGTATATTATCCTTGTTTTTATTATTATTGTGAAGGAATACCTTAAGACAGCTGTGTAGATAGTTTATTTTATTTAAACATGTATAGTATAGTATAGATAGATTAGTTAGTTTGTTAATATAAATATAGGTTAGTATTATTATAATGTTGGTTAAGTTAATTAGTAGTTAGCATAGGACATTAATATTTAATTAGGTCAGGTAGAGATTAGTTAGTTAGAGTAGCATATAGTTTTTATAAGGGTTAAGACCTCAAGCTAGACTGGGAATCAGCTGGCTTAATGTTCCTCAAGGCCAGTGTCCCAAAATTAAAGGGAGGTATATTAATGTTTGTCCATTATTTTAGTCAGTTAATATCTGGGGTCTCATGCTGTATAGCTCTGATATGTTGAACTCTGGTGTCAGTTGAGATATCAAAGTACCTATTACTCACAATTATTCTACCTTCTAAAATACTCAAACCATTTTTAGGGCTGTGGCTAACATCATGAGTGGTATGACTTAGAAAGTAGATACTTAGAGTTATCAGCAAACCATGGTGACACAATTTAGTGCCACATACAGAGCAATTTTAAATGATTTATTAGCCAATAGTTCAGAACGTACAGTAAGTTCAACATCCACCTACAGCTGATATAAGGTAATTAGGCTTCTATACATTAAGTGCACTCTAACCATTTGTGGAGCTCTCAATTACTTTTTTAAACATAACTGGAGTTTTAGCTTAGGTTTAACTAAGTCAAAGTTTGTTATGTTAGCCCAATACTTTTGTACTACTTACTGTAGTTCCTCCTGGCCATGTAATTAGAACATAATGAGTTATAATGGAAAATAGTTTTCAAGTTGCTAATATAATATATATATATATATACCGGTATATATATATATATATATATATATATATATATATATATTTATATATATATCAATCTGGATTTGGTCCACACACCCTAATTTGTGGACTGAATGAGAATGTGCTACAAAATTGAGTCAAAATGTACACTTAAATCCTTATACTCCTTATATTTATTCCAGAAGTTATATTATCCAATATATTGCAATAGTGCAAAGTTTACTATATATTTCTTTTCACTTACATATAATTATCCTGTTAGTGCTTAAAATGTGCATGTGCACTTTGGTTTACAGTATAAAATATGATGGACTTACCTCAACAATAGCTCCATCGGGTAGACGGAGGAACTGTCGATAAAGGTCCCGGAAGCCTCTTAGATGAATGGTGTAAATCAGTATGTGTGTAGTTATGTCTTTTGGGCTATCTCCATTACTTGTTGAATCATGATGCTCCACATGCTGAATGTCAGTTGTTACCTTTTTCCAGATGTAATCATATACTGTGATCTAAAAAAATAAGTCAACTAATAATTAGAATATGTTTTTACAGGACACTCAAGGATATATTTACTAAACTGTGGGTTAGAAAAAGTGGATATGTTGCCTCTAGCAACTAATCAGATTCTAGCTGTCATTTTGTAGAATGTACTAAATAAATGATAACTAGAATCTTAGGGTTACTATAGGCAACATCTCCACTATTTCAAACCCGCAGTATAATAAATATACCGCTCAGTTTTGCTTAATATTTTTAAAAATCTATGTAAAATTTAAGAACTATTAAAAGTTTTTCAATAATAACATTGTCTGTCTGGTGACAATGTTATTACAATGTTATTACCTACCTTTAATCAAGAGATACATACAATGCTGCCTAAGAGCCATACAAGTACAATTGGATACAAAGACAGCCATAATATTTGTTAATGCATTTGAGTGCGCATGATCATTAGCCATTCTATTAGCCAAGCTATTTATGTGATACCCTCCTCTTGTTTTTCAAATATTGCTCGATGATTTCTCTCATAAGTCAACAGAAATGTTTTCCATAGGCTTTCCGCATTGGAGAGTGAATGAGCATGAAACATTATAGAAACTAGTTGGTCATATTAACTGACTCTTGTTCTACATCCATATAGACATTGAAGCCAAAGGGTAATCAGTTAATATGACAGACTTAGCATGTGACATTCATTTTTATGGTAATTTGTATGGAGAAATCAATTGCAACACTGTAATATGTGTCAGGTCCATTCTGCTGTCATGCTATTAACCTGTGGGCAACTGGTAGAGATTTTAGGGGCTTCAATTACCTGTTCCTCTAATTCTTCCTCAGAAAACATTAATAGAGCAAGCACCAGAGCAACAGTGGTGCTGTCAGTGTCGGGGGTACCACACTTCTTTTAATGCATTGCACCAGATATGGAACCACTATGCTGTTAGTAATTTACATTGAAGTGTGGAATCTAATGGGAATCCTTGTTTACACCAAGGACCCCCAGAAGGGAGTCATGAGCTTCAATGCAGGGTGCCACAATAGTTGGCTCACTAGACAGTAGCTGACTATACAGAAGGACAAGACATAGTCAATATGCAGGGCAAGGCTGGGACAGACAGAAAAGGTTCAGAATTGGGCATGGCCATGCTCATAAGCAACAAAAAACAAGAAGGGTCATTAACAGTGAGTCAGACAAAAATGTTTGTGCACAACAAATGGTAACTCAGCTGTTGCTCAGGCACCAGACAAAATAATGAGTGGGTTTAAATAAAGAAGTATATGACATCACAGGCATGCAACCGTAGGGGAACTCATACGTTACGGGAAGCACCTATACAGGAAATTATATATAATAAGTGACCATTGGGATGCAGGCATCTAAAAAGAGGTAATATAACCTAGGTGGCTTGCAAAGGCGGAAACACAGGGGCACAGCTCCTCAGACAGCATAAAAGCAAAGGCAGGTTTGTTACAGAAGTGACCTTGTTGATGAATAACCATCATAGATTCATTGGTCCAATTCAATGTTAAAAGTCAGACAAAACATCATAAGTTAACTTATCTGTTCTAGAATCATATGTCAAATCCTCTTTCTCCTTCCATAAACCTGAGGTTGCCACTAGAAATGTGTAAATCTTAAGCGGTTTAGTTCAGCCAACTATAAATCATGGAATTGGCATGAATGTGCTGATGAACCACTGACAGCTAGTATGAATCAGATTGCAATTATTTGATGCCATATAAATTGGTAGGAACTATTGAGCTAGTGAGAGGGAAAAACAAAGGGAGGGAGAGGGAGAGAGAGAGAGAAAGAGAGAGAGAGAGAGGAGAGAGAGAGAGAGAGGAGAGAGAGAGAGGGAGAGAGAGAGATAGAAAGAGAGGAGAGAGAGAGAAGATAGAGAGAAGAGAGAGAGAGAGAAAGAAAGAGAGGAGAGAGAGAGAGAGAGAGATTTTAATTTATACTATCTAAAGACGGCCATCTGGAAGGTCCATCTTCTGCTCCCTCATTTATTTTGCTCAAGTTACTTGATATTAACTGCCACTCCACAAACAAACAAATGTTCCCGAACAACAGTTAGCCACTTATAAACAACATTAATGTTTCTGCTAATAAGTTATTTGAACATAACATCAATAAATATGCTATTTATTTATTTATCAATTTATTTTCTGTGCTGGACCAAATTAGCTTTTTTTTTTAAAAGAAGGTATGGCTTCCACCTTCCACTAACCTCTGGAGGTAAGTTCAAAAAAACATGTAGACCTATTTGGCTCTATTTAATCAATTTCTGCTGATGTTAATAATTAGCAGAATCATCAGATGTCCACTGTAGTTCTTTAACGTCTAGCTAGTAGGGTCATTTGTTCACTGCCAGTTGCTAAACTATAACATATGTATGTATATATATATATATATATATATATATATATATATATATTATTTTTTTTATTATTTTTTTTCATTTAATTAATTAATTAATTAATTAATAGTGATATAATCCACAGCAAAACATAAAATGTTGAATAAAAATATGGATCAAGGCTGGGAAACATACAGAGGTGAAGATGAGTTGTTGGAATAGGGCATCACTAAACACTGCAGGCAAAGGTGTAGTGTGTGCAAATTGTACCAATTTATTGTCAGCTACAGATGGAAAAGATCGTATTTAAGAAACAATGCTGCGCAATAAAGTACTTGTTGCATATAGCATAATAAAACTGTAGCTAGACACAAACATATTTTTTGACCAATCACAAAAACCTATAGAACTTTGCTATTCATACACTGGTCTGTTTTTTTTAAGTCTGCCATTCCTGAAACAGATTAGCTCATCAATGAAAAATATGTACTTTGTGCAGACACAATACACATTTTACATAGAGTATCTTGCACAAATCATTAAACTGAATGTGAAGTTGTTGTATTGTGAGGAATTAGGATAATTTTGCAAAAGATAAAAAAGAACAACCCCCACTTATACTAGCCAGCCCCTTAATATTTTAGTGTAACTTGCTTTACAGAAGCTATAAATAAATAAAATAAAACAAGAGTGCCAACATTCATGTAAAGCATAATTCAATTTTCCAATAGATATAAAAAAGTAATATGCTAAACAAGATGGTCAGGATTAATTTTCAGCAGAGGAAAAATAATTAGAATCACACTTTTCCACTGAAGGCAGAGAAAATGTAAACAATACTTCCCTCCAGGCAAGTGCTTTATCAAGTCGACAGATGCATTTGAATTTCCATGGGCGGGGGGCAAAATAGGTTACGTGTCATTGTAATATAAAGGCCGAACCATCAAAATGGACTGCAGACTGTATCAGTTGGCCTGCCTGTGACTAATCCACCAATTTGAGGCCTACAGGAAAAACTGTATTGTGTAGTTTTATTCTGTACACTTCTTGAAAATAAATGTTGGGAAAGCAATAATGTAAGTTCACTGAACTTTCTGTGAAGACTGGCCTTCTAATTTACATGCTTAAACATGCTTTTATTCTAAATAATCTATATCTAACTATTTATTTTTATGTATCCATCCATCTGTACACAGACATATATGTCCTGGTCTATCTATCTATCTGTTAAAAAAAAAAATCTATCTGTTAAAAATCCACTTCATTTTCTTTAATAATCGTCCCAGTGGGAGAGATAAAAAAGGTTAAATTAGACACAAATAGAAAGAGCTTGAAAACAAGCATGAGATATTCCACTGAACGGCTAGCTGGCAAAGTCATGCACATGCATTCCTGTCAACTGTCCCCAATTTCTCAGGACAGACCAGGATCAATCCAGTGCCAGGATATGTCCTGGCTTTTTCACTGTTTCATTATTTTATTTAATTTATCATTTATATATTCTTCCTTCTCCAAATTGCAAGAATGATTTTCAAGGGGCAGAACTCCATAGCAGGCAGCTGTCACACTGGACATGATGTGAGAGTTCACTCACTACTTTATATTTCAACAGCATTCATGTAACTTCATATGAGACAGTGAGAGCTGCTGTTAGCACTGTAATCAGATGTTCAGGAGAGTGGAGCAAGAAGAGAAAACATTGGCAGGTTGGTGATTGCTTTGGCTGCCTACCACCACTACTGTTGGGTCTACTACCTCTACTGGCAGCTAATGGACTTCTTAGTGGGCATTACATGAAACTAAAGGACATGTTACAGGACATTACTACTACTGATGGGCATTTAACTGGTCATTAATGATACTAATGACTAATACCTTACTAATCATTACCTTTACTGATGGGTATCTTACTGTGCTTTCTGCTACTATTGGACATCTTACTGGGGATTACTTGTGCTACTGATCATATTGTTATGTATTACTTTTTCTACTAGGTAACTTAATGAGCATTGCTGCAGCTAATGAGCATCTTACTGAGAATTGGCTAAGCATTAACATTTGCAATAGGTCTTGCTGGACAGCTGACATATTAGATCTTGCTGACACAGTGCAGCATCGCAGACCCCATAGATTACTATGGGGACTGCGATGTTCTGCATTGGATCAAGCTTTGCATTGCACGGACAGGTAACACCATCTCAGGATAGCGTTGCCTGTCATTTCCTATAGGATTCTGATGAAGCCGTTTCGGCTTTGCAGAATCCGATACATGGTAAGTCGCAGCACTTCTTCCTGTCACCGGAAGCACTAGGCTGCCGGTAAGTAGAGAAATTGGATCGCAGAACAGGGGTCATTTCACCGGGGCTCCAAGAGTAGCCCCAGCATGGTGCATTTCAGCGGTACAAAAAAAACGCATCACTGCGATGTGCAGCGATGCATATTTAGATGTAGTGCATCTAATTGATGATAGACCCCATAATAACTTAACTTCCTCTCTGTGCTTTTGTAGCAGTGGTCATGCTCCCATAGGGTTATTTACTAATAATCTAAAATTATGCAGTAATTAAGGACAATTAACCAATCAGCAATTAACTTTCATCAGTCTAGTGCAAGTTAGGCAATGTAGTGTAAAATGTAACCCTTTTGGATGGAGTCTGAAGATTCAAATTTGGGATGTTAATTATAGTCTGAAATGTTAAAAGATAAATTTCACTCAGTCTCACCCTTTTTAGTCCCATGGAGTTTCATTGTGAGTGGCATTTTTGGACAACTATACTTATTCTTAATTTAGGGTACAGTGCACTGAGGCATGCTTTATATAGCTGATATAAATACACATACATATACATATGTATATGTACATATGTACATATGTGGGCAGCATGGTGGCTATGTGGATAGCACTTATGCCTCACAGCGCTGGGGTCATGAGTTCAATTCCCAACCATGGCCTTATCTGTGTGGAGTTTGTATGTTCCCCCTGTGTTTGCGTGGGTTTCCTCTGGGTGCTCCGGTTTCCTCCCACACTACAAAAACATACTGGTAGGTTAATTGACTGCTATCAACATTGACCCTAGTCTCTCTCTCTGTGTCTGTGTGTGTATATTAGGGAATCTAGACTGTAACCCCAAATGGGGCAGGGATGCTGTGAATGAGTTCCATCTACAGCGCTGCGAAATCAGTGGCGCTATATAAATAAATGGTGATGATGATACATACGTTTGCCCATTGTGTGTGGAAACTGGTGAAGATTTCATGGTGGCACGCTATCATTTACTCCATCACATGAAGTAAGAGGTGACAGAGCTCCTGGATTCCAATTGGTCACCACCAAGGGAGGATTTATTAAAGGATCGCCTAGGCACAAGCTTAGGGTGGCAGAGGTACATTGGCAGTAATTTCCTCACTTTGCACATCACAGTGTTTTACTTGTTCTTTTATTTTTCATATTAATAATGTATTATCTAAATTGTATAATCATGTAACCATGGGTTCAATTAGAACTGAATTATTTTAGGCTATTTATTTAATTCAATATGTATGCCGTATGATTAGGAAAACAGAAAGCTGCAGAGGGAATGTATACAGTGGATATTGGGATCATGAATAGCTCCATTGGCCGAAGTGGATAAAACATTTAAATCTGGGCCAATCAGAAAACAGCAACACATATCTATCTGTGTGACCCAGTGCTGCTGGGGAACGCTTTACGCTGTTTTAGGGACCTGATGGGAGAAGAAAGCTGCTAGTAATATTTCTGAGCATTTTGCTGAACATAAATTATTTGCCAAGTAAGATGACTAGTGATTATCTGGGCACAGTTATGGACATTGTGCTAAATGCTGTGTACAGTGCTAGGTACAGTCCTGTATAGATTGCTGAGTAAAATTTTGGCATTTAACACGGCATATTGCTAGGGATTTACTGGACATAGTGCTGAATATTTTATTTTGCTGGATACAGTATTATATCTTGTCCATATTACTTGTCATATTATATGTCATATTATATGTTCGCTGAGTATTACATCTTGTTGGAGATATTACTTTTAATATTTACTTTTTTGCCATAAGGTACACCATGCCATTAATAACACTGTACGTTTATTTTTATTTGCCATATCACACACATAAGGGCATGATTCATCAAGGCATGTATGCTGACTTCAGCATATCGTATGCAAAATCACTCTGCGCATACCCAGAACTGGACCATATGAAAGTGTACGCAGCCCGGTCCGTTCTGTCTTTGAGCATAAAGGACACTTACTACAGACTACAATTTGGGGAGTGAACAGGGTGGGGAAGGGATGTTTGGCTGTAGTCAGCAGACAGTAAGGGGATGTCAAACTCGAGCACATCCAGCCACATCCAAATCAAGCTGTGGGCATCGCAAAGTTACTTGTTTTTCTGCCGTATCTCTAGCTACAAGGCTAGTAAGTCCTAACTACTAGTGATGACAGTCTTGTATACATACTATAATATATGTTTGTAAAGAGGAGCAGCTGCAAAAATGTATTTTATGATCAGTAGACATTAAGAACTTCCTAATAAATGAATATCATGAGAAAAAATAAATAAAAAAAAACTGTTTTATTATTTATGCCTATATTTTAACAGGTGACATTAATTCTATTTTTTTTCTTCTGTGCAATCTTTTGCAAATTTATAATTCACATAGATATTGCACGTATCCTGCAGATAGTAGCGCAGAGCAGACCTCACTCAAATTCATCAGCGCACATATCTTCAGACCTGTTCCCTGTTGAATTCGGGAGTACGCAGATTCGATTTACGTATGTTTTTAAACAAATACACATTGTGCTCAGAAAGCGTGTCTTGATGAATCGGGCCCCAAGTATTCCTCTTCTGCCGTTCTATTCTAAATGCCATGCACTGCATATTAAATCCATAATTTTCATTATAGTAGACAAGCGTAATTTTGGAACATGCTAGGGTAGCATACATCTATTTAAATGTATATTTCTATTACAAAATACAAAAACAACACCTCCAATAAAATCACACCGTTGTTTTGCATAATCGTGCCATGGTAAGAAGAGGAGTCTATATTTTTGAAAGTGAACAATTGGTAACAAATAATGACTTCAATTTGATGACTTTTTTGAAATAGAACCAACATGTAGATCTCTTTCAAAGTGGGCTGCAATGTTGTTTACAATAACACATCAGAAGAAAATGTCTATTTTCTTTAAAAAAAAATATGCCTTGGATACTGCTGCTCAAATTCTCAGCAAGAAACTTACCATTTAACATGGCACAGTGTATTGCCAGGAAATATGCTTATCAGACCCTTCTAGATTGATGGTGGGAAGGGGTACAATAAAATATTCCCAGGCTACTGTTGGAAGACTTAACTTGGGTACCTGTGATGCAACATTGGCTATATTGATGCACATTAATACCAATTCTTGAGTTAAAATATTATGACTTGGCCATGCTGTAGTACTCCAACCAAATTCTAAACAGTTTTTAATTAATTAAAAAGTGTCAAAATTAAATCTTCAATCTACAGTGAATTTTGTGAACATTGATATCCAAAATGTGCAAATTTATACTTTCTCTAAAAGCATTTAAAATACAATACATTAGACCTCTGGAATGTAAAAATTATCACATTAACATGTTGTTTACAATATTCATTGTGTTATGTATTGGGTGCCTTTTATTTTCAAGAAAGTTTTTTCTTCAATATGACTTTGTACAATGAAGTCTCGTTTCAGCATTCAGTAGAAATTTTACGAATAAATATGTTAGGAGACTCCACTGAACATTATAAATCTACAGCAGAAGCACATAGCCTTCTCTAGAGTCAATAACGTCATACATCAATATGACAAATATATCACTGATACTAAAATGATGCAATTTGACTCATTATAGCTGGTTACTATAAGGCACATTTGCAACATTTTAGAAACAATGGCACAACTACAGTGGCAAAAAAAATAATGGCTTATGAGCTGGAACAGGAGGTTGGGGAAATTCCTATTTTTCAAAATGATGCAAATCATCCTTTCGCAGAGTAAGCAGGAGAGTAAGAGTAAGAAAATAGCTTTTTTTTTACTGGCAGCAGTTTCCTAAATGAACCAGAAGTTTTGGTTACTTCTGTTATCTACAGGATATGTCTATTGCTATAGATTTCACTTTGTACATTTACTTGGAAGACATGGAAACTCAGTTCTGTTGCAAATGAATATACAAAGTTAAAAACCTGTTTTGTGTTCCGTACAGAACATATGGCATCTTCCATCCATGTTTACACATTACAAAACTCACTTGTCACTTTATTATAGAAAGGATCAAGGTTATGCCTGACTTAAAGACCTTGAAAGGTTATGTCTGACTTTAGGATATTTCCCCAAACCCTTTGCCTTCCATTAAGTAACAGTACATTGTGGGTTTCACATTAATGAGATCCCATCATTACCAAGATGAAGTCAATGATTTTACCACATGTGCTTGGAGAATTGCCGAAGGTGCCAAGACAAGATGTTAAGAGGACTTATGGCAACCAATTGTATTAGCTTTGGGAACAAAAAGTTCTAGGGCGAATATGTCCTCTAAGGATATATTTAAATTAAATGTATAAATAGTATAAATGTACTGAAACCTACAGCATATCAACCAATCAGAAAACAACAAGTTAGATTAATGAATAAAGATTTCCCTGGGTTAACAGCACATTTTCATCATAAGTGTTTGTTCATAAATCTTCCCCTAATCACTCATTTACTCTGTCATTTTAAGATATCATGTAGTATTGAATGTGAAACCTCATATATCATCATCATCATCATTTATTTATATAGCGCCACTAATTCCGCAGCGCTGTGCAGAGAACTCATTCACATCAGTCCCTGCCCCATTGGAGCTTACAGTCTAAATTCCCTAATATAGACACACTCACAAACAGACAGACAGTGAGGGGGAGCCTAGGGTCAATTTTGATACCAGCCAATTAACCTACCAATATGTTTTTGGAGTGTGGGAGGAAACCAGAGCACCCGGAGGAAACTCACGCAAACACAGGGAGAACATACAAACTCCACACAGATAAGGCCATTGTCGGGAATCAAACTCATGACCCCAGTGCTGTGAGGCAGAAGTGCTAACCACTAGGCCACTGTGCTGCCCACTAATAGATATAAATACCTGGCTGCATTACTAAAATGTTTACAAAAAATAGAATTATCCATTATTTGCATTATTCAGTTATAACCTTTTTTATATGTTCTTAATTTTTATTATAATATTTTTTTGTTATTTTATACATCATTGCTTCTTCTAATAAATGTGTGTTGTCAGGTAATATAGTTTATTTAGGTATACATTTTTATAGTTCTCTGTAGTTGCAAACATAAATAAATAAATCAAACTGTCTTAACAAGAATTAAATTGTCTTGATGAATCTAGTGATATTGAATTAAAAGAATAGTTGCCTCTTTATAAAATCACAATATACCCACTTGTATTCTTCCTGGAGTTTAACCACTTTGTATCAAATCTAGATTTACCTCTAGATAATTTGTTGAACGTATTACTTGGTCTTATTCGTCCCTATTAGGTTATCCTTTTTTGTTTACTATTGTTTTCTAGAGAAGGTATTAATGGCAGCATAATGATCTGATCCTCAATGGGTGTCAGCATGAATCAGTGGACCAAGAAGAGATCATCAGGAAGTACCACAGAACAATTCCTTCTCTCATGGGAGCAATGTGTGCTATCAGTCACTGAGGTGTAAGTCTCTAACCTTTCTGACCTTCCCTGTCATGGGTTTCAAACATATGAAGGAAAAGTAGAACCAGAACTCAATGAGTGCCACTGTATGGTGTCTATTGTTCTCCCTGAGGGAATTTTGTCCCAGTTAGGCTCTAATGGGAAGCTACACAAGACTCATGCAAAAACTCTGCCTCATTACTTCTCTTGATCCCTCCCAGAGGTCAGCTGTCATTAGTTGTGAAGACCAGTAAAACAGCATTAGCATGTTAGCCCATGTAAAATGCAGACATCGTAGAACTGTTTTTGACAGAAATCACAATGCTAGAAAATATATTGAAAATAGATAAATTAAATGAATCCCTTAAGATTATAACAGCATTGCACATGTTCTAAGTAGGACTTTATTTTAAATGAAATTCCTTATTGGAGATGATGTGTTTTAAATGGTTTGTTGCAAGAAACAATTTAAAATGTGTTTGTGGCTTTGGTTTCACAGGCATTGATTTGATGCTCTTAGATATAATAATATTAAATGACATAAAAGCAAAATTTCATGTGCCATTTATATGTATGTCATTTTACTGGACGAATGTTTGAGTCTTGCATCGAAATCACATTTGTAATTGCATCCCTATGTATTTAAATGTGTTTTTTATTGTATCAGTTCAAACCTGATCCTCATCATTATGCATCCTACATACAGGCACAATTACAAGAATTACATGTGAACGAGCAATTTACAATTCAGTAAGATTGGTAGTGACTGCTGATCTGGGAAACTTCAGCATGATGACTGAATGACAGGGGAAGGTGAAAATGCTTTAATTGGGTAAGCCTGTATAATATCTGGCCTCCGGATAAAAGACTTCCGCTTCCTGCACTCACAGCGCCTTAGCAATAAAACTGTGAATATACAACCGTGATGACTTATCACTATCATGAATTACAGGTTTCCTCGCAGTCCTGGAGGTATAAAAAATGTGAGGTTACAGAAACAACATTGTATACATTTTAATAAAATTGCCACCCTGTATTTAAGAACGAATGCATGCAGAAGTAAGTTAATAATCACAGCCAAAGCTGACTGTGCACATGAGACTTAAACTTACATTGATGTATATTAGACAGAGGTATTTACACACAACGTTCATTTAAAATGACTATGAGAACCAATTTGAAAAGCAAATCATTATTTTTGTACACACACACAGACAGATACACAGACACACACACAGACACACACATATACACACACGCACACACACACACACACAAACACACATCTCTCTATATGTGAGTGTGTGTGTGTGTGTGTGTGTGTGAGAATAAGTATTACTATAACATGACTGCCAATTTATTCCTCTAAAATAAATCAAGGATGAAATTCTCGGAAATATGTTTTTGTCACCTGCAAACTTTACACCTGCGTGACCTATTTTATATGATTTTGATTTGCCAAAAAATGCCCTAAGTTTTTCCACTCAAGTTTGATAACAAACTTCCTAAATCTAAACCACTTTGGTTTCAAAGCTGCAAAACTTAAAAGAAAGGGAAGTATAACAACCCATGTAATCTAAAAGCCTTCCTGTCACGCATTTATTCGTCTCATTGAAAACACATATGGGAAAACTTAGAAGAAAATTCAGTTCTCAAAAAAAAGAAAAAAGACTCAATGCAAGAAGCCAAAGCAAAGCACCGTTAACACGAAATCCGAAATTAGTTATTAAATCAGAATGTGTCTCACGGTGCAGGCTCACTGATTGGTGGCATTCTTACAAGATGTAAGCATTGGTTAAATAATAACAAATGAACTACTTCATGCCAGTTAAGTGTACATGTAATAAACACATCAACATTAGATATAATAAGATACTACTACTATTAATAATAATAATAATAATAATAATATTAATAATAATAAAATGTGCTAATATTATATTGCCTCCACTGTGGTCTATCCACATAAAGTAGTTTACAAACTCTATTTTTGTGCAGTTGTGACCATTTGTAAGCAATTGGTATAGGAAGAAGCATCAGGTTAGCAGTAAGGGCAGGGAAACAAAACTTTGTTCCTTCTACTGATAGGAGTTGGGAGTATCAAATTGTTCTTGGCTCACTGATTGCTAACCAACATAATGGGGCATATTCAATTGTCGGTGAAAAACAAGAAAATCTCGTGGCGCGCGCACTATTACCGTTATTACGGTAATAGTGCACTTAAAAACAGTTATTACGGTAGTTTTCTCTCTGGATTTCAGCTCGCAGCCTGAAATCCAGCTTACTATTACCGTAATAACGGTAGTAGTTTTAACGCCGTGGAAAACGGCGACAATTTATTATGCCCCAATGTCTCACACTGATTCCAAATGCAAAAAACAGGATGTTATGTTTAAATGAGCTTAGTGGCTAGTGCACATTTACAGGGGTATTTCTGGTTTTAGTGGATAATAGCAGAATTATTTTATATTACAAAAAAAATACTTCATTTTTACTTAAAGATCGTGTGCATCATACCATTTTAGGTGGAACGCCCTTTGCACCTTCCAGGCTCATGTTATATGCAAAAGTGCATTAATATGGGCATAAATATAGATTGAATTAAAATGTGCTAACTTCCTCTTAGTCTGTGCCAACAAACAACTAGGTTTAAAAGTAAAATGTTTAAAAAGCATTATAAGGGAACCGAATTAACATTAATCAGTGAAAGTAACTTCAGCTATCACTTTTTTTTACATTTTTATCTCATGTAACCATATATTAATCAACTCAAGTTTGATGTTTAAACTAAAACAAAGCACTTGTTTTCTGTCAGTGTAAAATGAGCAACTGTCCCAAATCCTCAACAACTAACATTTTTTCTGATGGGTTCCTGTTTTCTAGGTTCCTGGCAACTAGTTACTGTACGTACAAAGCAATATTATAGCCTTTTTTGCAAGGGAATTTTTTTTTTTTTTTGCCGATCCAGGATCCCAGGCTTTCCTGCCAATAAATAAGAAACATTAGATTGCAGGTTACATTTTTATCCTTGGTCTTAAGATCATTACTACAATTTTTTACAGACCCCAGGGTTACAATAGTGAGGGTTCCAATCAACAATAATTATGGGATGGAGAGTGGCTATGAATATTGCCACTTTCTGTAATCCCACCTCCTGCTATTCCACTACCACCCCCTGATCGTGATAGAAATATTGTGAGAAATAGTTTAACACTGATAATCAGGACAATGTGAAATGTCACTTACATTGTTAATATCAATCTGGCATAGGATAATGTAGCAAGATATTTTAATTTTTTTTAAACTGACTAACATATCTTTTTATTATATGATTTGAAGCCTGTAAAATAAAGAATGTGGTGGTGGATTATCATTAACCTAGAGACAAGATGCAAGGTGGTAATTAAGACTAAGATCATGGCCATTCTTTTATCTCCATTGCTAGCCCTAGCAACTATTACATCCATATTACAAGCATATACTAAAATTATATAACATTTAGCTCCTTATTCACAGAACCAAATTGCTATTGTTTTTCAAAATTATAGAAGTATTACATAGATTACTTTTTTAACACCCTTAGTAAAACTGTTTCCAACAATAATATATCCACAGCAAAAATACATACCTAACCAGCAGTCATTTTTTTTAATTGTTGAGGTTTAATTGTAGAGGTTGTAGAGACTAACATGTAGGTAGGATAAATAAAAAGGCAGTGGAAGCTATATAACTTAGTTGTGAAATATAAATGAGCGGGACAAAAATATAATGCTGGTGATGAAAGGGAGAAAACAAATAAAGAGACATAGCCAACAATCTCTCTATAAGTACATGCAGTTGTTCACTTAGTATTCTTGGAAGGACACTGGTACTTCATATTTTTGTCTTGTTTCCCCTGACCTGTGTACGCATAGTAGATGAACTAATTAAGCAATCTGTGAGTGTTTGAACTGGTCAGCATCCAAAAAAATAATGTGTCACACTCCTTGATCGCTCTCGGTTTGTGCTTCATACAGCTAGTGTGATGTTACTTCCTGCTACATCTTATAACTGTTCAGCCCACCCTGCTCCTGACAGACTTTACAAGAGGAAGAAGAAGGAGCATAGAGCGCTGAGAGTGGTTTTCCTATAATGTGTGTCAAACAATACATATAATATCTATTTGACAAATGTTACATATGAATCCAAGGCAATTTATAACAACATGTATTCTTATTCTATATAAACATAAACAAAAAAATAATGATAAATAATACAACTAATGCACATATATGTCTTGCAAGTCAATATAAAAACAAAATTATAAAAAATGCATATGTAATTGACACTTTATAATTTTGTTTTTATATTGACTTGCAAGACATATATGCGCATTTTTTGTATTATTTATCATTATTATTTTTTTGTTTATGTTTATATAGACTAAGAATAAATGTTTTTATAAATTGCCTTGGATTCATATGTAACATTTGTCAAATAGATATTATATGTGTTGTTTGACACACATTATAGGAAATCCACTCTCAGCGCTGTATGCTCCTTTTTCTTCCTTATATATCTATACAATGGGATACAACAGATATCCCTATACAGCAGCGTTTGTGTGTTTCCTATTGAATGTGAGATTATCGTCATAGCGCCAGGTGTTATTTTGTTTGTGTGAGATTGTACAAGAGGAAAAAACTTTGGTGCTCCCTTATACATAAAAGTTTGCCATGTGACAATATCCGCCATGTGACAATGCTTCCAATTAATTGTTAAAAAAAAAAGAAACTCCATGTGAAATGGGCAAAAAGAACAATATATATAATGTAAATGCATTTGTTATATGCGTGTACTAGCAATTTTATTAGTGCTTTAGAGATCACTGTAGGGTTCCAAATGCATTCACATCCGATGAGCACAATTTTTTTTACTAAGAAGCGTTACAATAAAACATACATAAAGCACATTTAAAAATACCAGTGGTTATGAACCCTTAAGGAGGCAGTAATCACAAAAAGAAAATTCAAAGGTTATTACACCTGAATCATAAGAAATTCTGTTCAATTTAAAAGAAAACAAAATCACCAAGAAAATTAGTACAATAGTGAAAAGAACGGAAAGTGCTTTCTCTTCATTAGTGAACAAATCTGTAACATTTCACTGATGACAGATTTACAAGGGAGAACTGCTGCAGACTAAGCTACAGTAATTTTTGAAAGGTTTCCCTGTGGACATAAATTATCTAGATGGACGATAGATGGATAAAGTAGAACAGTTAATTTATTAGAAAAAGAGAAAAAAAACTAATGCAACATTTGAAGACTTCTTTAGTAAAAACATCCTGAGGGCAATCAAGAGCCATTAGTATTTAACACATGTCAGTAGCTCCTGATGAAACACTGATAACATAACTGTTACTATGTATATTTACACCACTATTCAAAGATCTTCAAACACTAGAGAAGCCAATCTCCCTTCAAGGTATAAAAACTGTAAAAAATGTTAAATACAGTTAATTTAATCTTGCATTATGTTTCTCACATATGTTATGTAATGTAGTGAATTGTAAATTAAAAAATATATGATAACAAATATATATATATGTGTGCTGTAGAAAAGCTGCAGGAAAAATAGCCTAAAAAAGGGATAGGTGAGAAATTGTTATATAATATATAGTTCCTTCCCCATAGGCACTGTTTTGTAGTGAAAATAGTTTATGGTTTCAGATTGTTTTGCTCTGTAAATTCTTTGGATCTGAACTTATTTAACAGCAAATTGTGGGGAAAACTAGATAAGATTTACAGTAGAAAGCATCAAACTGGCACCAGGCGCATCACAATGTTACCTCAATGCGCCATTTCTGGGTACAATTGTGCATTGCCATACTACGCATGATGTAACTGTTTAAATCTGCATTATGAATAACCAGCACTAGTGCCATAGACTGGGCTGGTTATTGTTAAAGCCGTATGCATTTTGGGAAAAAATCATATTCATAGAACCCAAAGTTAAATATGGTTATATTTTAAAAAGATTTGTGTTAAAATTTTAGAACTGTAGTGTATAGTACTGTAAACCATGGAAACCTAGAATTAGGTGTTAGCTTAATAAATATGGTTGATGGGAAGAAATATTTTTGAATTTCTCTCTGTCTAATACAATTATTATGGATTTTGCAAGTAGTGGCCTACCCTATCAGCCCCATGCAAAAGTCAAAGTATTTTTGAAACAGCAATATAGGCAACAGGTGTGTCTGCTGACTCTTATGGAGGCACTCATCAACATCTATCAAAATTGACCTTATGTTAGGGTATTTAGACTGTAAGCTCCAATGGGACAGGGACTGATGTGAATGAGTTCTCTGTACAGCACTGCGGAATTAGTAGCGCTATACAAAGAACTGATGATGATGATGATGATGATGATGATGATGAAGATGTGTGCTCCATTCCCCATCAATGGCTCTTATATCCTTGTATCATCAATTAATTTTTTTGGATGGATACATCTTTATACTTGCTGCATTGGCCCTAAGCATATATGCTTTTCTGTGAATGTCATCAGTTCATGGGTGACAATGTGCCAATTGATGGTAATTCTCTGCCATTTGATCTAAAATCAGTAATACATGCTGGGGACAATTACTGACTGCTAGCAAGTTCCTGCCTGATGCATGAAGCTTACACTGCAGACTAGCAGGATAATTAACTAGCATATTTTATTATTGTTCTTAGAGTGATGGCATTTAGTATCACATATTAACAACATTGTTGTCCATTCCCATTGTCAAGAGATATATATAGCGTTGCAGTCTATTCAAGTATAAAAAAATGTCAGTTTTCTGCTTCTGATGGCACAGAAAACTTTCAAAACCCTAATGGAAAATTAAAATATAGATAAAAATGTACCTAATGGTAGAGTGATGATAGGCATCTGGCTAGTGCTACTTAACTACCTTACTAGGTAAAGCTAGAGGTGACTAGCAGAGCTCTTCATTTTTCCCCCACTGATCCTGTCTCTTGTTCTTCCAACAATCACCTTGACCCTGCAACCTAATCCACATAATAACAGTTAAGTTTTACTTATACAAACATTTATAAAAGTTGCATCAAAATGTTTTTTTCTCATTCCATCAATTTAATCTATTATGTGCAGCAAAATAAACTCCAAATAATGCTTCTCATATGTTCATATGTCCATTTATGGACCCCTCAGGTTAAGTGTTTAAACACTTAACCTGAGGAGTCCACACATTGCCACTTTAAATTAACATAAATGTAAGACGCGATTACGTGACACTGAAGTGCTGGAGAGCTGTGTCTTTGACATCACTTCCTGTCAGCATGCCGATACCATCGGACATCTGGACCTTCGGTTTGCAGATAAGTCTGTTTTTATTGCAGTCGTTTTTGTAGCCAATCAGATTTTTTGGGTAGGTATTAATGCTGTCGGAATCCTCGGCACCGTTAAAATGATTACTACCGAACCTAGACTACTGACACTCTTCTATGTCCTTTACTGTTAGCAGACATTGATCTCTTATTTTAAATTAATACAAGTAAAATATAAAAACAAAGGTTTCCTTGCCTGTAAGGTATTTGGTACCTCATTACAAGTGTAACAGTTTTATTTCTTATTAAACTACATATATACAGTATAAAGAGTAAATCTAGACAATTAAATATAGAAAATAATGCTATGTGCAAGGAATCAAACATGAAAGGAGGTCCATGTACAAATGACCTTATAAAATTGTATTTATATTATAGCTAGTATAAATGTGACATATCAATTTATGTAGTGTACCTGAAAATCCTTTTCTAATTAAAGTTCTCTGTACATTTTTATTATATGTATATTTTTCCATCTCATTTGAAAAATTGTCCAATAACGTTTTGTTCCTGAATGATCATTTTACTGCAAAACCAAATTACAAGTTTAGTTTGTGAACTGGATTATAATAGGAAACTCTCCCATTCTGACCTAATCATAAAAAACATTGTTATCTAATTAAAGATGCAAAACTCATTAAACTGACAAATAGTAGGTGCAGTCATATTATGTTTAGCTGTCCATTTCTCTTTTTGCAATTATTATTATTATTATTATTTTGCTTTATAAAATAGTGTAGCTAATTATATTAATAATTAATTATGTAAAATACAGTACATGTAGACAAATTATATTGAAGACTATCAGATTTCTTGAAGGGCATTAAATAAATATGATATGATGCCAAAATATGAAGAATACATTAGCAGAAATGATTTTAGTGTTAGTGTTTATGGTCGTGGCTTTAGTGAATAGCATAACAAATTGTAGTTACAGGTTTGGATGTCGACTTTTACTATTGTAGCACAAAAAATAAAATGTATGTCATTAACTGTCAAAAATGTACTAAACATTTTACTCCTAGACTTAGTAGTTGGGAAGCATCAAGCAAAGAAATTTGATGTTTAATACATGTACAATTTATCTTTTAACCAATTACATGTTTTTTTTTACACTTGCAAATAGTTTCTGAATTTAGATTTTGTATTCATATTTAAATTTAAGCACCGATTGTTCTGTTTCGAGTGCTGATTATAATAAACTATTAGACACAATTTTTTTTTTTAAAATAGAGATTGTTAACTTTTAAAAATGTATTATTGTATTTTTTAATTGTAATAACCTAAAAATAATTTTCATAATAGAAAAAAAAACATTTGACTGTATACCACTGTAATTAACAGTTTTTCAAGATGTGTATATGTTTCTCAGTCGATTTGATTGTTCTTAAAAACAATCAAAATACAATTAAAGTATTTGGGTAATATTTGGATGTTATGTAATTTACATTTTTTAAAAATACTGTTTTCTGCTCTGAGATGACCTGCTAATTTGCTACTAGCTCTCTAGAGACCTATATCAAATAATATTATGCCCATTACATTTTAGATACACTAATGTAATTTGAAAAAATTAGATTTCAGTTTATTACAGTTTTAGCGCATATTGTTTTAGGCTAAACATGCATTCTCATACATGCTGTGTTCTATTTGTTCGATTTGTTTCTTAAATTGAAAACTTAAAACAGAAGTGATAAAATGAAAATAGTAAAATAAGGTGAAATTCTTATTCTAAAGGACTGGATTGATATTGTAAATGATACTGTAGTACACGAACGGTTTATGTATACTAGTTGTAACTTGACTAATAAAAATGAGAACATTTAGTATCGGTGGAGGATTTCTTCTTATGTTATGGAAGGACTGCGGGAGATGTATAGTATTATGAGCTGGACAGACGCCTAGCCACTAATATTTTAATATTCGGACATTATAGATATATATGCTTATTTTGAAATTATAAAGACCACTTTTTGTGACTAGGTACACTTCACACAATAAAAAATATTAAACTGTTTTATTTATTCTTATTTTGCATGTTTAACCACCAATATTTTCTGATTTACACTATTCTTAAATATTGTAAGTTTGATTTTATGACACTGTTACTAGCCCTGCATGGGTTTAGCTTTAGTTTATTGTTGCTAAGATTTTTTCTATTAATGTAAAAAATTTCAATAAAAAATTTGTTTAAATAAAAAATCCCCAAATAAATAAATCAATAAAATGTTAAAGAATATGGTGAAATCTATGCAAGTTTGTTTTACAGGAACATTTAAGCATACCATATCACATCTACAGATGTAAAACTATGTTTGATGAAATATGTAATCTAGAAATTTGCTTTGCTATACAAAGTCCACCTGGAAAGTGAAATTATAGGTTGAGGCCTGATTTTCACCACCTCCGAGCAATTGAAGTGAAAAAGCTGCAGTAGCTCCTTGAAATAGTGCCCTCTCAAACCTTTAGATCTCATTAAAATAACCCCATGCTACAAAATAGAATCGGATTTTTGCCTGTGAATGAATAGCTAGGACCAGCAAGGAACACACAAACCAACCACATCTACATTTTGGACCTTTACAAATATTGCCATATAGGTTCACAAATCCATGTGCTTACCTGTAAAGCAGCTACTTCAATGCACAAACAGTCGCTTTTGTACTTTCAAAGAATGCTTAATGTGTGACTAACACAGAACAATTTATTGACCCTCTTCATTATTTCTCTTTCAATATGATGAATAGAATGTAGTTGTTGGTGACTGACTGATTGCATTGATAAATTATAATCTTTATGACCAGTTTTCCAAAGAAAGTATGATCATGTGGAGTTTGTTGCTTTTCTCACCATAGTAGTAATCAAGAAATGAGCAAATGCAGTACATCAGGACTCTGGAAGCAGACCTGATGGAGTAGACGAATGATGGGTAAGCACAAGGAAAAAAAAAATTTTATTTGCTTTTCTACTAGGTATCAGTATCTATGTTTTACTTCACCGTGTGTCAAGCACAGCTAAAGCAAGTTCACTGAGATGCAATCAGGTGATCGCTGACATCACAGAGTTGGGGAGTTGAACTCCCAAACAGTGTTTAAACCTGCTCTAGTTGTCATTTTCTAGCAGAGTATCAATTTTGCTCTTCTGAGCTCCTGAGCATGTTATCATGATAAATACTTGACTTCTGACTATTTGAACCTGGCTTTTTCTTGTTGTCCTGAGACTTGGATCCTGAATTTGTACTGCACTGACAGAATGGTTTTGACCTCGGCCTTCTGTGACTATTTTTCCCTTGCTTACTAATTCAGTTTTGTATTACCTGCATCCTGTTTACCATGGATAGTCTGACCTCTCTGCCTTCTGTGTTACTTTCTGTAGTTCTCCACTCACCACACTAAGGGACAGTTTGGTGGACCGTGACTTGGTTACTACATGCAGTCAAAACCATCTCACCTTGCTGCTATTCTCTGCTTGTTTCACTCCTAGCTGGTGTTGTGTCCACAACCCAGGTCCTGATAGGCAGATAACAAAATGGATAATAAGATAATCAGAAGGAACACAGAACAGCAGGACCTAGGCACAGATGATGGAAGACCTGAACCAGATGCTTGAGATGATTGTACATCATAAGGCGCCCATCTTACTTATTCAAAGAACATAACATCATAAAACTGCACCAAAAAACCCCACCAAAATAGAGATTGGATCAATAACTCTAATACTTTATGTTGAAGTGTTAAGGAATCATTTTGGATACAATAAGAGCAGTAGTAGTTTGCCTCATCATGTGGAGGTTAATCCTGCCATGAGTCAAAAGGGCAAAAGGCTTTTTTCTCATCCCTGCATGGTGATAGAATGAGAGAACAACAGACAAATAGATGTGTTTCTCTGTTTTTTCGAATCCATAATTAACTTGGTTAATTTGATCTTTAAAAGCTTGCATTTCCATAATTTAGAATTCTAAACTGTACAAATGTTTTGCCCTAGTGACCATCTGTTCTAGTCCACACACCACTGAGAAGGGCACAGGTAGCAATAGAAGCATTGGGTGTCTGACAACAGGGGGATTGTTGAGTAATCCTCCATATTTGTTTTGTTCTCAAACACATGTGTCTAAAGACACCACCCCAAGCTCATAGCACAATCTACTTATCAATGAAAATCAATTCCTGCATAGGGCTCCTCCCAGACAGAGATAAACAAAATTTCATATACAAGGCTTCACTGCCCTCTTTCCACAAAGATCTTTGAGCTCTCTAATAATGGTAGCAATACTGTGCCTTAGTATTTGGAGCATATAGTTAGTTTTGCATTTATACATTATAATTTTATAGTCTGTGATATACATGTGGTAGTATAAGAGTATATGGTTGCATATGTGGAGTAATATAGGAGTTTGTAATTTATATATTGTAATTTCAATTAGTGATACTATGCATTAATGATAGTGGTAATATGCATTTATAATTAGACTTTAATAATATGTGATATGTATGAGAATACAATTAGTGTGAAAGTGCTGTACAAAATAGGATTTGTAGCTTGTGCTGTGAGCTGTAGTTAGTAATGATGACAGTTGTAGCAGTGTTATATAAAATAGTATACCTATACTAGTAGCAGCAATATTGAATTAAGTAAGAAATATGAATGCTAAGCTAATGCTGTTAATTGGGAATTTCAATGGAGTCTGGGATACACACACACAATTAAGGTACATATACACATAGATATTTAAAATATAAATACACAATATATATTAAAAAAAACATCTCAAATAAAGATACATCTGCTTGCAATCTTTCCTAATATCAGTATCATTGTCCCCATAATATGTACCGTGTATATGATTGTAAGCTTCACATCTAGGTTGTTTGCTAAGTTATGTATGTGAAAAGTAAGTGGTACATGTGTTTAACAGTAAGAGTTAATATAGAGCAGAAGGAATAGTATTTATTGGCTACTCTGGAAATTTACATTTGCGAGTGATAAATTAATGAGAACAGTTATTAAATGTCAATAATATATTTAACTCACTATTAACTCATCAGTGCTATTAGCATGTCCTTTTACATGTACATATATTTGATATCTTATACTCAACTTACATTTTGTATTAACTATTGATGGTCTGTCTAACTGCATAAACATAACTGTGGGAAGATTCATAAACACATTTTTTCCCACAATATTATCCATTTATTATACCAATACAATAGGATATGTATTAACTAATGTTAGGGGAAGCTCTATCTGTTAAAAAAGTACCAAGAAATAAAATAACTATTACTTATTAAACAGACATATCCAAAAATTTGCCTGGTCATAAATGGGGGGAAAAGATCTAGTTATAAAGGTGTTACAGACCAGGTAAGCCACTATTTAACATTATTGAGATGCTTAATATAGCAAAAATAACCAAAGAAGTGTTTCTATATGTCCTTCTCTAGGAAGAAAATGCTTCTCTCACAAAGCAGGTAGAGAATTACTGCCAACTGTACAAATAGTTTACAATATAACTTGACATATATGATATGAATATGAAACATGAAATAAATAACTATGTTAACTAAGATGAATAACTGTCACAATAAGGTATTATAAGTTTATTTTTGCCTACTTTTCTTCGTTCTCCATTGATACCTCTCCACTTTTCAGCTTTTCGTACAATATGGCTCAGTTCTTGATTTGAAATTTCTAGATCATAGGGGACATGACAGACTCCTTCATCACAACTAATGCGTTGAAATATGTCCAGTATCCAACTTTCCTTATGTATCCTGTAAAACACATGTAAAAGTTACAACCAATTAAATTATGGAAGGCAATTATATACTATTATTTAGTTACAAAAACATCCATTTTCTGTGTCAAATGATTGTATATAACAATTAAAGATAAGAGAGACATTTTGGCGGATATCAAGTTTCCGTAACTATCAATATTTCACGGCCATTGAAACATTTCTATTAAACTTATTGGATGGTTACCATGTAGACATCATACAAAGTTCTTCTTGCCTCTATATATCCTAAAAATTTCAGAAACACTTAGAAAATCTTAGCCCTATATTAATAATCTGCCATAACTTGATTCCTATTAACTCAGTTTCTGGCCTATATAGGTTGATTCCTGTCTGCCTTTCATTGTCAGTTTTAACGTAATCAGCCAGGACCCTTAAAACTTTCTTCTGCTCTGAAACCTTATCTCTTGATTTCTGACTGGGCTTTCCATTAGCTTCTGATGTCTAAGGACAGGAAGCAAAATTCGGACTCACTACTCAAGTCAAATGTCAAAGTCATTAGCAAAGTCATTAGCAAGCAAACATAGTAATTGAACAAGCCAAAGTCAAAAACAGGTGGTCAGAACAAAAAAAATGATAGACACAAGGCTGGGAAAGCTCAAATAAACCTTACCAACAAAGCAAAAAATATCAGCAAGCATGCACCAGTGTGCATGCCTATCATCAGTAAGTGCACCTAGAAAGGTGCCCTTACGAAACCCTCAGAAAGGTGCCCACACTTAGAGAGGAGCCTAGACAGACAGGTATGCAATGACTACAATACCAGTGGGAGCTGGAATGATTTGTGACAACTTAATTCACGAACAAGACACAGTCGTGAAACATAGAAACAAATGTTTACATGTTAGGTTTATTGATGGTGTAGGTGTGTGTATAAGTTGGAAGTGAGTAGACAAAAAAAATCACAGCCTCGCTATGTTTTGGGGTAGAATATAAGTTGTCTGGAACAACCTACATACTACATGACACATGTTATCTTGGGCGAGTGTTTGACCATTCCACAAAATATATAACAGAGAGTGATAAGATGTTAATTAAATGCTACAACATTTTTTTTTGCTTTTCTTAACATGTGTGGGTGGGGAATATACATTTTTCTTTTTTGAATTGAATTTTATGTAAAAACTGTGGGTGGAGTAATATGGTGCACAGCAAGTGTAATGTGTACAACACAAGAAGTAGCATGAGTGCCATCACTGCAATCCCAGTTGCTTATTATTCATGTCTCCACATCTCAGGGGATCTGGAGTACCCAGAATGTCTTAGCACAAGTGTTTATTGGGCCACAGAGTGTATTTATGGTAATGTAATTAACAGGTTAAGTGGTACTCGGTGGTTGTATTTACACAATATATTTTTTACTAGCAGCAAATTCTATTGGAAAGTGATGACCTTTAGCCTTTATTGTAAATGTTACAGAACTTACTGGTCTTCTCAATTTTCTTTAGAAATGAAAGGTCTGACTTATCAAGGCACGTAAAACAAACATAAAGTGCGTTGCTTTAAAAACTTACGTAATTCGGGCATACGCACATCCGTATTCAACTACAAGCGGGTCTGGAGAAACGTCTCTTGTTGAATAAGAATTTAGGTATGCCCTGTATCACGTATCTCACTGGTTTAGTTCCATTATGATCCTTATGTACATTGGTTTCCCTTGGTTACTACTATCCGCTGTACAGCCTGGCTTTCCTCTATCCTCGGACGCCATCTTGCCAAGTATTCTGCACATGCGCAACCTCGGGAACCTTTAAAACCTCTGCTCCGCAGTGATTGGATGATTACCAGCCAGTTCCCTTTATAAGGGTCCTTCTCCTTCCTATGGGTGTCAGATCATCAGGTCTCCCTACCTGATAGGAAGCATCACCTCTGACTCCTGTTCGTGTTTATACTTACCTTTGTTCCTAACTTCGTGGGTTAGGCCGTTCATTCATTGGTTGCAACATCACCCGTTATCGGTCCTGTTCCGAAGTTATAACACCTGTGTGGATTTCAGTGCTTCTGCTCTCTGCAGCTCATCACTTCACAGCTACGCCTGTTCAGCCTGTTCAGCCTAACCCGCTGCTAAGTCCTGTGACTATAGTGCTTCACCCAGCATTCGTCCTGTTCCTGAATTACTACACTAGCGTATACCTCAGTCCTTCTGAGTCCTGCAGCTCATCACTTCACAGCATCATCGTTCAGCCAATTCTGCTGTTAAGACCTGTGACCGTACTGCATCACTCAGCATCTGTCCTGATCCTGAATTACTACACAAGAGTATACCTCAGTCCTTCAGAGCAGCTAAGATCATATGGTGAATACCTCTCTGGGGGTAAACTGTCACTCAAGCAGAGATCAAGACCATTCCACTATCTGGCTTTCATGACATAAAAAGTAGAGTAGAATGCACAGCAAAAAAAGTGTTCAGTTATTGTCACCTGTTAATAATATACTCATTATGAAAAATATGAATATTTTTCATCCCCCCCGCAATTTTTTTTTATCTCAATGCGTACGGAATAAAATGATTTTTACAGTTGCTCCTAATTGCAAACACATGATGTGACATGCATACATGTCCGTCATCACAATCAATCAGCACTTACACCTGCCCTATAGCTGCTGTAAATGATACTGCTGAAAATCACATACCTGAGAGATGCCCAGAGCTTGAATCGAATAGATGTGCGTGCACTCAACCTTGGCTCGTCCTTACTGTACATTCACTACATGGATACGTCCCCTCCCTCCCATGCTCCGGCCATGAAATCGTAGGCTGTTGGAAGTGTCTTTTGTATTTGAAGATGAATTGGATGTACTTGAGCTCACTATATAGTACCTTTCTGAGTATGAGCGGTGCAATTTTACGCAAAATGAGGCATGTATCTGCATTTAAGTTCCTTAATGAATATGGCCCAAAATGAGGACTAAAAACATGATAGGCCTGAGTCATTAAGGAGAGCAAAGCATAAAAAAGGAGTAACATTTGCACCTGGGCAAAACCATGTTGCATTGGAGGGGGAGGTAACTTTCAAATGTGGGGACAGGTTTATAGTTGGGGTAGGGCATGTCCTAGATCAACTTTAAATTCCAGTGTAATAATAAAGCTATTAAGTATTTGTGTGTTAGATGAAAAACAGTCAGTATTTAATTTATGTGCAAAATAATAAACTAATTTGCACCCCTTGCATTGTAACATGGTTTGTCCCAGAGAACATCTACTCCTTTTTTGCCTTAGTGACTCAGGCCCGATGTCGTTAATTATCCACCACAGTATGTAAATTAAGTCACTGACATATTACAAATATTATAGTTCTTTGACTCTGACAAAGAATATTGGCCAGTGTGATTGTGATGACTAAAATGACTTCAAAAGTGCAAATTCATGTGACAACATATAGGGATATATTTACTAAACTGCGAGTTTGAAAAAGTGGAGATGTTGCCTATAGCAACCAATCAGATTCTAGCTATCATTTATTTAGCACATTCTACAAAATGATACCTAGAATCTGATTGGTTGCTATAGGCAACATCTCCACTTTTTCAAACCTGCAATTTAGGAAATCTAGCCCTTAAACTCTGATCTGACAATGTATAGTATCATCATCATAATCACCATTTATTTATATAGCGTCATTGATTCCGCAGCGCTGTACAGAGAACTCATTCACATCAGTCCCTGCCCCATTGGAGCTTACAGTCTAAATTGCCTAACATACACACAGAGACAACAGATAGAGAGAGAGACTAGGGTCAATTTTGATAGCAGCCAATTGACCTACTAGTATGTTTTTGGAGTATGAATTGGAGTTAACATTCAAGTATGATAGAACAATATTATTTTAATGTTATAATAATGAATATTTGTCAAATATCATAGAATCTCATACGGAAGCTTTGGACCATGAGTTTGAATCACTAAGCAATTTTCCATTTGTACAATGGCTCAGGATTTCAAGTAAGCCTGAAAGCAAGATAAAAATACATAGAAGCTGATTATCAGTATTTTATTTTGTTATAACTGCTGTTAGAATATTCAGCTATTTATTTGTATACGCCACAGGAAATATATGTTTAATTTGGATCTAATATTACTGAAAAAAATCAAATAAGTCATCATCATCCATTGAGGTACTGTATTATTTCTGAATTACATAATTTAATACTAAAAGAATACTAAAACTTCCTTTTTTATTAAGCTTTTTGCTGTCTGTATATTGTTGTTGATTAGATATATTACAACTGTTTACTGTTGCAATAAGACATTAGTAGAGTCTTACTACTATGTTTGAGAGTACTTTGCCAGCATTTGATTCACTTTGGTCATCTATTATCCTTTTAGCATACATAACTTAAGCAAATAGGATTTTCATTGTATATTTCAAAGTAAAGGATGAATATTTGGCATGTCAAAACAGGAAGCTTTTGATATGTCAGTTATAATTTGCCTTACTTTTCCACTTGTGTGAAAAAACCTTTATATCAGCAACCTAATTTTAGCATAGAAAATATATTTATAATGTTAAACAAATAGAGAATAATCTGTTCGCAATGGGAAAAAAAGAAACATACAGCATAATTTGTGCGCATTGGATAAAAAAGAAAAATATGCAAAAGTAATAAGGTACATAAAATACCACCAGAACCAAAAAAGTTTCTAATTGTAATTAACATTTATAAACAGGGTTGAAGATACATTTATTTTTTACTTTTACATATGGATTTACGCTATTCATTATGATAAAAAGCATTTTCATAGCTTTTCGTGACCTTGAACATTTTACATTAGAGTGTAGGAAACGTCTGCTGGAGAAACATTCCCTCTTTAACAACACAAGAACAGTCTTTTGGCCTCTATGCACTAATCCTTGCTACTGACCGATGCCAGCAGACATGATGGCTACAATGGCCATAGCCTCTGCTAACATTTCTTTACAGCCCTGGGATTTTTGCTCACTCTCGGTGAGGAAAAATCACTCTGCTTTCATTGGGGGTCATGTTGAGTTGGATGCAAAACATGTACCTTTTAAACCTTGCACTGTTTAAGATTATGTGAAAGTTTAAGCGGTGACTGAAATATGTGTGTTTCAAAACGGAAACACATCACCAAAAAGCACTGCTAGTTATAACATTTAGACCATCTTGTTAATAAAGCTGGACTTTTTTCTTCAAAACTATTGCTCATATTACTCTGGTAGTAAAAAGCATTCTCATTGAATGTATTGGCCAAGAACCATTTACTTCCACCTCTCAGATATGTTATTTGTGTTGAGTGCTGTGATAGACTCAAGAACCCACAGAATCTATCATGCCTACAGAAATCTGTATCCTATACCTGTGTTCATTATCATATACCCTTCAAGTTATATACTAAACTTTGTGCATTTTTGCTTCTATTAACTCTAAGCCCCATTCCCACATTCGATGCAATCCAACTCTATTATTTATTAATCATTTATTATTATTTATTAATATATTGCCAATCATCATCATCATCAACATTTATTTATATAGCGCCACTGATTCCGCAGAGCTGTACATCAGCCACTTTACATCATTTTGAGAAAGTAGAATCACAAATGAATGCCTATGAATGCCTATGGATCATTTGAACACCAAATAACATATCCACCAAGAAGAATTATCACTTAGTTGCATAAAGTTTGGCAAGGATGTACAGTCTGGAAAATAGATTTTAATGCTAACTTTACAGAAATATAAAAATAAAACCAGGCCTGGCAGGAATCTTTATCCATGGATTTGTAATTATATTGGGGGGAATTTAATATTGCTTGATTTACAATGAGAAGGCATTGTGCATAACTCATTCACATCATTCCCTGTCCCATTGGAGTTTACAGTCTAAATTCCCTAACATACACACACAGACAGAGAGAGACTAGGGTCAATTTTGATAGCAGCCAATTAACCTACTAGTACATTTTTGGAGTGTGGGAGGAAACCGGGGCACTTGGAGGAAACCCACGCAAGAACGGGGAGAACATACAAACTCCACACAGATAAGGCCATGGTCGGGAATTGAACTCATGACCCCATCGCTGTGAGGCAGAAGTGCTAACCACTTAGCCACCGTGCTCCACAGAGAATATGTAGTCATGCACATCAGCCACTTTACATCATTTTGAGAAAGTAGAATCACAAGGCATACAAATGAATGCCTATGGATCATTTGAACACCAAATAACAGATCCACCAAGAAGAATTATCACTTAGTTGCATAAAGTTTGGCAAGGATGTATAGTCTGGAAAATAGATTTTAATGCTAACTTTACAGAAATATAAAAATAAAACCAGGCCTGGCAGGAATCTTTATCCATGGATTTGTAATTATATTGGGGGGAATTTAATATTGCTTGATTTACAATGAGAAGGCAACTTAACATGGTGAAACGCGCATGGTCCCTACCCACAGTTCAAAAACAGTTTACAACCTACTTATTCATATATTACTATTTAGAATTACTTTATTTTTAAACTTTTTCTGATGGTTTATTATACATTTCTTTAATTTCCGATTTCTTATTTAATTCCATTCTATTTTTTCCTATTTTCTCTTGTTTATTATTTGATACTGTTCACTCTTCTTTATCTAGTTTTATTCCTTTTTATCTTTTGTTATCTTGACTTATCTCCTTTCCTTTTACTTTATATCCTTTTCCACTAGACTTCAAGTATCTGCTCTTTCCTTTTTTTTATTTCTTATCTTGCATCCATCTTTCTATTGATTAATCTTCCTTCTTCCTTCTGTTCAACCTTATTTTAATTAATTGACAGTTTATACTATATTTATCTGTTTGTTCACATGTTTCTTATACTATTTCTTATTTTTTTTTACAAACCACCTTATTCGTTAACTCATCCTGTACATCTATTTTCACCCACTTACTCTTCAACTATACCCCTTATCCTTCTACTCATTACCACCTCCTTACTTGACTCACCCCCCTATCTATTCAATATCTGTATGTCACATTTCCCAATTCACTGCACTTATAGCGTAGGCTGGTAGCAGCAATTTCGGGGGGGGGGGGGGGACAGTGTGGACTACCCCTCAAAAAGTCGCTATTAGCACAAGGCTAGACTGCCTGGGTTGGTGACACTATAACAGGGAAAACTGCAGCTTGGGGTCTCCCTGTCATAATGTTAACCAGTCCGAGCCTGTTCAGCATAGAGATAAATTCAAAAAGGAAATCAGGCCTGCAAAAATATGCCCCAGGGGAAACAGCAGAGTGCTTCCCAGACCCCTTCTGCAGAGGGTGGGGGGTAATAATGAGTTAATTGAGGTAACATTTTAATTTTCTGGTGTACTACTGGTCCCAGCAAGCTCTAGAAGCCCTAAATTGCTTGGGTATGCTATTGCTAGTAGAACTAGCTTGGGCTCCTCTCTTGTCCAATTGCTCTAAATTTTTGGAAGCATTGCGGAAAATTTTCAACAAATCCGGACTAGTATTCTCTGCAGATTTCAGCATTTTGCTCCTCTGTCAGGGGTCCCAGACTGTAGGACAATGCTAAGCTAAATTCCGTACCCTCGCCTCTGAGCTTCAATGGATAAATGTGTTACAGACTTACCTTCGTCCTCCGCCGCTCCGTCGATCGGAAGCCGCATTTCCGGGTTCGGCAGTCACATGACTGCAACTCAGGGGCGGGGGTTTTGAATCCCCGTCTGTATTTTACTTCACTCTGACACTCGGTGAGTGTCAGAGCAACCTTACCTGTTCCTGGCTCCTGAGCTCCCTGTGAACCTGTAGCGCTGTATCACTACTCTGGATCTCCTGCCCCTGTGTACCGACTCGGTTTGCTGACTCTCCTTGTCTTCCTGTGACCCTGCCGCCAGCTAGTGTACGGTATCTGGATTCTCCTCACTCCGAGCTTGCTCATTGATTTTGTACCTAGTTGCTCCCTTGTGTACCAGCTCCGGCTGCCTGACTACATCTATCTCCTTGCTCTTCCCGATATACTACATCTTGGGACAAGCCTGAGGACTGCGACCTGTGACTCCCAACAGTGAAGCCCATCCCGTCTTGCAGCGGTTCTTGGTGAACACCGGGGAGTCCGTTAGACTCCGCACCTCAGGTGAGCCAATTCTACTCAAGATTAGTATCGAATCCAGCCAATCCGTTACAAAATGAAAGTGTAAGCGCTAATTTACAGTGTGGCATACACCAGTTAGTGTAGTATATATTGCGCAAAATCACTCTACGGACGCCCAGAAAGTGGGTACAAGCATATGCTTCTATGCAGAGTTGCATGCTTCTGGCACTTACACCCACCTGTGCCTGGAGAAGCAGTATAAGGTAGGGGCATGCAGAGGCAGGCTGAGTACACTAAAGGCAAGTTCACAAAAATGTGGCTCATGCAGATCTGCATGGGCCACATGATCTACTCTTAGGAGACTTATACCCTATAGCAGGGGCAAGTACTTGTTGATGATGATGACTTAGCATAAACCAAGCCAATATGCTGCTGTTAGAGAGGCAGACTCATCTCAAGAAGTATACAGCTTTGCATGTGGGGACAAATATGTTAATTTTCTGTGCTCCTTTATTAAGAGTACGTTACTCCTATTTTACTTCTAATTATTGAAACAGACCCTTAGTGGTCAACAGTTGCAGGGAATGTCCGACAGGATAAAGTATGAAGTAACACTCCAGGAGCTTCCATTACCATGTACAGCAAAATTAACATTCCATTTAGAGAGTGGACTCATGAAAGGATACATTTTGGGCAAGCTACCATCCGGCTGTTTCACCATTTCCAAACACATGAATTGCCTCTGGCAGGATCCATGCAGCTCAGATGTTCCCCTCTATCTCTTGAAGAACGGGAGAGGTTTAAGAATAGCCTATGTCTGTACAGTGCTGTACCTGATCATCTGTTTGGCGTATGTCTTAAAGGCTGGGAAATGGCCGAACCTAGCAGGTATTGGAGAGGCCATGCTGGGTATATCTTATTACTTGCTTTCCTCCAACACCAACCCAATTTTGTCACGCCACCTACTGTGTATATTCCAGGGAGATTCCTTTTCATGTTTCCACCTTTTTGGATTCAAGGGTGGCTGGGAATGTAATTACTTATTTTGTGGTTTCTAAATGTGGCATTCCAACCCAGGTTCTGGGTCAGCCAGTCTGCATTACAGCCACCAATGGCAGTAAAATGTCTATTGGCACCATTGCTTTCATTCTGCAAGTTGGAGCTGTACACAAATAATATATTTCATTTCTTGCTATACACAATTAGTTTGGCTATTTTGGAACTTCCCTGGCTGCATCTTCTCTCCACAGTTCTTGACTGGCATACCTCCCAGTTATATTGTGGGGTACAGACTGTTACCATAAATGTCTCCAAAATTGTTACTCCTTGTACACATTTGCCTCTGTGTTCTATGAATTTTGGGAATCTTTTACCTTCAAGGTATGCCTCCTACCTTATGCTGAAGAAGTACCTCCCATAGGAAATGGGATTGTTCTATTGGACTTCAGCCTGGGAAGATTCCACCTTGGGGACGTGTATACAATTTATCTGTACATGAGACCAAAGCTATGTCCGCTTATACACAAGAAATTTTGGCTCGAGGAGTTATTCAAATATCTTCTTCTCTGGCAGACACTGGATACTTTTGAAATAGAAAGACGGGAGTCTACATCCCTGTATTGATTACCAGGGTTTGAATGAAAATGATCAAATATAAAGTAAAAAGTTAAGAACAGGTATCCAATACAATTGATCTTGGAACTTTTGACTGTATAAAAGGAGCAACCATGTCCTCCAAACTTAATCCTAGCGGTATTTACAGTCTCATTTGCATCAAAGGGGATGAGTGGAAGATGGCAAGCTACACATGACAGGCACTACAAGTATTTAATAATGTCTTTTGAATTGTGAAATGCTCCCACTGTCTTCCAGAGTTTTGTTAATGACAGTTTTCATTGCATACTCTATTCATTTATCATCATATACCTTTACCTTGAAAGTAATAGAGATCATGTTAAGCATTTCTTAAATTTTCTTCAAAAACACCATCTTTGCTGTAAATTGGATGAGTAGTTTTGAACAAGTCCTTTCTTTAGACTACATCATTTCTGAGACCAGTCTACAAATGGATCCTGACAAGGTGAAAGAGAGACCTTAGGCTCTGGATGCAAAGCAATACAATGTTTTCTGGGATTTTCCAATTACTACCACAAGTTTATAAAAATGGCTATTGTGAGAACTTTAGATTTTTTTATCAATGGGGAACAAACTGGAAGATGTATGGATGCAATAAAAAAGACAGGTTGCTCAACGAAATACACTGATGTGTTTCAAACTGTAGGTAAAATGCTGAGGGCACAGCTGAATGCACAAGCTGTGGGGGTTTGGTAACATGCTACGGAGTACACAGAGTTTGTAGGCACTGACTGGACAGTGTGTAGTGTACACTGGGGTACATGGATGTGTTGGCACTGGCTGAACAGTACGTAGTGTGCAATAAGTTACACAGATGTGTTAGCACTGTTTGAACAGCGCATAGCGTGCAATAAGGTACACAGAGGTGTTGGCACTTGCTGAACAGTGAGTAGCATGTAATGAGTTACACGAATGTGTTGGCACTGTTTGAACAGCATGCAGCATGTAATAAGGTACAGAGAGGTGTTTGTACAGGTTGAACAGCGTGTAGCATGTAATGAGGTACACAGATGTGTTGGCACTATTTGAACAACGAGTAGAATATAATGAGGTACACAGAAGTGTTGGCACACTTTGAACAGTGAGTATCATGCAATAAGGTACACAGATGTGTTGGCATTATTTCAATGGTGCCCTAGCATGCAATAAAGTGCACAGATGTGTTTGCACTGTTTGAACAGGGCGTAGAGTGCAATAAGTTACACAGATGTGTTGGCTCTGTTTGAACAGTGTGTAGCATGCAATAAACAAATTGATACAATGGAGTATATCGCAGTGACCCTGTAGAACAGATAACAAATGTATCAATAACACACACAGATGACAATAATTAGCAGACAGGATTTTTGCAACCAAATACAGTGGTATGGAGTCTAAGACCTCCTGGGATCCCTGCAAAAAGATATGTGTAGTTCCCTCTGTGAAAGCAGCAGAGTATTTAGCTGATATGAGGATGTTACCGAAAACACCATGGATGTAGATGCAGGTATGGTTGTGTTGCCATCGGGGAGATTAACACAGGAATTGAATAAACACAAATAGATGCTATACCTCCTAGTATAATCCTGGACAGGAAATATCAACATTAGTCACAATGCATAGTCAGACACTTGAAGATTGCATTGAGCAAGTTCTTATAGTGGCTGGTTGATTGGTGTCACCAGTACTGGTGGTTAGTGGTAACACCTGAGAGAGTTGGGTTCTGTTAAGGATTCCTGTTAAGGATTGGGAATGCCAGCAATCAGTAGCCTGCTGACTGTTGGAGGCAGGCCAGTGATGTCTAAGACTGCTGGTACTAACAGCTACTCTACTTAACCCAGAGATCTGGTAACCCAAACATTTGCCCGCCGGAGGCATTTCAAACCTGCACTCAATTAAAAGAGGGGTTTGCCTCTGATCCCATTCTGAAGAAACCTGTAATCTCTGATTCCTTTATTCTTGAAATTGATGCCTCTTCTATTGGCTTACATGCCAACCCCTCCCAGCGATCCCCTTCAGGGAAACTTCACCTTTGTAGATTTTTCTCCTACAAGTTAACATCTGCCTAGAGAATCTACGGTATTGGGGATAGAGAGCTCCTCACTATCAAATTGGCTCTGGAAGAGTGGAGACATTTACTTAAGGGAACTTCCTGCCCTTTAACTACTTACACTGACCACAAGAATCTTCTTTACTTATGATTCGGTCAATGGTTAAACCCTGGGCAAGCATTGTGGTCATTGTTTTTTCCCAATTCAATTTCTTGGTTACCTACAGACCTGGCACAACAAAATTAAACTTGGACCTTTGATTCCTTTCCCCTCTGAGCACAAACCAATGTTGGATTCAAATCACATTTCGTCTATCACACCATCTGTTCCTTCTGTTTCCTTCATGGCAAAACCTATACCTGACAATTTTCGGTCCAAATTATTATGCTGTGCACACACCTCTCAATTTACTGGGAGTGTTAAAAACAATTGTGGAGTTAATTTCACAGAGTTTTGGTGGTTCTTGCTTTATTGAGACATCAAGGACTTCATTTGTCCAGCATTATCTGTGCCCTGCACAAAGTACCTCCTGCTATTGGCCCTCTTAAAGAACTTCCCATAGCAAACAAACTTTAGACCCATCTTTTAATGCATTTTATAATGGATATTCCTCTGTACAGTCACTGCAATAGTATTTGAATAGTTCACTTCTCCAAAGATGCTCATTTTATTAGCCCTCAAAGGCCTCACTTGTGCAGCTGTGTTGGGTTGTTTGCTCATCAAGGAGATCCTCTGGCTACATTTTTGTCCCCTTGAAATTTAACCGATTGAGCATAGTTTAAAATCTGATGGGCATTCTGAAAGAACATTGGAATTAAATATTTCTGCAAAGCATATCATCCTCAATTCAACAGGCAACCAGAGAAGATTAGTCAGGAGCTAGAATCTTTTTTAAGGATGTACATTTTGTCTATCCAAGATAACTGGTCTCATTTATTATCCTGGACAGAATTTGAATTTTGTATGGTCATCATCCTCATCTCCCTAGTTTATTGGAAGTTCCTGCAGCTGAGTCTTTTCGGGAGCTCCCTAATTTCTGGTTTCATATCAAAAATAACCTAATTAAGACATCTCCATGCTACAAAGTCACTGCCAACAGGAAGAAATGTATGGTTCCAAAGTTGGTTCCTCGTGATAAAGATAGGCTTTCAACCCAATCTTCAGGTCTCTAGTATGAAATTTGTTCCTTGTTTCCTCAGTTATTCAAGATTCTGGAAGCAGTTAACCCTATGGCCTTTAAGCTTCGTCTTTTTCCTTTTCTATGCATTCCCAATGTATTTCATGTTTCTTTGCTGAAACCGTTGGTCATTACCCACTTTTCTTCCTCCAGTTCTTCTCCATCATCTCCATCAATGTTCAAGGATAAGAGAAGTACAAGATTAATCAAATATTGGATTTTAAAGGTGTTTTTCAGTTTCTCTTGATTGCCTGGATCAAGGCTTCTGATATCAATGCTCCTCACCTTCCAAAAGTGTTTCACAAAAATCATCTCAACAAACTTTTATTTAGGTGTTCGGTGTACACACATAAATGGAAAGATACTGTCACTCACCTGACTGTTGCTGCCATGCTTCGCACAATGCTGACTCTGTTTAGGAGCTGGTGAGCGTCTTTCTCCTCTTCTTATATATTCATTGGATTTGCAATCATGACCGATTATGTAATCAGGTTACAAATGAAAACAGGTGCCTGCATTTAAAGCACACTCTGAACACTTTCAGTATCAGAGTATAATGGGTTGTTTCTTGCTCCAACATTCTGTATCTTGTAGAATCTTGTGTTCCAGACCTATACTTCTGTCCTCCTGTATACTAGACCATGGCTAGTATTGATTCTTCTTCTTCTGTGCTTGCTCTTTTAGAGTTTAGTTTTATCGTTTTTCTGCTTGACTTGCCATTAATAGATTTGTGAAATACGTTGTTTGTTGGCGGGGTCTACACCATTCTCTCACTCTTTCCTTTCTCTTTGCCTTTGTCTCTCTCTCTCCTCTTTCTCCTTGCATCTTTTTTCCTTTGCTGTTTGCTTATCGACTTTTCTCGCTCTCATTTCACTCTTATTTTTCCTCTCATTTCTTGTTAGTCTTCTGCTCTATTTTTCTCTCTTCATTTCACTCCTTTACTTTCTCCTTTGCCCCCCTCTCCTTTCACTCTTTTTCTCTCTCTTTTCTATTCTTTGTCATTCCCACTCTGGATCTTTTTTTCATTCCTCTTTTTCTCTCCATGCCTTTCAGACTGTTTCTCTCTCCTTTTCTTTCTTTATGTCTCACCCTTTCACTCTTCTTTTTTCATTTCTTTCCCCTTCTCACTATCTCCATCTCACTGCTTTATTTTTCACTAAGCCTTTTGCAGTGGTTTCCATGTTTCGCTTTTTGACAAGCAGAATTTAATACATCATAGCACAGAACAAAACCAACAAGTGTGAGGCAAAAAGGGAAGGACTGAGAGAGAGGGAGATATGGAGGAATAAATAGGTGGAAGAAAAAATGAAAGGGGAATTCCGGACAGAACAAAAATGATAGGGGGAGGTTTTTTTGCAGCACACTTTAGACAAAATCTAGCCAGAAGAAAATGTGTACAATTCTGCATCCATGTGGAAAGTATTCTGTAGAACAGTTTAGAACATTTCTTATGCATCTAGAGGTATCCAATATATATTCTTCAGTATTCACCTTACAGAATATGATGCATAGTGAGTGTCATGATAAATGTTATATGTAAAGGGTGTGTGATTTTTATTTTTTACACATATTCTTAGATCAGTGACTCAGGGGTCCTATTCTATGGAAACCTCAGTGATTATGGCAGGTGGAAAAGGGCACATTACTTCCCATGCACAAGGTTCTATATTGAATGCTGTGCTGGAGCAATCCAATGGCAGGATCCTCATGGTTCTGGCCATCCAGGAAGGACCAGCTGATGTCAGAGGCAGACCAACTTCTGTGCAGATAGCGATTACTGCAGTAGAAATCTAACAAGATGTAACAGTGCATCACATAACGGGACGTATAATTATATCCTTTTGAGTAAACAGGTGAAGAAAGACATATATAAAACAAAAAAACTGTTGAAAAGTAAAAGGGGAAAAAAAATCTTTTACACAAATGTATATATGCCTGTACAATATGGAAATATATTAAGAGGTGTTAAAGGTAACAGTCAAGTGTTTATTTTGGCTAAAATGTTCTTTTAAGATGCCGTGGAAACAACTAATATATAGCAAAATAACCGGGTTGGGTACGTATTAACGATCCTGAAAATTCCGACAGGCTTCAGTCCTACAAATTTTTTTTTAATTCTGACAAAAATGAATACAATATAAGTAGATTTACCTGAACACCGAAGCTCCAATGTCTGGACCCCATAGGCTAAATGTTTTAACACTTAGCCTAAGGGGTCCAGACATTGGCGGTTTAAATTAACATTGTCGCAAGTCCTGCTGATGTCAAACTGAAGTGCCGGAGTCCTGTGTCTTCGGAATGACTGCCTGTCAGTATGCCGCTTCCATCGGAGATCTGGAGCTTCGGTGTTCAGGTAAGTCTGCTTATATTGTATTCGTTTTTTGTCAGAATTCAGGTTTTTTTTTTGTAGGACTAAAGTCTGTCGGAATTTTCAGGATCGTTAATACGATTACCACCGAAATAACCAGCTCACATGGTTCCAACAGTTGCCTACCTAGTAGTACTAGAATCAATTTACCGACAAAGGTATGACTAATTGTTTTTACAAAATCTTAGAATTAAGTGATTTAAAACTGAAGAGTAATGGGACCTAATTTTATGTTAAATTGTGGCATAACAACTCACATATTCCAATCTCAAATGCATTTTTACCTCAGGAAATAAAGGTAAAGAACAGAGGATGATATGATGAAAATCATTGTGTATATCAGCAAAGTGATGAGTATGCCAGGAATGCCAGATTGTTCTGTTCGCAAGAAAAACCAATAGAGTTTTGCTGCATCTGCAATGGGCTTCTCTGCGCTGTGAGAAAGTCTCTATAACATAAAAACATGAATAAAAAATTAAACTTTGTATCACGTATCAGCAATTATGTCTTAAAGCTGCACTATTACCTAGTACAGTGTTGGCTAACCTGTGACACTCCAGGTGTTGTGAAACTACAAGTCCCAACATGCTTTGCCAATATATAGCAGCTTACTGCTGGGAGGGTATACTGGGAATTGTAGTTTCAAAACACCTGGAGTGTCACAGGTTACCCAACACTGACCTAGTAAAATGTGATAGTGCAGGGGCTAATCCCACACTGATCCGATGCCCTGAGGGCTGTTACATGTAGATGCTTTTCATGGGTATCAGTTAAGTAACCACCCTTTAAATGGTGGTAAAGGGTGACTGATCACAGCTTGACATTGGTCCTGCAGCTCACTTTCTTACCAATCTGGTTTTTGGCCGACACTGTAAGAGGAGCAGCGGATGTGCTTTGTCTGGGCTGCAGCTAATTGTGACGCTCCTGCGCTACCTTTTATTTGGTAGTAGTGTAGTTTTAAAGGAATGTGGTGGTACAAAGAGCTATATGGTCTGTTTTTTAAATAACACTGCTTTCCTAGTTTGTGCCATTGGTTAGTGATACTCTCTATTAGAGTGTATCCAACAGTGGCTGCATTTTTTAAAAATGAAGAGTCGTCTTTTTAAACAGGGTGGGCATAGTATGCAGACAGGCATACATACACGTTCTCCACACAATATCATCTGCTTAGTGTCAGTGGATTGGACTTGTTTAGTACAAATAGTTATTTGTGCACTGATGTTGACCAATGTGGCCAATGATGAAATAATGAAGGTAGGCATTTATGTAAGTTTATCTGATGCTATCTTTCATTTTCATAGATTCATGTACTATTGGAGACAGTCTACAAAAGTGCATCTAGCCAATGGTGCTGTTAAGTCTGTGATTCGATAATTAGTAAACTCTTTATAAACACCATGGTTTATGCAGCCTTCTTTACTTTAGTTCTCCTAATATCACACTACACACGGTCATACACCAATATGTAGAACACAAAATGAGACCCAGTATATCCCTCTATCGGATACACATAGTAAAATAAGAACTACATACACCACAGTTGCGATCTAGAAATTACATCCTTGTCCTTGAGGCAACTGGAAAAGTTGATCCTACTGTTTGATCAGTCATTTTTGTGAAGTTAATCATAACAGGGTTTTATTAATACTACAATGGGTATACAGCAACTTAAAGACCAATTACATTTAACTAACATACACCGTTCAGCCACAATATTAAAAACACTGACAAGTGAAGTCAATAACATGGGTTATTCTTATTATCTTCTATAATATTTAGGTTTTAGAAATCAAAGGGGCATATTCAATTGTTGGCGTTACATGTAAAAGTAACGCGGCGTGCGCGCTATTACCATCATTACGGTAATAGTACGCGTAAATACCGTTATTACGGTATATTTCACCTCCCTGAGCCGCGAGCTGAAATCCGGTTTAATAACGGTAATACTTTTAACCCTGCAGGAAATGGCAACAATTGAATATGCCCCAAAATGTTTTCACAAAACCTAAATATTATGGGAGATTCAAGCTATATTATCCAGAGAATCATGAGAAAGATGGAAAAGAATGTTTACTAATCGTACAGGATACAAAGACACAATTATAAAAACACACATAAATGCAAATGTGCTGTAACCTCTAGCAACCAACCGTCAAATTTTAAAAACTGTACTAAAATGTTAGTTACTGACTGACTTATGCTATGGATTACCAACATCAAGAAGTTGTTATTTTTGTTGTTGAAATTTTACTAGTGTGCTTATCCCATGAATGGGCAACAGGCAGCCCTAGGCCCAAAAGTGCCTCCACCTGCAGCTCCCTGCTCCTTCACTTCTTTGAGATGCTCATATGTTATTACAGACAGGTGTCTCTTTTTTTTAATAAATGTCTTGTTTTAATTTTTTAATGAGCTTAGAGGTAATGTCCCTAAAGTGTATCTGGTTGCCTATCACTGCCTTATCCCCTCTACTGCAATTAACTTAATGCTTTGGAATGTATTTTGCATAACAATAAACATACACATGAGATTTAAATAAAAAATGTATTTGAAACATTTTGTTACTGCACCGTATTACAGATTACTCAACAATCTTTGACAACAGACATCAGTATCTTATTGACACTAGTTACACTGTACAAAAACAGAAATTGTACTTTTATTTTTTATTTTTTAAAATGTCCATTATAACAGTTATTTTAATGACTTACCCCAAGGAATGCATCGACTATAAATACAGCCAAAGGATCTAGCACTGTCCAGAGACCCAGGGCAATGATAAACTTTGACAATATGGTGGGGAATGAGTGAAACAATATTTGACAGCCCCATCTTAGAAGAATCATTAGGTGCATGGATACATTTAAGGACATAGGCCCTACTGCAACTATGAACAATTCCTCTCTGGTATGCATTAAGGAATGCTGATAGGTCAGTTCAACAGTATGAGGATAAAATGCAAACCTGTGAATAAAAACAATAATTTTAATTGAGAAAGAATTTTATTAAAAATATAAAAGCGATGAATGTCATAAGTAATTTAAATTGCTTATTGCTGCATACAATTTAATATGATTTCCTTTTACAGAGGTGCCTTGATTTTTTGCTTTATTTGCATAGCATAGAATGTAAGCTTGCGAGCAGGGCCTTCTTACTACTTTGTCTGTTTTACCCAGTTTGTTTATTAGTTTACTATGTTTGTCCCCAATAATAAAGCACTACGGAATATGTTGGCGCTATATAAATAAATGATGATGATCATGATTGTATGTACTAATATCATAGAATTTTGATTGTACTTATGAATTTACTATTTATGTTTCTTTTATATTGTGCATTTAAAAGGGTTTATTTTATACTTACTTAGACTGATTTATAAAATGACCATGATGGCTGCATTAAGAAATACAAACAAAAAGAGACTGATAGATGATTATGAGGTGGTCTCTAGACATTGCCAGTTTTGTGTTTGCTCCGTGATAAACAGAGCATGACAGGGTAGCTATCTCATGTTTGCATGTACATTTTTTTATTGATCACCATGCAATTGTAATCATCATCATCATCATCATCATCATCAGCTATTTATATAGGGCCATTAATTCCTGCAGCACTGTACAGAAAACTCACTCACATCAGTCCCTGCCCCATTGGAGTGTATAGTTGAAATTTCCTAATATACACATACACCCGACCAAGAGAGACTATGACCAATTTAATAGGAGCCAGCTAACCTAATAGTATGTTTTCAGAGTGTGGGAGTAAACTGGAGCGACCAGAAGAAACCCAAGCAAACATAGGGAGAACATGCAAAATCCACACAGATAAGGAATCAGGAATCTAACTCATGATCCCAGTGCTGTGAGGCAGAAGTGTTAACCACTAAGTCACAGTGCCGCCCAGTTCATCACCATCATGTGATTTATTTAGATTTTGTAATCATTTTATATAGTTCCACATAGCCATTTGGTATATAAGATAAAAGCACAGGGACTCGGGAAAACATATGTACAGGGGTGTATAACTATCAGGAAGCAAAGGATTGTTATAAATGGTACATACCCTACATATCGGCACTGTCTAAGAAGCGTCCGCGGCGTTGCTGTACTGTATACTACAGTGCAGCCGAAACGGAGCTGCCACGCATGCGCGGCAGGTCTCTAGGAATTTATTTTTTCCGGGGGCGGAGAAAACCCCCCCCCTGAAAAATCCTCAGTGCGCCCCTGGGGTGCTTCAGGTTTCATTACTGGCATTATAAGTTATGCAGAGAAGTGTACACGGAACAATCATAGTTTATTACACTTCAATGTAACTAGCAACGTCCCTTACCTACAAAACTAATGATTAGTGTGTATTAACTCCTATATCACCACCGATGATGTAGTCGCAGTGGGCGGAGCTTGAGCCACGCATAATGGCCACTAGCATTCCACTGCTGTTTATATGCGCCAAACTTATGCGCAGATTAAGATATGAACTGACTGAAAGCCAGAGCATTTCAAACAAAGAAAACATGTGCTCACAGGACAGGAAATCACAGATAAGAAACACAGAGCAGTGACTGCAGGCAGTGTCCAGTTGTGGGAGGTGTGGCAGAGGCCAACAACCTCCACCTGAAGCAATGCATTCTGAGTAAAGGTTTATAAACTGCTGAAGCCGGCAAAACTGTCTCTTTGCTACGTACACCTCTCCACTGGACATCACACTGCAACATTCCACTGTAAGTTTTATTCTGCAATAACTTCTCTGTATTATCTAACTTTTACCTGCATCTTATATACTCTGCCCATTTATTTCTATTAACTTTTCTAATATTTGTTTGCATGTATTTCTAGTAACTTTCTTCTGAATCCTGCTAACTATTTCCATAACTCTATCTTATCTATTACATTTTATATACATATATATATATATATATATATATATATATATATATATATATATATCTGCAATTAAATGTAAATAAATATTTATAAATAAATAAATAACTTTGTAAATAACTTTTAAAAAGGCTGGATTTTTATCACAAAAGCATCCTTCTCACACAGCCCCTTCCCCCCTCCTCAGATAGGCTATTGTTTCCAGGCCTGTATTATCCCTTAGGCCTGACCACTTGTTACACACACGTGCGCCACACTACCTTCCTATTTCACTCTCTTATTCATATTTTTTGCTCTCTCATTTAATCTTTATCTCCTGCTTAAACACATTTCTCTTTAAAGATTTAAACACACACAAATGTGTGCTTGCAATCTTTCTTTCTGTTTCTTTCTCATGTAAACACACACAAAGATGTGCTTGTTTAAACACATTTTCTTCATAAATGCTTCTCTCTTCCTCTTATTACATTCATACACACGTGACACAAAGTGCAATGACTAAGAAACACTCACATACACTTTCTGTCTTACAACATATACACTAGTACATATATATATATATCTAATATATATAAATGCTTAGTGGCGTCTGTCTGTCTGTGTGTGTGTGGAAAAAAAAACCAAGTTGCAGCGCCACCTGCTGGGCAGAGTTATACACTGACCTACTAAATTCTTAGTGTGTGTGGGGAAAAAAATTCAAAAAGGGCTGAAATTTGGTAGGGCTCAAACTCATTTTCGTGAGGTAATTTTACCTCATGAACACACATGTGTAGAGGCGTGCGTTAGTGTGTGTGTGTGTGTGTGTGTGTGGAAAAAAATATTTTCTCAGAAAGGGCTCATCCAATTGACCTGAAATTTGGTATACTGACATTATTTAACAAAAAAATTAGAATAGTCAAGTCAGTTAACTTCCATCATCCCCCCTTCCCCCCGTGGGAGGGGTAGTAAAGGCTAAATTTACGAGTTGATTGGTCAAACTCATTTTCGTGAGGTAATTTTACCTCATGAACACACATTAAAAAGGCCGCTTGCGTCGGGAAGTAACGCTCTTCCACTGAGGAGGCCTTGGCTAGGTCCAAATGCATGACAAGAACCTTTTTAAGACCTTAAGTAGCTTGATTTGACTAGAATGCATGAGTATCATGCACGGTTAACTTGTGTATATATATATATATATATATATACATATATATATATATATATATATATACACACACACACAAAGGAAACCCTGAAGTCAAATATACAAATGAGGATTGCTAAGGAAAAAGAATGAGGTTAATAACAACAGAATAGGATATTATATACCCACTCCTGAAATAACCTCACGCCTGTTGAATATATAATGTCTGTATTGTATGTATGCATTTATGTATTGTATGTTTGATTATCTTTGTACTCTTCATATGTTTTTTTTTTTTTGTGGGTCCAATCTCCCTAGGGATTCCAGTCCCATGCTGACCAACCTGGGATTGGTTTGGCATTATGGCAGGGTGATGCCATTCTGTGCATTTCCTTGCTATTGTGCACCAGGGAATTAATTTATTCTATTTACTTATTTTTAATAACAACAAGGTCCGTGCTGATGCTCATCATCATCAGCATGAAGAGGCACAAGGGGTAGATATGGCTCAGTCTGAGATGTACTTTAAGTTTGGATACTGCGCATACATCTAACTCTACACAAGGCTCTCTATAACTAAAGGATGGGGACCCACGAGAGCTTTAGTTATATTCACAAAGTTATATTGTTCATTATAATTGTCTTCCTTCAGAACAGTGGTTATAGACAATTTTGTATTTAGTAATGCTGCTAAATCCATCTACTGCAGACAACAGGCATAAATATCAGTGTTTAAGTGGAGAGAGATAGTTAGCATAATACATAGATAACTCTTTTTATGTTCAGTATATTTGAATTCAAAAATGCAAATTATTTGAGACAGGTGCACTTTAAACACAACAAATTATACTTACTTGAAAACAGGGATGGAAATAGCCTGGAGGAAAAGCCACTGACTGCAATAATGCAGATAGAGTCTGATAAACCACATCAAGGCCATCATTAACATAATAGTCCAGAAATCATGTGATCTCCACTGCCCCATCTCCAGCTCTGAAAATACTGCCCATATTACAA